>NC_142883.1:11552954-11862272 GCF_051225735.1 Oryctolagus cuniculus
ATCACAGCTGCATGAGTTTCCCGAGCCAGGTAACCATACCGAGTTTCCAGATATCCACATTTCTGTTCCTTCTTGTCCTCTCCTAGAAAAATGTAGATTGCCTTCCAGACTCCAAGGTACCCACAGCATTGCTAGGGGTCACCTGATTTCCCCAACCCTCCCTCCTTCCCCCCAGCGCTGCAGCGTAGTAGGTTAAGCTTCTGCCTGCAGTGCTGGCATCCCATACAGGTGCCAGTTCTAGTCCCGGCTGCTCCACTTCTGATCCAGCTCTCTGCTATGGCCTGGGAAAGCAGCAGAGGGTGGCCCAAGTCCTTGGGCCCCTGCACCTGTGTGAGAGACCTGGAAGAAACTCCTGGCTCCTGAGGCATGGGCTTCCTGTCTGAAGCCAGGCTCATCTCTGCTCTCCTTCCACACTCTGACATGCAAGTTTGGCTTTCATTCCCGGTGTCTCTCAAGCTGCAAAGAGTATCTCTTCCTAACACTTGTCAAAAAATTACAGCGAGACCTGCTTTCCTATGTCCCGTCTGTACTTGCTGGCCAGGAAGGCACGTCTGCTTCAGAGAATTTGCATATGCAATGCTGAATCCGCGCTTGCGCCGAGACCAAAGAACCTCTTCTTGCTTTCAAGCCAGGTTTGGCACGACCCCTAGTTTTAATATTTTCAACAAAGTGTCATTTGACAATTCAGCCGCATTCAGAAAGAGGAAAAAAGGGAATCTCCCCCCAGCCCCATATTCGTGCCAACCGCATTGAGAGTCAGATGAGAAGGCTTAGCCCAGGGCCACCTACTTTCTTATCTGTTGCTTTCACCCTTTATTTAATGATTTTAGAATGCCCCAGAAACACTGCTTTTGTGTCTAGGTTTTAGCTTCAGTTTGGGTTCAGAGGGTCGCCAGCAGGCTTGAGAAGCACAACGGGAGCCTGCACTTCCCAGGACAAGAGCCCTTGACCGGGACCCTTCCCACCCCCACCCCCGCCCTGCCCCCGGCCTCTCCTATCCAATCCAACATCCCTGGCACGCCCTCCTCCCAGCTTCCAGAGAGAGGGAATCACAGCCAACAGCCCCTCTCCTCCTCCCCCAGGTCTGGATTTCGTCGAGGGTCACGTCCCATTGGCCCTACAAGAATCCAGCTCTCTGCTTCTGCCCCCTAAGCCAAGAGCCACAGGCAGGAGCCACAGCCCCCAGCTCCAGGGAGCCCTGACGGCCGCAGTCCCTGGAGAGGCCAGGAGAGGGGTGTCTCGTGCTGCCGAAGCGAAGCGCTGCCGACGGCCGTGGTCCCCGCGGTTCTGCTGCTGCTGCTGCTGCTCCTCACGCCGCACCCACAGGGTTCCATCCTGACAGATGTATGGCGTTAGCTCCCAGAGGCAGCTTGTCACAACCAACGCTGCCCCGGGCCGCGCCATCCAGCCCCGTTTCCCTTAGAAGCTGATCGGTGGGATTTCTCGCACCTGCTTCACTCAGCACTCGGCAGGCAGTAGGCACTGACTGGCTGGGGACAGGTTTACACAGATGCCGGCCTCATGGGCACTCGGAGCAGGTGTGTGCTGGTCTCCCCGGACCACCCTCAGAGTAAGAGCCCCCATCCGGTGAAGAGAGGAAGAGGCCAGTCTTGGGGGGGTGGGTGGAGGGGATTCCCCTGGGATGTGAGGATGGGGGCCTTGCAGAGCCCCTGGTTGATGGCCAAGGCCACTCTGAGAGGCTTGGGAGGGTCAGTTTGCACACAGGGACACAGACTGGGATCCGCATTGTGCTTGGCCAAATGTCACAAAACAAACAAGCTGCAGACTCAGAGCCTGATGATCAGACACCCTTGGGATCCCTGGCTCCTGCAGGTACCACTGCCCCACTTGTGAATGCAGACCCCTGAGGTCTGGGGAACAGGCCCCAGCAGGAGTTAGAAACTGTTAGCAGCCTGTCCCATGTCTGCTTCCCACAGGAGACCCCTGCTGGTGTGGTTGGGGTGGGGGATGCCAGAGCTGCAGCTGGAGTCTCCCCCCATCAAACCACGGCAGGCAGCCTGCAGCCGGCAGGGTGCCGGAAGCTGTCGCCCCACCCCTGGGAACCACCAGGTCTTGGCTTATTCTGTGAACCCGTGCGACTCCCCGCCGGTACCCAACAGGAGCGGATGCACTGACTAGCTGAGAGCACCTTCAGGGCCTCCCAGAGCTGTCACAGCCTCCGCCGCCAGCCGTGTGTCCTCGCAGAGAAGGGAGGGGCGGTGCCTGAGCATCCTTTCAAGTGTTGTACTTGATGGGGAAAACAAATTCATGGAGATTGATATTCCACCTCCTCACACATCTCTTTCTTTTTTGAAAGTTGAAATAAAATCTGCATATTATAAAATTTATCATTTTAGCCATTTAAAAATTGTGAGAGTAGGAGAGATAGGGAGAGAGAGACAGAGAGTGTTCCTCTACTAATTCCCTCCCTAAATGCCCACAATGGCCTAGGGCTGAAGCCGGGAGCTGAAACATCAATCCAGTTCTTCCACGTGGCTGGTGACTACTTGAGTCATCACTGGAGCCTCCTGGAGTCTAGGAGCTGGAGCCAGGACTTGAACCTGTGCACTCTGATACAGGACGTTTTGACCCCGGGATCAAATGCCCACCCCTTAACCATTTCTAAATGGGGTTAAGTGTATGCACACTGTTGTGTAACATCACCACCGCCCATCCACACATCTTTTTGTTTTGCAAGAATTCTGTAACTCCCTGTTTCCCCTCCCCAGACCCTGGCAAGGCTACCCTGCAGGTTGAGCATCTGTCTTGGATCCGAAAACGCAAAATTCAAAGTGCTCCAAAGTCTGAAGCATCTTGCTGCCAGTGGAGGCCACCTCAACACAAACCTTTGTTTCATGCACAGAATTGTGGAAAATTTCATACAAAATTACCTTCAGGCTACACATGTAAGGTGTATGAAAGATAAATGAATTTTATGTTTAGGCTTGGGTCCCACCCCCCCAGATAGCTCGTGTGTAACTAAATAGTCCCAAATCCGAAACACTTCTGGTCCAAAGCATTTTGAAAAGGGGATATTCAACCTGTACTCTGTGCCTCTGAACTTGGCTAGTTAAGTATCGCGTATGAGTGCTGTCTAGCACTATTTATATTTGTATGTGTGTGGAATACACCACATTTTGTTCAGACATTCATCTTCATATCTTTCTTTTAAATAAAATCCTTAGATTCTTTACTAGTTCAGTGGATTTTTTTCATACTCCAATAAGGCTTGATATGTGGGACTAGGGGGTCAGTTAACTTTTTCTTTTTAAAGATTTATTAATTTACTTGAAAGGCAGAGTTACACACAGAGAGAGGGTGAAACAGAGACACACAGAGAGAGTCTGTGTGAAAGAGAGAGAGAGAGAGAGAGAGAGAGAGAGAGAGAGAGAGAGATCTTGCAACCTCTATTTCACTCCCCAAATAGCCACAATGGCTGGGGCTGGGCCAGGCCCAAGCCAGGAGCCAGGAGCTTCATCTTGGTCTCCCATGTGGGTGGCAGGGGCCTGAGCACTTGGGCCGTCTTCTGCTGCTTCCCCGGGGACACTGGTAGAGAGCTGGAATGGAAGTGGAGCAGCTGGGACTTGGACTGGTGCCTACACAGTTCATACAGGCTGTTGTGGGCAGTAGCCTAACTCACTGTGCCACAATGCTGGCCCCAGGGAACTTTTCTTAAAGGACCAGAAAACAAATATTCTAGGCTTTTCAGGTCAATTAATCTCTTAAAAATCTTATAACTAGGTGTCTCTGCTGTTGTAGCACTTAAGCCACTGTATGTAAATGAGTGGGTGGAGCTATATTCCAATAAAACTTTATTTGCAAAAGCAGGCAGTGGGGCCAGATTTGGTTTGGGTCACTGGTTTACAGATCCCTGTCCTAAGAGATCTATCTGGTGGATCCTTAGCCTTTGATCTCCATGGGATGGTTTTTTTCAAGTCTCACAAAAAACGTAGTCTTCCCAGGGTTCCCTTGTGCACTGGCACCCTGTGCCCAGAAGAACCCTCCTCCTTCATCTCCGGTCCCGTGGCTGACTCTGGAGCCTCCATCTCCCAGCTCGAATGAGCCTTTCTCGGTGACCCACGGTTCTTCCCACCACCATCCTGACCTTGCCAGATATGCCTGTGGGAGACTGAATGATGACTGTGTAGGAGAAGCTAATGCCCCGTGAGACCTCTGTGCCTGTGTGGACCTGGCAGATACAGACAGTCGGGAACTGAGTGCTCTGACCCCAGATGCTAAGAGACCCCGAAGCTCCCTACTGACCCAATAAGAACTCTATCTCATTCTGCCCCAAGAACACCTTGGTGTTGCTTGCAAAGTATCTATTTCCATATACCTGGGATACTTGGCACTTGAACCCTCAGAGATGCTGATTCAAAACCAAAGATGCTAAGTTGTGTGTCTGATGCCCTTCCCCCAAGTCTCAGGGGCTCAGTCCATGAACTTGGGCACCAGGGAAATTGTACAACTTCCAAACAGGGTTTCCCAGTGGGGGCTTCCTTCCCCATCTCCTGGAGAGCTTTAAATCACTTTTAAAAAACAGTTTTATGTGCTAAAATGGACACATAGTAAGCTGCACATAAAATGTACCATTTGACAGACTTGGCATATTATTTACCTGTGACGCCATCGCCACAACCAAGATAGTGAGCGTATCCCTCTCTCCCTAAAGTTCTCTCACACTCTCGATGATCCCTCCCCACTGCTGCTCTCCACGCCTTTCTCCCCAGGTAACCAGCTTTCTGTCATAGACTGGTTTGCATTTTAAAGATTTATTTGAAAGGCAGAGTGACAGTAAGAGAGAAGCAAAGAAAGAGAAATACCTTCCACCCACTAGTTCACGCCTCAAATGTCCACAACAGCTGGGACCAGGCCAGGATGACACCAGGACTAAGAATTCCATCCCAGTGTGCCTCACAGCAGGCAGCAACCAAGTACTTGTGCACCATAGGCTGCCTCGCAGGTGCATCAGCAGGAACCTAGATCGGAGACACACGGTAGCCGGGACTTGAAGCAAGCATTCAGATACGGGATACGGGTGTCCCAAGTGTCAGTTTAACCTGCTGTGCCACGACGCCCACCCCACTCATCCCTTTTATTGCCCAGTAGTGTTCTACTGTTTGCATGTCCCACAATTTGCTTATTCATTCACTTCTCGGTGGAGATTTGGTTACTTACAGTTAATTAGGCCAGGTTGATTGATGGTGCTGTTCAAGTCTGCTCTTTGCTGGTATTCTAGATACATGGGTTAGCATTTATGGAAAGGGGAGTAATAAAATCTCAATATAATTATAATTTGTCTATGTCACCTTGCACTCTCCTCAGATCTGGTTTTGTGGTTTTTTTTTTTTTTTTTTTTTTTTTTTTAAGCTCTGTTACTAGGAGCATAAATGTTGAGGGTTGGGTCCTCTAGGTGGGTTGATTCCCTTATCATCACAAAATGAGCATGTTTATTCCTGGTCATGGCCCACCAGGCGGCAGTCTAGTTGCTTAAGGTGAGTTTCACTAATTAAGAGTTTCAGGTGCCAGGGGAGTCCAATCTATTGTGGGAAACCACATTTTCATCCGTGCCTGCCCACTCTGAGGTCTGTGCAACACACCATCGCTGAGCCTGTGATCTCTCCTGGGAGGGGTCTGATGGAAGCCAGACTCGTGGTGGAGTGGGACTGGGGTTAGGGGTCCACGATCTGAAATATCTTGATTCCTCTCTGAGCACGTGCCCCAACCTGACGACATTTGAAGACCCAGGGGTAGCAGGGAGGTCACGACGGCCTTGTCTAGACTGTAAATATATTTTTAAGAGACAATTTTGGAACCAGGGCCCATACTGTTCAGTGTGTTCTGGGATGGTGCTAAAAGAATCTACTGTACAGGGGCAATGTCCTAGGTTTACAGTTTCCTGACTAATTCCACCATAAACTTAATTGCCTTTTCTTTGGCTTTGAAGCCCAAAGACTCCCTTGGCACAGGACTCCCTCCCACACACACACACCCAGACTCCTGGCAGGAAGTAATGACTCAATGTCCAAGTGCCAGGGCTCCTTGACTCATTCTGCAAACGGTTACTTCTGCCTGGTCCAGGAGCCGGACTCTCCCTCTTCAGGAGATGATGTCAAGAGAAGCCGCTTTGCCAATGCATTGGAACCTTTGGAAGCACACGCTCAGGAATTTCGGCTTCCAACCTCTGTCCTGAGCGCTGCCCTGGGCACTAGAATTCCAGCTTGTTAGCTTGTTCCCCCTAACCCAGCCCTCTGCTTAGGAGGAGGTCTGCAGACTTTACCAGATGCTCTGTCTCCATTGTCTCAGCCATCATTTCATTCTCACTACAGCCCTGGGAGCCACGTGCTAATACCCTCACTCTGCAGAGGAAGATACGGAGGCCTGGCTGAAGGCCAGGTTGTTGCGCAAGGGAACACGGTTAGGAGGGTGGAGAGCTGGGCTTTGGATTTTAGACCGTCTGATTCTAAATCCAGGGCTGCTTCCATCACCCTAGACAAAGTTGTATTCGTTTCCTAGGGCAACAAATTACCGCAAAGGTAGTGGCTTAAAACAGCAGGGATTCATTCCCTCACTCTTCTGGGGGCCAGAAGTCCAAAGTCAAGGTGTTGGCGGGGGGGGGGGGGGTCTTCCTGGAGGTGCTGAGGGAGAGTCCGTCCCACGCTTCTCTCCCAGCTCCTGGGGCTTGTTGGCTCGTGGATGCATCATTAAGAGCCTCGGGACGTCTTCACACAGCCTTCTTGTTTGGATAACCAAGGACAGTTGGAGGCACTATGGGTGGGAAAGGCGACACAAAATGGAAAGAGAATTTAGAGCCAGGAGATTCTGGGCTGAGTCCTAGACCATCAACTCTGACTTTTTTTTTAAAAGTTGTATTTATTTATTTGAAAAGCAGAATTACAGAGAGAGAGAATCTTCCATCCACTGGTTCAGTCCCCAAATGGCTGCATTGGCTGGGGCTGGGCCAGACCGTAGCTAGGAGCCAGGAGCTTTTTCTGGGTCTCCCACTTTGGGCCATCTTCTGCTGCTTTCCCAGGTGTTAGCAGGGAGCTGGATTAGAAGTGGAGCAGCAAAGACTAGAACCGGCATACTTGTGCTTTCTCATCTATAAAATTGTGGGAAAAATGATATGCACACTGCAGGGTCCTTATGAGAATTGAGTACATACAAAATGCTTCAGCTCACGCCTGGAATCTGGTCAGAGCCCACGTAATATTGTGCTGGAGGCTGGCCCGGTGGTGCGATGGGTCAAGCTGTGACTTGTCATGCTGGCATCCCACATGAGAGTGCCAGTTTGACTCCCAGCTGCTCCGCTTCTGATCCAGCTCCCTGCTAATGCACCTGGGAGAGCAGCAAATTATGGCCCAGGTACTTGTGCCCCTGTTGCCCATGTGGGAGACCCCGAGGGAGTTCCTGGCTCCTGGCTTCAGCCTGGTGCAGACCTGGCTGTTGTGGCCATTTGGGGAGTGAATCTGTTGTTGAGAGATCTTCCCCCCACCTCCCTCCATCACTCTGTCTTTTCAAGAAATAAGTAATAAATAAATCTTGGAATTTAAACATTAGTTATGGAAAAATATGATTACTAAGGAGTTTCCCATCTCACTGGGAATTCAACCCAAAGCCCTTGCTGTGGTCA
Organism: Oryctolagus cuniculus; assembly: GCF_051225735.1. NCBI lineage: Eukaryota > Metazoa > Chordata > Mammalia > Lagomorpha > Leporidae > Oryctolagus > Oryctolagus cuniculus. Next base: position 11,560,588 of record NC_142883.1, read on the forward strand.
ACAGAGCTTCCATTTATGAGCCTATGTGTTTCTGGTTTTATCTGCAGCCCCTCACCCCATGCACCCTGCATGTCGGCTGCCCTTCCCTGTGGCTGTGCCCTGCTTCCGCCCAGGCCTTTGTGTTTGCTGCCTGCCTTGTCACTCACTTTATTCTGGTGTCTCTTTGGGGTCGTCTGGTTTGGGACCTTCCTCGATACCCCCATTTAAAACGCCACCCCAGGATTTGCAGGTTCCCCTCCCCAGCACATCTGGCTCCACACTGCTGGATACTTTCCCAGGACCTCTAGTTTAATGGATCTACTATATAGCTATTAGTCTCATTATTTACTTGTCTCCTCTGTTTGGCTCATGGCTGAAGCCCTCGTGCCCTTGACATTGATTGACAAATGGCAGTCTTCCTAACAATTTGTTACAGAACGAATCAATGAAATCTGACTGTTCTGCTGGTAGGTGAGGCCCACATCAAAATCCTGCCTCATCAGCCATCTTTGGAAGAAGTGGCTCAACAGGTGGTCAGTGCAACGTAATCTCAAGGTGGCTTTGCTGGCTGGGACCACGAGGAACTAGGCGGTGAGCTTCTGCCATACGTGCCGCACACTGCCTGCAGTGCCTCTGCACATCTTCTCATCCACTTGTCTGGGCTCAGAGCAGGCAAGCCAGTTGTCCACAGTCACACAGCTCCTAAAGGGGGACATGGACTTCAGACCCGGCTCTGCCTGTCTCAGTGCCCTCCTGGTTTCCAGTAGCCCAAGCTGGGGTCTCCCTGGCTTGGGATTCTAGAGGGGGAAAATCTGAGTAAATGTGTCACCTGAGCCCATCAGGGGGCTCCATGGGAAACTTTCCAACCTCAGCTCCCAGAAGGGGGTGCCGGCCTCTGGAATTCTTGGCAGGAGGCACAAGATGTGCCCGGACCCTCCTGTCACTGACCCTGCAGAAGTGTCTTTGGAAACTCTTTTCATCTAAAATCCCCTGCAGCTTCCAGCCACCCACATCTTAAATCGCGTCAGCAGAGCCCTCTCATACTTGGCATTCTTTCCAGGAGTTCCTGACCCCAGCATTCTCCAGCAAAGCTCTCTTTCGCATTCCCACCTCTGCGGCTGGTGGAGCACTGGAGAAGGGGTGGGGGTGGGGTGGAGGGATTAAGGCCTTCAGCCACTCCACCAGGGGACGAGGAGCTGAGGATACTCTGCAGCGTGGTCTCCAGAATCCATCTCTAGGAGAGGTTCCAGAAGTTTCCATGAGATGATGGGGTCCTTTAAGAGATGTCCAGAGCCAGGAGCCACAGGACTGGGACTCAGTACACAGCAGGTGCAGCTGTTGGGCCCATGCACAGGCCAGTGATCCCCATCCTCTGTTCCAACAGCGAAGTGCCCAACCTGCATCCCTAAGTCCACTTTTTGTGGCTTCCTCCTCTACCCCAGTAGAGCCAAGTTGTTGGGAGTGTTGTGGGGCTAACGTACAGCTTGTTCCTGGCTCTGGGCCTTCTGGGCCCTTCTGGAAGGTCCATTCCACTTTTCCTGCCTGCTCAAGACCTAGCTCAGATGTCGAATCCACCCAGAGGCCTTCCCAGGTCAACCTGCCCAGCTCAGAACCCTCCAAACCCTACCGCTCCAGGGGGTTGAAGATCTCCTTGGGGTGCAACTATGATGGGAGCTGTCCCCTGCTCAGGAGAGCCTGTGTCTTTCAAAGCCCCTGGGACCAGCCTTCCTCCTCTCCAGTCTCATTGTGGCCTTTTCTGTCCCAGAGTCTGAGCGGGGCCATCCACCATTGTCATTGGTTAGGTTGAGGCCATACTGGAGCAGGGTGAGGTCACACCAGAGCAGGGTGGTCCCTTAATCCAATGCGTGCAGTGTGCTTGTGAGAAGAGACACATGGGGAGAAGGTGGCCATGTGGAGATGGAGGCAGGTCCCAACCAAGATATACCACGGACAAGAAGCTAAGATAAGGCAAGGGATTGGTGATCAGCGGTCCCTTGGTTTTCTGGCCTCCAGGCCAAAGAAAGAAAAAAGCTCCTGCTGTTTTAAGCCAGGAGCTTGGTCGTGGCAGCCCGAGGAAATTCATGCTAAACTGCTATGGCACCATCACTGTGGTAACCAGAACCCCGTGCTCTCTCGGCTCCCCTTGGCCGTCCCCGTCTTCCTTTCTCTGGGTTGGTGGCCCGCTTCACTGGGCCACTCCTCCTCTCTCAAGCTTGGTGGATGCACACCCCTGCAGGCCTGGAAGCCGGCGTGGCTACTGAGGGAACCACACAACCAGGAGGGGACAGGTCCTCGTGCCGGGAAATCTGGACGGTGGGATGCAAGAGGGAGCTGGGCAGGTCAATTCTCCCCCTTTTGCTCTTCGGGAAACTACTCTTCCGGGTGGTCATTCTGGAGGTGCGCCAGGCCCCGCAGCACACCTGCTGCGTCGTCACCCGATGGCGAAAGGGTTACTGTGCCATCACTACCTGTTTCTTCTTGCCTTTGTCTCCTGGTCTTTACCTGCATCACGCTGGGCTTGCCCTTTGCAAATCAAGTCCAACATCTTGGCTTTGGGCTTTGCTTTCTAGTACAAAATAGTGGTCAAACAAGACTAGAAAGTAGTATAAACTTTACCCTGCTCCCCTCTGTGAGAGAGAGCCCCAGGGCACATAAACTTGTCAAGGGCTCTCAGAAGTCCTGCAGTGGAGGAAAAAAAGGCTAAACACCTGTTTATCTTATCAGCTGCATTCACTGGACACTTTGTGCTCATCATGATCGTAACAACTTTACCTGTATTAACTTATTTTTTTTTTTCTGTTCAGCTGGGTCTTTCTTTTCTTTTATTTAATAAATATAAATTTTGAAAGCACAACTTGGACTATAGCAGTTTTTCTCCCATAACCTCCCTCCCACCTGCAAACCATCCCATTCCCACTCCCTCTCCCATCCCATTCTTCATTAAGATTCATTTTTAATTATCTTTATATACAGAAGATCAACTTAGTATATACTAAGTAAAGATTTCAACAGTTTACATCCACACAGACACACAAAGCATAAAGTACTGTTTGAATACTAGTTATACCGTTAATTCGCATAGTACAACACATTAAGGACAGAGATCCTACATGGGGAATAAGTGCACAGTGACTCCTGTTGTTGATTTAACAACTGACACTCTTATTTATGATGTCAGTAATCACCCGAGGCTCTTGTCATGAGCTGCCAAGGCTGTGGAAGCCTCTTGAGTTCACAAACTCTGACCTTATTTACACAGGCCATAATCAAAGTGGAAGTTCTCTCCTCCCTTCAGAGAAAGGTACCTTCTTCTTTGATGGCCCGTTCTTTCCTCTGGGATCTCACTCACAGAGATCTTTCATTTAGGTCATTTTTTTTTGCCACAGTGTCTTGACTTTCCATGCCTGAGAAATTCTCATGGGCTTTTTAGCCAGAACCGAATGCCTTAAGGGCTGATTCTGAGGCCAGAGTGCTGTTTAGGGCATTTGCCATTCTATGAGTCTGCTGTGTATCCTGCTTCCCATGTTGGATTGTTCTCTCCTTTTTAATTCTATCAGTTATTACTAGCAGACATTGGTCTTGTTTATGTGATCCCTTTAACACTTAATCCTATCTTTATGATCAATTATGAACTGAAACTGATCACTTTGACTAGTAAGATGGCATTGGTACATGCCACCTTAATAGGATTTGGAATCCCATGGCACGTTTCTAGCTCTACCATTAGGGGTAAGTCTGAGCATGTGTCAAACTGTACATCTCCTCCCTCTCTTATTCCCACTCTTATTTTTAACAGGGATCAACTTTCAGTTAAATTTAAACATCTAAGAATAATTGTGTGTTAATTACCTGTATTAACTTGTTAACACTCTCCCTGCAACCTCTGTAGCCGGAATTACTATTACCCCATCTTACAGACAGAGAGACTGATGCACAGAGCTCTTAAGTGAGCTGGCAAGTGGAGAGACCTGAGTTCTGTTGCAGGAAGCCAGGCTCCAGAGTGAATGCTCACAACGATAACACACACTTTGATCCAACTCAGGACTGCCTGCATTTTTGGTGATGGATTTTTTTTTTTTTTTACAGGCAGAGTTAGACAGAGACAGAGAGAGAGAGAGAGAGAGAGAGAGAGAGAGAGAGAAATGGCCACTACGGCTGGTGTGCTGTGCCGATCTGAAGCCAGGAGCCAGGTGCCTCTTCCTGGTCTCCCATGTGGGTGCAGGGCCCAAACACCTGGGCCATCTTCCACTGCCTGGCCACAGCAGAGAGCTGGACTGGAAGAGGAGCAACCAGGACAGAACTGGAGCCCCAACCGAGACTAGAACCCGGGGTGCCAGCGCCGCAGGTGGAGGATTAGCCTAGTGAGCCAATGATGGATTGTTTTACGCCCTATCACCTGTTAACATCAACCAAAGGGTTCCACTGCAAACAGCGTGCTGCAAGTTTATCTCAATTTCCTGCAGAGATGTCAGTGCAACCAGCAGGGATCCTTTTGCGCTTATCTGTTCAGAAACCAGGCCCAGCCCTCTTATAAACTCCAAACTTTGCAGTACAATAAATTTGCGTAGGCAGGGGAGGGAGGAAAAGGGTGTGCTTATAAAAAAGACCAGGTACCCTGTCTTAAGAAACCTTGGATAAGTTCAGTGGTACCTCAATTCCTGGTTATGCCTCCCGGGTTGAAAGTGAGAGCCTTCTCCTAATTCTGACCCACAGATAGTCATCAACTGTCTGCTTTGTGGCTTCTAAACTTGGACACAGCCAAGAAGCAAACTAGAACATTCTGCAGTGATGATGGGGCATGGTCCCCGCCCTGCCTTCTGGAGTGGATCTGCCGTGTACGGTGGCACAGGTCATGCACTGCACAGCTGCAGAGTGTGCTGGTCAGATCCTCCTCCATGGCACAGTTGCCCTGCACGGGAACACACTGAATGACTGTGTGACAACTGCAATGCTGAGGTTTGGGTGGGGTGCCGTAAGGGGAATGGCAGGACCATAATCATGACAAACACAATCTGGCTTATCTGTGTGGCTCAGGGTGTAGTCCCTGTCCTATCACCAAACGCCAGGAAGTTCTGACACTGGCGCCTGGACACCTGCCCTGTCTGAGGCGAGGCCTGGGTTCCAGCGGGAGCGCCTGCTGGGGCGTCACCCCGACAGCCAGCCCTGAGCGCTCACTTCCTCCAGCCCTCAGTGGAGGTCTGCCTTGCTGCTGGCGGCATTTGAGGCTGGCTCAGTCCTTGTTGGGGGTGACGGCCGTCCTGTGCACCTGTTTAGCGACATCCCTTGTCTCCTCCCACGGATGCCAGCAACACCCCTTGCCCCAAGTGGCGACAGCACAAACTGTCCATAGACAGCGCCAATGACCCCCAGCGCCCTGCTCAGTGCCGGCCAGGACCTGAGATGCCCTGAGTAAGACATGCTCCCAGTGCCACAGAGTTGGCATAAAAAGACGTGTGGTCTCTCAGAGTTCTAAAGCTCTGGTTATGAGCTAAAAAGTTAACATTTTGGGCCTATGGGGCAAACCAAAAATTTTAAAAGACCTTCAACCTGCTTCTTTTTACTTTTTTGAAGGAGGTCCCTAAGAGGCTTCAAATGATGCATGCGCCTTGAGGCATCTTTCCACTGGCAGCACAGGGCCCCTTGGCCCTGCTGGCGTGCAGTCCTCCCAGGCAGCGTTTGGATGGGTTCCTCGCTTACCCCGACTCCCACATTCCTGGGGCACCTTCTGCTGCATCTCAGCACCCTAATGGCCCATGTTTGTGGGCGGGCGCTGTGGCACAGCAGGTTAAGCCTCCACCTGCAGTGCAGGCATCCCATATGGGCACAGGTTCAAGTCCCAGCTGTTCCACTTCCGATTCAGGCACCTGGGAAAGCTGTGGAAGATGGCCCAAGTGCTTGGGCCCCTACAACCATGTGGAAGACCTGGAAGAAGCTCCTGGCTGCTGGCTTCTACCAGTTGTGGCCATCTGGGGAGTGAACCAGCAGGTGGAAGATCTCTCTCTCTGTCTCTGTCTCTCTGCTTTGCAAATAAATAATTTAACAAGAACAACAAAAGCCCATGTTGGAAACTACCCCATCAAAAAGTACCAGGGAGCAAATGGCCATGCAGGCCCCTGCCCCAGGGACTTCTGCATTTTTTGTCATTTTGAGGTCCTGGGGTCCTCTCGTTTCACACTGTTTTGGTGCAAAAAACTTTTGAAAATCCATCTGCACATCATTTTTTTCATAATAGGCATTTTCCACGAACTTTTTGAAGACCTCCGTGTTTCCTTGCGCTGCCAACACTCGGCCCTCTCCCCTCCTTGCTTCTGCCTATCAAACCCTCTTCACCATGACAACCTGCTTTTCAGTCCCTCCTCCCAGGGTGGTCAAGGCCCTGGCTGGCACGCTGGCATGCCGTGTCCGGGTGCCTGGATTCTGGTCTCAGCTCTGCTCCCAGTCCCAGCTTCCTGCTAGCGTGCACTCTAGGGGATGGTGGTCATGGCTCAAATACTTGGGTCCCTGCCACCCAGGTGGGGGACCTGGATCGGACTTCCGGCTCCTGGCTTGGGCCTGGCCTCAGTCCTGGATGTTGTGCGCCTTTGGAGAGTGAACCAGCAGATGGGAGCTTTCTGTGTGTGTGTGTCTCTCTCAAAAAGTAAATAAGTTAATTAATTAATTAAGTCCCTCCTCCTCCCAGAAGCCTTCCTAGCTTCCTTGGAAACCATAATTGGGAACAACCATCTGACGCCTTGGGAAGCTCTGGTGTCAACCATATATTTTTTTAAAGGGACAGCTTCACGCCTTAGATCTTCACTCTGGGGGTCTGAGAAGGCCTTTCACGTGTTTTAGATCTCCCCCAAATGCTGCCCGCCAGGTTTGCAGGCACTCCCTCCCGGAATATATTCACTGGGATAACTGGACAGGGAGTCGCCCAGGCAGAACCTCCCGCCCACGTGGGCCAGAAGGAGCCAATCGCGTTCTAGCTTCTTGCTAGCTCTTTCAACCTCAGCCCTGCACGTGGCCCCTCAGGCGGCTGTGCAGGCCGAGGTCTGGCAGGGCGGGGCGCAGTCGGGGACGCCTAGGAGACGGCTGGCCCCATCCTGCTGCCGGCCAGGAGCTCCTGCTGGGCCCGCCTTTGGCAGGACATGTGGGGAGCCGGCCCCTGGGCTGCCGCTTACTTAGGTTGGTGAGCGCCTGGGAAGAGGCCAGCCTCCCTTCCTCATCTGCCTTCCTCATCCGCCCTGCAGCTCAATATTTGAACTGGCACACAGTGCTGGTGAACCAGAACAGTGGCTCGTTTCTCTATGTCCGTCAGTCCGTCAGTGGTGCCGGGTGGGGAGGGCAGGCTGGCTGAGGGGTTGTAAACTCTAATTCAAAGGGAGGGAGGGCACCTGCTCGCCCGGCACCCTTCCCCCCACCTCGTATCAGCCTGCTCCCAGCTGTGCCTTCCTTTCATTTGCATCACAGCCTCTGTTTACTTGGCTGTACCGGGCTCTGTCTCCCACCTTCCTGGCAACCTGGCTGAGCTGTGCTCAAGCCTGGGCTGGGACAGGTGCTCTGCGGTCAGCGTCGTCCCCTCCCCCTTTGGCTTTTGTCCTCAGGGCGGGATGGGAGAAGACAACGTCCTCCCAGGCCATCCCTGGGACCAGTGCAGCCTGGCCTGAGAGCAGGGAAGAAGGGACGGGAGACTGCATGCCAGGCCGTTGGGAGGATGAGCACCGGGAGGCGGGAGCCGTGGTTTTCTGGGGCCCTGTGCTCAGAGCAGCCAGTAGGTGTCTCTGTGACACACAGTTCCAGGACGCGCACGGGAAAGCAGGTGCAAAAAGGCGGTGCTCCGTCTTATCCAGGTGGCCCAGGGATGCTTGGGGGCTTCCTTGGGCACGGCCTTCTCTGGGGGAGGTAGGGGGGAGCATCTTAGGGGTTGGGACAGAGGTGAAGATAAGGCAGACCAAGTGGGAGGAATGGACACAGGGCGCAGGTTTGCACAGTGAAGCGGAGTTGGGAGGGGGAGCAAGGACTCCCCCCCGGAGAAGGCTGCTCAGTACAGAGGGGAGGGGCAGGTCTACGCTCGCTGTGCGGCCTTAGGCAAATGACTCACCCTCTCTGTCTCTGGGCACTCAGCTGCAGATGGAAGGAAGACGTAAGTCCCAGGGTTATGGGGCCATTCACATGCCAAGTCCACAGCACCTGCCACGTAGCAAGCACTCCATCCACCTTAGCTGCTCTGATCAAGTAGGCCACGTGGTCTGGAGGAGTGGTCCCCTCCCTGCGTCTCCGTTCAGGAAGTACCTGGAGCACTTGGGAGCCAGGTCTAATGAAGCCAGCAGGATGTGTGGAGCTGTGGCCAAGGGTTCCCCCGAGGGACTGGCAAGTGTTGGGGTGGGACTGTGGCTTTGGGGGCATCGCAGAGGACAAGGGCAGCCCCGTGGGCTCACTGCTTCTTGGGAAGCCACTAGAACTGATCACCAGCCACCTGGGGGAACTTCAGGGTGACGGAGTTTAGGGACACAGAGCAGGGGCCCCAGGGTCCAAGTCCTCATGTTGCCGTTGGTGATGTGGCTTTAACCCCTTCCCTGCCTTCTCCCCACCAGGAGGATGTCGTGATGAGTTAGCACGCGGTATGCAGTGCCCAGTCAATGACAGTGGCCAAGGGGGCTTCGTTTCAGGACCCCTGTGGGTGTTCAAATCCCTTCTGGGAAACGGCTCAGCACTGGCATTTAACCTACTCTGCACTGTGTCTAGCTTATCCATAAGCCCTACCACATGACGTCATGGCTATGTAAATACTTGTTCCTATGTAAATAGTAGCTCTGCTGAGTCGCTTCGGAGAATGACAAGGAAAAAGTCTGCCCATGTGTAGTTCGGACGCGGGCTTCTAAAAGGTATTTTTTATCCATGGTTGGGGGGTGCTGAGGTTGCAGACCTCGTGGACGTGGAGGTGCCAGCGTGCTGTGAGCTGGGGGGAAGGCACCAAGCGAGGTGGTAAACAGTGCATCACCCCAGCCCAGCTTCGTTTGACTTCACCTTCGCTTCACAGGAAACACGCGGCAGGTCGGGGCTACAACGGGGAATCCGATTGTTTGGACACAGGGCTGTCATCCGCGTGAACACCATGGAGGGTGTGGCCACGTGATGGGAAGTCACATGTTCTGGAAAATTATTGTTGCTCTGCATGCCGACGTCAAGATAATCCCTAACAGCATTTCTCCAAATGTTCTCAAATGAGTGTTCGTTGGTGAGCCTAGAAGGAGTCTGATGCATCGCTGAATTTGGGAAATTTTGAGTTGAAAAAAAATTACATAGGAGCTGGAGTTGTGGTGCACCAGGTGAAGCCCCACCTCCAACACTGGCATATCCCATATGAGTGCAGGTTCGAGTCCCGGCCGCTCCACTTCCTACCACGCTCCCTGCTAATGTGCCGGGAAAGCAGCAGAAGATGGCCCAAGTGCTTGGGCTCCTGCACCCACATGGGAGACCCAGATGGAGTTCTGGGCTCTTGGTTTGGATCTGGCCCAGTCCTGGCTGCTGTGGCCATTTGGGGAGTGAAACAGTGAATTGAAGATCTCTCTCTCTCTTTCTCTTTTTTTTTTTTTTTTTTTTTGATAGGCAGAGTGGACGGTGAGAGAGAGAGAGAGAGAGAGAGAAAGGTCTTCCTTTGCCATTGGTTCACCCTCCAATGACCGCCGCGTCCGGCGCGCTGTGGCTGGTGCATCGCGCTCATCTGAAGCCAGGAGCCAGGTGCTTATCCTGGTCTCCCTTGGGATGCAGGGCCATCCTTGGGCCATCCTCCACTGCACTCCCTGGCCACAGCAGAGAGCTGGCCTGGAAGAGGGGCAACCGGGACAGAATCCGGCACTCCGACCAGCACTAGAACCCGGTGTGCCGGCGCTGTTGGTGGAGGATTAGCCTATTGAGCCACGGCGCCGGCCCCAATTGAAGATCTCTCTGTCTCTCTCCCTTTATCTCTCTCCCTCTCTCTGTAACTCTGCCTTTCAAATAAATAAATACATAACTAAATACTTAATTAAAGTATTAAACATTTAATTAAAATGCATTGTAGATGCATGCAATTAATATTCCCTCAGCAAAAACTCATTTAAAAATTGCATGGCTTTTTGACTGCAGGACTTCTCAGAGCCTTGATCATGCCGACATACAGTGTGCTGCTCCTGGTGAAAAGCACTTCCCCCAGGAGTGACCACGCTGTCTGTGTCCTCATGGACCCTCTCAGGGAGCCAGTGTTCATGGAATAAAGTTGGGGTGGTCGAGATGTACATGATACAGAGAAACTTTTCCTCTGGGAGTGTTTGCATGGCAGTCAAGTGTGAACAAACAGCTCTTGGGTCAAGTTCACGGCTAAGCATGTCAGAGTAGAATGCATGCCACTTTATCCATGTTGATGAACACGTATGTGCTTCACACGAAGGATCCCCGCCTGTTAGCCCGTTGCTGACATCCCGGTGGCGTTACATGCTTTTGTTTCTGTCTTATGCTGCTTTGCACTTGCTAAGTGATCCACCATGAACGTATATGTCTTGGCCCCAGAGGAGGAACAAAAAAGGCCTTCTTTACTGCAGAACCGGCCATGGAGCGTCTACTTGGAAGGAGAGTGCTCCTCTGGGGCTTCCAGCCAGGCCTATCTCTGCTAATGACTTGGGAACAAAAGGCCGGGGGCTGTGCGCCTCCGATCTTCACATGATACTAAATTTGGTGGGGTGGCTCACACGCCCAGAGCCAAGAGGAAAATTCAAAACAACCGTGACAAATTGAAAACATGGCCCTACCCAAAGCTGGAGCGGAACGCGAGAGTGCAATTATGAGGTGAGATAGTTAGAGCTCCGGGCAGCCCCGCGTGCTTGGGTGAAGTGGGAAGCAGCTTCCAATGGGTCAGCACCCCCTGGGGGGTGCCCCGCTGGAGGGGAGACCAGGCGAGGGCTGGGGTCCCCAGGCTAAGGACGAAGGAGCCGGATGCTTCCCTGGGCCCTGTTTTCTGACCATGAAATCCGGACAGAGCGGCCTGCGTGAGGTGGAATTGTCACTGCTTTCCGCCTGCCATCTGTCCCCTACCAGGAGAGGGGACATTTTGGTGTCATGCCCATGTGTAAGAGGCCCTGTGGGGTCAGCCGGGGAGGGGGTTGGCTCTCAGAAGAGTTAGAGCTTTGGGGACATTTTTCCAGTCTACTGGGACAATCAATAGAACATTTGAAATCTGAGCCATCTCCGAAAAAGCCCGGCCTGGAATATCCGGGGCATCTGGTCGCAGTCAACGGAGCGCCTCGTGTGCTTCCAAGCCAACTGGATTCCACACACATAAAAGGCCCACGCCATGCCACGGCCTCCACGTCACCCCCCTCCACACACACACACACACACACACACCCCAGAAAAAGGCTGGCCAGGTTGGAGGGCGGCCAGAGCCACAGCCATGATGGAAGTGTGTCCTGTGAAGGGAGGTAAAGGCATTGGAACTATTTCGCCTGGAGAAAGCCAGGCGAGGCCGAGCGGCCCGAGCCCAGAGAGGAGTCACACGAACCTCACATCAGCCTTGACTTTCTTGCCATCTGCAGCTTTCATCCCCGGGACCAGCGGGAAGTAACAACCAAGAGCCCCTGGCTTCCTGTTCAGTTCCTGGCAGGGCTATCTGGGTCGCTGCAGTCTTGTGATTGGCCCTGCCCCATGGAGAAGTTAGATAAGTCGCGCCGGAGTTGGTGGCACCAGCGAGCAGCGCGTGCGGCATCGGAGCCCAGGCAACCCGAGCCACTTCCGCCTGTGTTCCCCCAAAGCAAATGTCCATGGTGGGGCCCTCGTCTCACGTTGCACAGCGTGACACCTGCCTGGGACGGGGAGCTGAGAATAGCTGGCGAATGGCTGCAGGCACGGAGCAGGCACAGAGCAAGCACCAGGGTTGGTTCCAGCCATGCATCTGGCCTTCGGGGCCTTCGACAGCTCGTGGGACATGGAACTCGAAGATCTGTTTATTCTGCTGCCAAAAGCTTTTGAAATTCATGCCTCAAGAGAGGTCTTCAAAAATGTTCGGGCCGGTGCCGTAGCTCACTAGGCTAATCCTCCGCCTGCGGCGCTGGTACTCCGGGTTCTAGTCCCGGTCGGGGCGCCGGATTCTGTCCCGGTTGCCCCTCTTCCAGTCCAGCTCTCTGCTGTGGCCCGGGAGTGCAGTGGAGGTTGGCCCAAGTGCTTGAGCCCTGTACCTGCATGGGAGACCAGGAGAAGCACCTGGCTCCTGGCTTTGGATCAGCGCAGAGCATAGGCCGTAGCAGCCATTTGGGGGGTGAACCAATAGAAAAAGGAAGACCTTTCTCTCTGTCTCTCTCTCTCACTGTCTAACTCTGCCTGTCAAAGAAAAAAAAGTTCATGAAAATACGTATGGTGAAAAGCTATGCAAAGATTTGAGAGACAGAGAGAGGCACACACAGAGAGATGGAGAGAGAGACAGAATGCTTCCATCCTCTGGTTCACTCCCTAAATACCCACAAGGGTCCCCAGGTGGGGCTGAAGCCAGGAGCTGGGGACTCCCATGTGGGTGGCAGGGACCCAGCTCCTTGGGTCCTCACCACTGCCTCCCAGGGTCTGCATCAGCAGGACACTGGAATCAGCAGTTAGCAAAGGGAATTGAACCCAGGTCCTTGGGACTACTAACACCTACCCCTAAGCTTATCTTTTATTTCCGTTTCTCCACCAACTTTGGAACTCCTCTCCCACAGTAGAACACAGCCATGCCAGCCTGCCTGATGGGACATCAGGTGCTGGGGACTGATGGCCCCCGCCCCACCCCACTGACATGGAATTCTAACCTCCTGCACCTTGGCGTGGCTGTGTGTGGAGGTGGTGTTGAGGAGGTCAGGTCATCGAATTAAACTTGGGGTCACCAGGATGGGTCCTGATCCAGGCAGACTGATGTCCAGGCAGGAGACGAGGACGCAGGCACAGAGGAAGATGGAGAAGGTGGAGACTGCAGAAGAAGCCCCCCTGTGGACACCTTGCCCTTGGACCTCAGCCCCCAGACCTTTGAGAGAATACAGTTCTGGTGTTGAAGACTCCCAGGGTGGGGTGCTGCATATGCCAGCCCTTCGCAACCTAAGACACTGGGCAACCTTCAAAATAACCTGTTCTTACCCACTTGTTGAAGGGGCCCTGGGAGCTGGAGGGTTCTGCCAGCTCCCCCACCCCCATCACACAGGAAGCAAGGGGCAGAGACCGACTCAAATCATTTTTTAAGATTTATTTATTTTACTGAAAGTCAGGGTTATAAAGAGAGAGAAGGAGAAGCAGAGATAGAGAGAGAGGTCTTCTATCCGTTGGTTCACTCCCCCAACTGGCCGGAGCTACACCGATCCGAAGCCAGGAGCTAGGAGATTCCTCCAGGTCTCCCACGCAGGTGCAGGGGCCCAAGGACTTGGACCATCTTCTACTGCTATCTTAGGCCATAGCAGAGAGCTGGATCAGAAGTGCAGCAGCCGGGACTTGAACCAGCGCTCATATGGAATGCTGGCACTGCAGGCAGTGGCATTACCCACAATGCCACAGCGCCGACCCCTGACTCAAATCCTTTTCTATGACTCAGTCCTGGGCCTCCGAATGCTACACAAACAAGAAGAAACAGCCACCGCGAAGTCAGCCTGGCAGATGCAAGGCTGTGTTTCCATCCTGCTCCTCTGCAAGCACTGGCCTTCTGCCCCGAAGTGGAGGCACAGCAGCGAGCTGGGTCGGAAGTGGAGCAGCCGGGACTTGAACCAGTGCACATATGGGATGCCGGCACTGCAGGCCAGGGCTTTAACCCTCTGTGCCACAGCGCCAGCCCCAAGAAGACTCCACATTTTAATAGCAAAGCTGAACATGGGGGCAGAATGACCCTGTGAGCTGCGAAGCCCACAGGGCAGGGGGCCTGGCAGGTGCACTTAGAATCAAATCTTGCCTGGGTCCTCCAGAGGACAAAGAAACAGCGAGAGTGTGGAGCACATGTCCAGCCCCTCCTGAACCAGAGCAGAGTCCATGCAGAATTGAGAACACGCTGGCCGTCCTCGGGCAAGGGACCTCCACTCAGCTCAAGGTGGGAGGAAGGCTCGTAGGAGAGAGCAGCTCGGGGGACTGGGGAATCCAAGGAGGACCCAAAGACCGTCGTGTTGTGGCTTCCCAGGGAGAAGGCTGGTTCCTGGGTGGGGAAGCAGCACTGGGAGGCAGCCATGGATTTGCTCGTGGGTCTTAGACCAGAGCCGGAGCAAGGGGCTCTGATTTCCGCCGGAAGGGGCATGGTCTGTGCACAATGAGGTTACCACCTACGGCAGGTGCTATGGCTACCACGTACTTTATTTCTCTTCTAGTCTGAGGCTTCCCAACATTCCAAGATGCCCCTGTCTTTCATGGGAAGAAACTGATGCACAGAGAGGCTGGCCAACTAGCCAGAGGCCACATAGTGTCATAAGCGGCAAACCCAAGTCTTGAACCCAGGTCCACTTGATTCTCAAGCCCCTTCCTTTTCCATTACATTGCGTCTTCTCCAAACTCCATGCCTTCTCCTTGCCTTTCTTTCTTTTTTTTTAAGATTTATTTATTTTATTTAAAAGTTGGAGTTACACAGAGAGAGGAGAGGCAGAGAAAGAGAGAGAGAGAGACAGAGAGAGATGTCTTCCATCCGCTGGTTCATTCCCCAATTGGCTGCAACAACTGGAGCTGCATTGGTCTGAAGCCAGGAGCCAGGAGCTACTTCCGGGTCTCCCACGTGGGTGCAGGGACCCAAGGACTTGGGCCATCTACTGCTGCTTTCCCAGGCCACAGCAGAGAGCTGGATTGGAAGTGGAGCAGCCGGGACTCAAACTGGCACCCATATGGGATGCAGGCACTGCAGGCGACGGCTTTACCTGCTACGCCACAGCGCTGGCCCCTCTCCTTGCTTTTCAATCTTTGTGATGTCCACTCTGACGCTGGATACCCAAACAGTATTCTGCTGGTTCAAATGATAACTGTGGCGAAACGAATCCATCTCTCTAGCTGACCCGTGTGTCACTGGGTGTTTCTGAGTGCTGGGGTGACAACCGTTCCTCAGAGAAGGAGTTCATGGTCATGGAGGAATGGGGGACGAAATGGTACAGACCCCCTTTGAGAATCACAAAGTGCGTTTGCATACCGAAGGCCACCTGGCTGTGCCCCCAGCTTCTCCCTGGAGCTGAGGGGTGGGCATGAGACCCAGAGTCTGAGCTCAGGCTGTTGTAACCCAAAAAATCCACAGACTGGCGCGGCTTCCACAGCAAACCATTACTTCTCCCGATATAAGGGGCTGCCAAGTCCAAGCTCAGGAGCCAGCAGCTCTGGTGTGGCGGGGGAGGAGGGCTCTCTTCCTGCTTGGGAACAGGCACCTTCTTGCTGTATACGCAGATGGGGGTTCTGGAACTTTCTTACGTTTCGTCTTAGAAAGTCCACGAGGCTCCTTGTGAAGACTCCACCCTCGTGACCTAATCACCCAAAGGCCCCGCCTCCAAATACCAGCATGTGTGTGTGTGGGGGGGGGAGGGGGGATTCAATACAGGAATTTGGAGTCCAAAACCTCTAGATTGAGAGGCTTCTAGTTTTTGCTTGGCAATTGAGAGAGGAGGGAGAGAGCGAGAGAGCCAGAGAGAGCGAGAGAGAGCAAGAGAGCAAGCGAGAGAGAGATTAAGGTTTGGTTAAGCTTGTCTTGGACCCTCAGGGGTAGGCACAAAATGACCTGACAAGGTGTGCAACCTCCAAAGATCAGGGCAGGAGGTGAAGCCAGCGAGACATTTCCAGGCAGCCCCGGAGCGGAGCGGGGCCCATGGGGTGAGGCCAGGCCCCTCTGCTGCACACTTCACCCCCTTCGTGCCCACTGGGGACACAGGGCAGGCAGCTGGGCGGGAGGGGGGGGCAGGACAAGGACTCAGCATCAAATGCCTGGGAGCCTGCCAGGGGCCCCGGGCGACTCGGGCGGCCTCTGTCTCTGGGCTGCTGCTTCCTGGGGAGGGCGACAGTCCCAGGCTGCCTCCCTCGGGGGACCTAGCCCTGCCTGTGCTCACAGTCACAGTGCCTGACTGTGGCCTGCTCCGGCCTCAGTGCTCATCTATCCAGCGACTGTGATGCTGAGAGGATCCAGGGGAGGCCGGAAGCCCACGGCCAGGAAGCTGAACGGTCTGGCTCTGCCGGAAGCAGGACGCAGCACAGCCTCTCCTTCCTGTCTCCCGAGCAGGGCCCTCATCCTGCCGGGGCCCCGGCCTCACGGCAGCCTCGCCTTGGAATATTTCTGTTCCATTCATGGGCCTCTAATGGAATCAAGACCACGCTATTTATATTTACACATGGTGCAAACTTTAGTGGAACATCAAATGAGCCAGATGTTGTTAGGACAGAAGGAAATTAGCAAGCTTGGCTAATAGAAACCAAAGACATCCCCCTCCCCCCGGAGAAGGCTTTCCTGCGCACACACGGAAGATAGGAGAGGTGGGCATGGGAGGGCCGCTGGATTTGGGGCCACGTCTGCAGCCCAGCAAGGAGCGCTTATTCGAGCCTGTTTTGCTTAGGGAAAAAGAAAAATGCAGGCATTGTCTGTCCCCATTGTTCCCTCCGAGACAGTGTGGGGGACCCGGCAGCCGGTGTTTCATCTCCAATTATTTTCAGCCAAGGGAAAAAACAGATGGTAAATAGCACTGAAAAAAATTTTTTTTAGAATTAATATTAATAAAAGATGTGTTGGAGGCTCTGACTGAGTCCTGGGGAGCAGGGTAAGGCGAGCCTGGGGTGGGGGTGGGGGTGGGGGGATGGGCCGGGAGAGGTGGCAGTGTAGGCAGGACACGCACACACACACACATGTGCACACACGCACAGGGCCCAGTTTCACGCTCCCGTAGGACCCCCCCGGGAGCCAGGCACCCTTGGGATCCTGGCATCCGGCTGGGGGCTGGAGCCCGAATGCCACGTGGCGCCTCTGGAGGCCCCGAGCAGCGCTGGGGAGGAGAGTGGTGGGGCCAGGCCAAGGGCTGCCCACCGCGCGCAAGGAACGCTGGCGCCACGGGGCCTCCCAGCCGGGTGTGGCCCAGATGGCTCTTCTTGTGCAGCTGTGGCACACAGAGGAGGTGGGCGGGGGCCCTCACCTCCCTGGCCCTGGCCAGCCTCTGGCCCAGCCCAGCCCAGCCGGGCCGGTCCAAACGTCCATCTGTCAGCAAGTGCTATCGAGTGTCCACCAGCTGCCCAGCTGTCCCCTGAGAGTCTGATTCTCCCCTGGAGCAGGGAAACAGTGGTGGCCCCTTCGGGGTGTGCCGGTTTCGCAGCGGAGGGAAGGCGCACACACTGTGGGGCGGGCGCTGTGTGCGGAGGGCAGGGAGCCTGTTTTCTGGGGACACCGGCCCTCCGTGGAGCTTGGGGTTGTTGGAAGTCCTGGGGAGACACTGGAGGAGACAACAGAAGAGGGCTGGCCCCCTCCACCCCGCAGATGCACGGAGCCTGCATCCACTGGGACCTTGGCGGCTTCTCTGAGCTTCTGCCTCCCTTCAGTCCAGAACTCAGGGAGACTCGAGCTTAGAGAAAAGCTGAGGAGACAGAATCATGAATTGTAGACCCTAACATGAAAAAGAAAAAGCTACCTCACAACACAGAAACCTCCACGTGGGACCTGCCTATTTGATCATGTTTCCTTCCTTGCTTTGGCTGCCAGGAAGCTCACAGGAAAAAGCGTGGTTCACGTATAGGAACAAATGCAAAGGACTTCACGGCATGTTGCTGTGCAGTAACTTCACCCCCAACTGTAGCTTTCATCCCCCCTTCTCCGGTATCCTCTCTGTTGAATTTCTTTCATCTTATTTTTAATTTGCACCTTACCTTACTATATATTGATATCTTCTTTCTATCATCGATGTATTTATTATCTATCTAGCTAATCTATCATATATGTATCTGTCTAACCATCATCTGTCTGTCTCATGTGTAATCTATCTATCCATCTTGATCTATCTCACAGAACAGACATGGAAAGAGGAAGAATTACAAAATCATACTTTTTAAAAAGATGAAAGCGCTTGTATGCTAAGAGAATTCGCTTTACAGTTTTAATTACCTCAATTCCCTTTTAAAAGGGCATCTCGGCCGGCGCCGTGGCTCACTAGGCTGATCCTCCGCCTTGCGGCGCCGGCACACCAGGTTCTAGTCCCGGTCGGGGCGCCGGATTCCGTCCCGGTTGCCCCTCTTCCAGGCCAGCTCTCTGCTGTGGCCAGGGAGTGCAGTGGAGGATGGCCCAAGTGCTTGGGCCCTGCACCCCATGGGAGACCAGGAGAAGTACCTGGCTCCTGCCTTCGGATCAGCGCGGTGCGCCGGCCTCAGCGCGCTGGCCGCGGCGGCCATTGGAGGGTGAACCAATGGCAAAGGAAGACCTTTCTCTCTGTCTCTCTCTCTCACTGTCCACTCTGCCTGTCAAAAAAAAAAAAAAAAAAAAGGCATGTCCTGGAGCCTGCATGTGGCACACTGAGCTCAGCTGCCACCTCTGAGGCTGGCATCTCATGTGGGCGCTGGTTCGAGTCCCAGATGCTCCACTTCCGATCCAGCTCCCTGCTAACGCTGCTGGGAAGGCTGCGGAATCTGCCTTGAGTGCCTGGTCCTGCAGCCACCTGGGAGACCCGAATGGAGTTCCAGGCTCCTGGCTCCCACCTGGCCCAGCGCCTGCCATTGCGGCCATTTGCAGTGTGAACTAGCGGATGCAAGATCTGCCTCTGCCCCTCTCTCTGAACTCTGCCTTTCAAATAAACAAACATATCTTTAAAAGGGGGAATCTCCCCCCCGAATCCCAATCCCACTTTGCCTTCCATGGTCCTTCTTGCTTCCGTCACTCCTGCCCTCTCCCCAACGACTCCCTCTGCCACTGGGATGCTAAAAGACTGAATTTTGGAGGAATTCTGGAAAGAACTGTTTTCAGACAATTAAGCTGTTAGTCCCTATTTGCCTCTGGCCTTGGTGTGGATCTACAACTCCCTTCAGGGGCATCAGCGAGAGCTGAAGCCTTTAAGCATTTGCGTTTGGAAAGCCGCAGAGGAAACACCCGCGATGTTCCTCCCCGAGCCCCTGCCCCGGCCCCGGCCCCTGCCCTTGGCATTGGCATTGGCAGTCTAACCGCTTTGGGCTGCAGAAGAAGACAAAGAGAGCGTTGCCGACCAGGGCAATCGGAGGTGTTTTCTGGAGCTGGAAATAAGCACTTGGCACGGGCTCAGCTGCAGGGAGTCTCCAGCCCCCTTCCCCCGTGTCTCCTGGGTCTCACTCCCCACCCCCCATCGTGGTGGCCTTGGCTACGGAGTCTGCAGGGGACGATGGGCTCCGAACTGCAGCTACTGCTCAGAGAAACGCAAGCAGGAACTCTGCAGTCCCCCCACCCCCAACTCAGCACTCATTTCTTGGGACGTCCCGACTCCAACCGAGGGAAGCACGTTTCTAAGAAAGCGGAATACAACCATGGCCCCTGGCCAAGTGCGCAACAGTGGCCAGTTCTCCTTCTCTCCTGGGCAGCCGCTGTCTTCAGACCACAGGGCAAATGCCCCCCAATGCCTTCTGGGTGTTTCAAACCCAGCTGAAAATACTTAGGGCTACGTCCAGCATGACAAATCCGTCATAGTCACGCTTCTCTCCTCAGCAAAGCCTCCGAGGCCTTGCTTGGCCTTCCGCATCTTTCCCGCATCCTTCTAGAAGAATCTTGCTCAAATGCACCTGCCAAGTGAATGGTGGCACCCGTCCCATCCTCCAACTGCGCTTTTCTCCAATGCTTTGGAGTCTGGCAAGTGCAAGGGAGGGGGCTGTGCCGCCCAGTGTAGATGCCTACGGGGGGCAGCAGGAGTTTATTGCAGAATGGTCTCTGCTGAATTAAAGGGTGACGGACGGGGTTCCGAGAAGGGACTTTCCTCGCAACACCCAGTAGCGGCCCTGGATCCCCGTGGTTCATTATCTTGTGTGCTTCCAACACTCTCCTTCCGCGAAGCCTTTCATTCACACAGTTCAAAGTGTTTTCCCTGCCCGAGCTCTTTAATCCTGGCCATAGCCGCGTGACGCAGCAGATGATGACAGTGATTAGCCCGGGAGCAGGAAGAACCCATCCTGCAAAACACGGGGATTTAGCCTGCAACAGCGTCTGGGTGACCTCAGCTGCCCTGTGCGCTGCTCCTGGGAGGCCAGGCTGGAGCAGGGCTTCTGGGGCAGGTGGAGCCACTCCAGGTGGCCGGGGTGGGTCTGCCCATCAGGTGTGGTGAGAGCTGTGGGCCAAGTTCAAGACTGCAGGCAGAAGCCCTTTGTCTTCAACTCTGCCCCATCTCCTTGTCCAGACCCCAGCTCTGCCCCTGCCCCTCCCACTCTGTCCCTAGTGCCCCCACCCCCACCCCCAGCCCAGCCCGTGATTCTTCCAAACTGCCCCAGACTCAGACAGGAGACAGAGAGATGGGGTCGGAGGCTTGGGTTCAAATCCGAAACTATCGCTGGCCAAGGCGTGGGTTGGGACCTGGGCGTATTTCAGTATCTTTGAGGAGTCCATCATGACCTACACGCTGGTTCTCTCTTACTCCTGGGTAACTTTGTTTTCTCTTTGCCCAGTGCCCTGCTCCTAAGCTGATCCGGGCAGCCTGCTTCCAGGGAGAATGTGTGCATTTAACCTGGACCTTGGCTGAGAAGCCGAAGGGCTCTGTTGGCCTCCCGTGCTCCACAGGACCGAGAGCCATTGCCGTTGGTTGGGCACTTGCTCCAGGCCACGTAAATCCTGCCTGAGCCATGGAGACGGACTGGGATTGTCCCCACTCTGCAGAGGGTGACTCTGAGCCCAACATGCTTAAGTGCCTCGCACAAATCCTCCACCCAGAGCCCAAGGCACTTCAAAGAGTGCCACCAGACAGTCCAGGAGCAGAATGGCAGCCATCAATCAAGCCAGCACGTGCCACGTCTCGCCCTGGGCACCGGGGAAAGTGGTGACAGGTGGACAGCAAGCCCAGAGGAGCGGGGTCGAGTGTGGCTGGGAGTGATGGGGATTGTGACGAGGACCCAGCCTCAAGAGGGCGGGGGGCGCCACTTTGGATCAAGCGGTCTTGGAGGGCTCCTCTGAGGAGGTGCCATCAGGGCTGAAATCTGAAGGGGTGGGGGGAGGAGCAGAATCCCGGTGGAGGGAACAGCAAGGGCGGAAGTGAGGGAGGCAGGGCGGAGCCCGGGCACGTGCAAGGATCCAGAAGTGGTCCAGCGTGGCTGGTGAGAAATCAGCAAAACCCCAGCCCCAACCAATGCTTTGCTGGGGCGACCGGGCGTGGGGGGCGGGGGGCAGCTGATCTGAGTGCAGAGAAACGCTGGGAGGCCCGTGAGGGCGGGGCTCATCCCCCTTAAGCAATAAGGGCCATCCCAGCCCTGACCTAAGGGTCTGCACGGCTGTCACCTGCCCCAGAGGCCTCTCCACAAGCAGCCCCTCCCCCACTAGCACGGAGACGCGTGGGGCAGACAAATCCCCGGGCCTACTCCCTTTTTGTCAGCCCCCGGAGTCCCTGGGCTGGAGCCCTTGGTGTGCGCCTACCCCATATTACCCAGCCAGGCAGTGTAACCAGTCCCGCACAGCCAGGAGCACAGGAACCGTGGTGGGCTAAGTGTGCCCTAGGAGTGTCGGGTACCAGAGAGAGAGAGAGAAAGAGAGAGAGAGCCGGGCCCCAGTGAGCATTCCAGCCCAGGTGGCTGGACAACACCCCACACCCTCTCTTACCCAGAGGCAACTGTGCCCCCCAAAACCATCCGAGGAGACAAGGATGGGAATTCTGGGAAAGCCCAGGATGCCACAGCGGGGAACCAACGGAGTCCGCGTTGGTGGGAGGAGAGATGTCGGTGCTGCGGCAGCCACTGTTCTCCCAGCACCAGACACCAATACCGAAGCGCGGTTAAACACGCCTTCTGCAAGGAAACACCCCCAAGCTTACCCAAACATGGAGCACGCACTCTCCTGGGCCCTGGCACAGGGCGAGCTGGGCTCTGAACCAGACCTGAGTCCAAGCCCCGAACTTTTCCTGGTCCTTTCCTAGCAGCCCAGGCCTCCGCTTGCCACGCACAAGGCCAGAGCCGGGGAGCTCCGTCTCTGAGTCACCCCCAGCACTCGGCACCCCGAGGGCGCACACCCCCTGCACATCCCTGGGGGTTTCTCTCTGCTCTCTGAGCTCCATGTGCTGACCTCCCGGGGAGCCTCCCAAGTCCCCAAAACGTTCAGTTCCTGTTGGGAAGAACGGAATCTTTCCAGGGGAGAAAAGAAAGGCAGGTGCGGGGTGCAGGTGGTGTGGGTAGGAGGATAACTTCTCATGTGGATGGCACAGGAACATAGCCGTGGCCGACGCCGCTCAACCGCGCCTTTCAAAATGGTTCGTGGAAGGACAAACGTCAGAGGTCAGGAGTACACGGTGACCCGGAAGTGATCAGTTCACTTTGTTGCAATGTCCCACTATACCCGCAAATACGCAGAACTATTACACGTCAATCACAGATATGTAAATTTTAATTAGAGCGTGTGCAGGTACTTCAACATGTTCTTAGAAAAAATGGAATTAAAGGCTAAGTACTTTTGGGTGCAAAAAGTATTGAAATCCTTGCATGTCTTCAAGAAGTTCACGAAAATGCAGACTACGGCCAAAAAAAAAAAAAAAAAAAAAAAAAAACCTGTGCATAGAATTCAATTTTTTATCTTTTAATTCAACTTTTCCATGAACTTTTTGAAATACCCGCCTAGGTTTGTCCCTTCTGCATGTCAGACAATCAATGGGAGTTGAGTTGGCAAAACCTATTCCCCCTTCGGCCTCCAATTCAACTCCAAAATAGAGATCCTGGTGCTAGAGGGACCAGGGCAGGCAAAGGACATTCCATCTGCCTAATTATACAGACGCCCACTCGCACCCATAAATACCCACTCACGAGATGATGTGTGTGTGGTTTGCATACCCTCGCACGTCGGCTCCCAGATCCTGTAATTAGCACCCCCTAAAGCACAGTCCTCCATAGTAGACAACAGCAGCCTAGATCCTGGGTGACCGACAAGCCAGCAAATGTAATTTCCCTCTTTGTGGGAGAGATCTTTCAAGCCACCGTTTGATCGTCTCAACAGATTAGGCTGGCTCTGCGGCGCTTTGGAGCCGTGCGTGCCCTTGCCCGGCTCCCCGCCTCTCCCTCCTCACCCCCAAAGCGATAAGACATCTGTGAGCGCCCTCTGAAGCTCTTCGCCAGCCTTCTTGGGGTGGCCACTTTGAAGTCCAGGGCCAGGAAGACCTCCACGCGGGATGAAAATGTCTTGCCCGCTGATAAAGAAGTGTGGATGCAGCTAAAACCCGCTCGGTAATAGGGCTTAGCAAACCTGAGAAGGCTGGCTGGGCTGAGGGAGCTGAGAAATATGGGGCTCAGACTCCTCAAAATGAACCCAAATGCCCCCGGCTCCCACCCCCACCCCCATCCCACAGAGGCACGGGGATTGC
Organism: Oryctolagus cuniculus; assembly: GCF_051225735.1. Classification (NCBI taxonomy): domain Eukaryota; kingdom Metazoa; phylum Chordata; class Mammalia; order Lagomorpha; family Leporidae; genus Oryctolagus; species Oryctolagus cuniculus. The sequence continues at coordinate 11,584,011 of NC_142883.1, forward strand.
CCCGCCCCCACCGGGTGACTATCCACTTTTATCTGGTTTGTGCACCCTCCCGGGGCTGTTAGCATGCAGATTCCAGGGTCCTACTGCTGCAGCCTCGTTTGCACCGGAGACCCAGTGAACCGATGGTGAGCAAGAACCCAGGGGCTTCGATGGCAGGTGGCCAAGCAGATTTTTGAAAACTCTGGCCTAGAACCAACTGGCAGGGGGCACACACCACACGTAGGGCAGCAGATGGCAATATCGAGAAACGGTCGTCCATCCTTATCCGTGGCAGTCGGTTCTAGAAAGCCCGAGGATAACAAAGTCCACGGATGCTCCAGCTCCTCCTATAAAGTGGCGCTGCATTTATGCGATCCACGTGCATCCTCCGGTATACTTCAAATCATCTCAAGATTCCTAATAATACGCAGAACAATGGACATGCTATGCAAATAGCAATTACACGGTATTGGTTAGGGAATAGTGACTGTCCATATTCAGTATGCATGAGGTTTATTTGTTTCCCTCCTTCCCTTGACCCCTAGCCCCTCCTGCCTCTTAGCTGCTCCCCTGCCCCTGTCCCACCTCTCTCCGTTGGGGCTCTGTCCTGGCTCCTCTGGTCCAGTTCTAAGGGATGACTTTAAGTGCCATCAAAATGTTGGTGACTGCCAGTAGGCGGTCACCTCTCCCTGGGACTCCAGGATAGCTCACGGCCAATGGTGTCTCCACACGGTGTCCAAGAGGGCTTCCAATGTGACACCGACAAAGCAGAGCCCCTGGTGCCCTACCTCCCCTCCCCAGGGTACCCCATTTCTGGAGATGGCCCTAAGCGAATTTGCTCAAGGCAAACATCTGGGCGTTTACCCCGGGTTCCCTCGGCTTCAAAGCCAATCCCACAGCGAGTTCTACCAACCTGGCTGGAGTCTGCCCCCTCTGTCCACCTCCGCCAGCTGTGCAGGCCTTGCTGTTCTCATCTCCATCCTCTTGTGATCCGTTCTCTGTCTCCTGGCTTCAGCTTGACCCAGGCCTGGCTGCTGCAGCCACGTGGGGAATGAACCAGAGGATGGAAGACTCTCTCTCCCCCTCTCCTCTCTCTGTTTCTCCTCTCCGTGTGTCACTCTGCCTTTCAAGTAAATAAGCAAACCTTTTTAAGAAGATCCAAATGCCTTACTGTGTGGTGTGAAGGCCTTGCACCGCTCTCCCTCTGGGTCCCACGGCCCATTCTTGCTGGCCTTGCTTCCAGTCCTCAAAAACTTCTCAAGTTCCTTTCTGCCTCAGGGCTTTTGCACTGGCTGGCTGTGCTGTTGGCCTGGAGTGCTATTTCCCATGTCTGGTTGCCTCTCCTGCCCTTGCAAACTAAGTGAGCTCCCCAGTCTCTCCTCATCATCCTACTTCAGTTCTCTGCAGAGCACTCACCACCAGTGCGTGGTTGCATTGTTTACTTGTGCACGGATTTCTTTCCTGTCCGTCCAACTCCTCTGATCAGGATGCGAGCCGCAGAGTGCTATGCCCCCGGAATCTGCATGTACTTTTTGATTTCTTAAAATAGTTTTTCTTGCCTCCTCCGTTTTTATTCAACTGTCCACTCAAAATGGACAGGACTCCTATCTCTGCCAGCCACCCTACTACTGTGTCCTGAACTAGGAAAGCAATAGGCAGGCTTATCAGAATTTTGTACAAAGAGAGGCATTTCACATAGCTGTGGAGTCGCCACTTGGGCTGCCTACATGCCATACTGGAGTGTTTGGGTTCAAGGCTCAGCTCTGCCTCTGGTTCCACTTTTCTTGCTAATGCTCACCCCGGGAGGCACTTGAGTCCCTGTCACCCACGCACGAGACCTGGATGGAGTTCCAGGCTGTTGGCTCTGGCCTGGCTCAGCCATGGCTGGTGCAGGCATTTGGTAGTGGTGGTGGGGGGAGGAGTATGGGCTGGGAACCAGGGGTGGGAAGACCTTTCTCTGTCTCTCTTTGCCTTTCAAAAACAAATAAATGCGTTTAAAAAATTGTGCGGAGATTCTTTCTTGGAAAGGCAAAAGGGTCTGGCGTCATGAGATGCTCTTTTGTGGATTCACGACAGCCACATTCCCTGGAGAATGTCTGGATTACGTGGATTCCGACGGCTCTCTCCTTCCCTGGGCAGACCTATTTCGGTCCATGGGGACTGGGGTCCCAGCAGGCAGGCCAGGGTCCTTGCACCATGCTAGTGTGCTAAGTGCCACGTTGCTGCAGAGGCCTGGGACTGCCTGACCCTCTCAACCTCACCACTGTTCCCGTTTTCAGATGCGTCATTCTTTATCAGGAGGGGCCGACCCTTGCATAACAGCATCCCTGGTGCCTGCTGTCCCGACCTCACAGGACCCCTCTCTCAGCTGGGACAACCAAGTGTGTCTCCGGTGTCGCTGAACATGAGAACCACCGCCCCAGATTGCAGGCACGTTCCGCATAGCCAAGCTCGTGGGACGGAGACCTCAGTATTCAGCATTCCAGAAGGTTCAGAATGTATGAGAACACATGTGGCAGCTCACAAGGCCAACTGCTCTCAGGCTAAACGATTGCCTGCCCTGGCAAGTGTGTCGGTGCTGGCTAATTATGTACACGGAAATCAAGAACAGCTTTAGTTAATCCAAAAGAGATCTACCGGTCAAAGCTTACTCCAAGATTGCCATGTTTTAAAAGCCGACATGACTTCAAGGAGATGCCTATAAGTTGCTTTGCTAAAATACTTTCGGGATGTATTAGGTATAACAATAGTTTTCTACATGAAAATGGCTTTGAAAATCTTTAAAGTGCTTTAAAAGAAAAAGGACCCTCTCTCTCTCTCCCTCTATCTCTCTCTCTCTTTTGCAAGGCATTAAATTGGATGTGAATATGACAGATTTCAAAGACTGTCAAAATAACGAATTTACATCATAAATGCGTCGGCTTTCTTTTTAAAAGGCTCTCGCACCACTCAGGAAGGCATTTAATGGTGAGCAGGTTCAAAATGTCGCCAACTCCCACTGGTACAAAAGGGAGGCGATCCCCACCAGAGTCCCCGGGCTTCAGATCACGGCTCTGCCTCGCTTCCACTTAATAAACTGCACTCTGTCAAATTGCAGATAAATGAAAGCTACGGCGCCATTGTTTTCCCCCACATCTTGCTCAGAAAGATAGCTCCCAATATTTCGGGAGGACCAGGATGCCAAAAAAATCAACTTGAAATAAATCCACCCTGCCGTGACTTTAGCGGATCAAAGACGCTTGTGATTTCCATAGAAGGACTTTTCTGAAGTTCACGGTGCTTCCGCTCGGGAGAGCGGCTCGTTAAGAGGCTTCTAATGCGTTTGATTGTTTCAAAGTTAGCCATCTAAATTTTTCATCATGTGTGGGTGCAAGATAGTCATGGGGTTGTGCCCAAACACCGGCTGGCCTTTCTATTCTAAAGAGTCGTGTCAATACAATATTTCTCTGAATAATCAGCAGGTAGGCCGGGGGAGGGGCTGCTTCAAAGGGCTTCAGTCTTTGATGGAGGGGTGGACAGGTTTCTGAAGCTGCCTTTTGAAAGAAAAATAAGTCCAAGGGTTTTGAAATCTGGGGTCCTTTCTTTTTGAGGGAGTGAGGCTGTTGGTCCCTTTTCTTCTCTCTCTTTCTTTGTTAATAAGAGAATGGGCAATGGGGCTTAACTGGGGTCCCAGCCCTCCAACTGGTGTCTCTGGGACAAGATACCCCCTACACACGCTGCCCCCCCTCCCTTGGGTTAAATTTCTTCCAACCCTAACTGCAGGTCAGATTTTGTTTTTCCCTCCTCTCTGGGGGACATTCTGCTGTTATTTTGTATGATCATTATACGACATATTTTTTATTTAAATGGCAGAGAGACAGACAGAGAAACACACACACGGAGGCGGGGGAGAGATTCCATCCGTATTCCCCAAATGCCTGCCATGGCCAGGCTGGGTCAGGGTCAGGGCCACAGGCTGGGAACTCAGTCCAGGTCTCCCATGCATGACAATAGAGCCATCATCGCTGCCTCCTGGGGTTAGCAGGAAGCCTGTCCAATGCTGCTTTTCTTTTCCCAGATGCCGACAGTTGGCAGCACAGAAGGGCAGGGCACGGGGGCTCGCGGCACATGGCTCCGTAGCTCTCAGGAGAGCCTTCGGGTATCAGTTCCTTCATGCTGATGGGAGTAGGAGCTGCACTTACAAAGGGCAAAAGATGGGACAGAGGAGAGGGCTTGGAAGAGATCTTGCCACCACCATTCTGCAGAAGACACAGAAAAGGTGACTCAGGTGGCCATGAACTCCACCCCTTGACCTTGAGCCAGGTTGGAACTCACTCCATATTAATTGAGCATTTACTTTGTGTTGTTCTGTCTTCTAAGCACTTTGCATGGGGTAATTTATTTAATTATTACAACAACTGTATATGATAGATTCTTTTTTTCTTAATTTATTTGGAAGAGAGAGAGAGTACTCTCATCTTCTTATTCACTCTCAAATGCCCACAAGAACCAGATCTGGGCTTGGACCAAGACTAGGAGCAAGGAGCTCAATCCAGGTCTCCCATGTGGGCAGCAGGAACTCAAACACTTGCTCCACCATTGCTACCTCCAGGATCCCCTTCACCATGAAGCTAGAGTATTCTGGTGTGGGACACAGGCATGTTAACCTCCAGGTTAAATGCCTGCTCCCATGCAGGTGCCTTGACAATCCCATTGCATGGGTGAAGCTGGGCCACAGAATGGTGAGTTGCAGGATCAGGATTTGAACCCCAACACTCAAGCTCCAGAGCTGTGTTCTGGGTGTGGAGATGTCATCCTCGTTGACCGAGGCCAGGTAGCTGAGCTGGCTGCAAAGCTCAATGCACTTTGCTGTATTCCAGGGTCATGAAATAATAGGCCTTCCTCTCTGGCTTGTCCAGCCCCTGCCAATGGACTTGACTGGGAGTATGGAGAAACAAGACAAAAAACTCTTCCAGTGGGGAGGTGGCCTGAGCTGGGGCCCTCTACCTTGCCTCTGGCAGTGAAGTGACTTCTCAATGGCTTAACTTCTCAATGGCCTAACGTTAGCATCAGCCTACTCGATGTTCAGGGTAATGAGATTCTGCCTGTTCATCCATTTCTTTATGCCCAAAACCGCTCTGCTTGGATGATCTTACCCTTTCCTTCACAGACCATAAAAACTGTCTTACTGGAATGCTTTTTTGTCTAAGTGGAATCCAAGGCAACATTTCCTCAAGAGTGTTGCCTTTTTTTTTTTTTTTTTTTTTGCTTTACAGACTATTATTTATTTGCCAAAGACTCATTCTGATGCAACATTGAGGAAGAAATGGTCTCTACGCTTTATTGTACTAATAATGATGACAGAGTCCATATATCAAGTGTTCATTATGTATAAGACACTGTTCTAAATGTTTTACACATTATGCATATATTTAATTCTCATACCAAGTCTATGAGGTTTTATTGTTATTACAATGGGGAAACTGAAGCACAGTGAAGGGAGGTCATAGTCAAGGTCAAACGAGTGACCTTGTCAAGGTAAATACAGCATTATAACCACTACACACTTTCCTGGGCTTTGTGACTCTTAGATTCTATTCTTTTTTTGGGGGGGGATTTTTTTTTTGACAGGCAGAGTGGACAGTGAGAGAGAGAGAGACAGAGAGAAAGGTCTTCCTTTGCCGTTGGTTCACCCTCCAATGACCGCCGCAGCTGGCGCGCCGCGGCTGGCGCGCTGCAGCCGGCTCACCGCGCTGATCCGAAGCCAGAAGCCAGGTGCTTCTCCTGGTCTCCCATGGGGTGCAGGGCCCAAGCACTTAGGCCATCCTCCGCTGCACTCCCTGGCCACAGCAGAGAGCTGGTCTGGAAGAGAGGCAACCAGGTCAGAATCCGGCGCCCCGACCGGGACTAGAACCCCGTGTGCCAATGCCACAAGGCAGAGGATTAGCCTATTGAGCCACGGCGCCGGCTAGATTCTATTCTAAAGAACTTTCCAGAAACATAAGAGGGACCTCTCTACACTTGCAATTCCCCTCTACATCCTCCCTCGCAGGGGGCTCAGACCCTTAGAAAGAAGGCATGGCCAGTGTATAGGGAAATGCTCCCAAAATCTCCCAAGAGGCCACAGACTAAGACAACAGGAAATGTGTGGAGAAGGAGTCCATGGTGATTCAGATGTTGACCCCACTGCCAAGAGCAGGGCCAAGCCACTGTGTGGGTAGCAGAGCAGCAGTGAGTGAGCGCTCCTCGGTCCAGTCACAGGATCCCCAAGGACACACAAGCACGTGGACAGAGACATGGTGAACACCCCCCAACATTTCTGACTGTAAAAAGAGAATGTGGAGAGTGGGCACAGAATAGGGGAAACAGGCATTCTCATTTGCCCAGGGTGGGGCTGTGAGTTGTCTGCAGGACAATTCAAGCAAAGTATAAACAGTCCTAAAAGTGTCCTCATTCTTCAATACACCTAGCGATTTATTTAAAAGAATCACACACACACACACACACACACACACACACGTAGCTGTACGCATGTTCCTTATTGCACTCTTTGTAAGAGTGGAAATTTTGAGGCCATGTAAATGTCCCCCAAAATGGATTATAGCTTAAATAATTTGTAGGAGATCTATGCCAAAGAACATTCTAGAGCGAACGTGTTGCAATCATTGCTCATGACGTGTGAAAGAACAAAGAATGCCATAGAACACAGCCCCTACGAGTGCTGTCTGATTAAGATAAAAGCAACCTGCAAGGTAATGTACGGTAGGATTTCCCATGTTACTAAATGAAAACAAAGATGTGCATAGAAGGGGCACACGGACTGCGCCAGTCTGCTTAGATCGTGGCAATAAAACCCCAAGACGAGGCGGCTTGCACATCAGCGACTTCTCTCTCACAGTTCTGAAGGCTGGGAGCCCCAGATACAGGGGCCTGCTGACCCCTCTCCTGGTGAGGGCCCCCTTCCCACAGCCTCCCTGCTGTGCCCTCTACTGGCTTTTCCTAGGCCGCGCGTGGACAGAAACAGTGAGGCCTCCCTACTCCTCTCTTTTGGAAGTCCCATGGGATTAAGACCTCACCCTTAGGACCTCATTGAATCTCCAAAGCCTGGAAAAGCCCTGTCTCCAGACAGTCATGCTGAAGGCTGGAGCCTCAACCGATGAAAGGACAGGGCAATAACTGGTCCATAGCAGACACCAAAATGTTACGAGTAATTGTATTTAAGTGATGATAATGATAAGAGTGATTTTTAGTTTTTTTTTTTTACAATAAAATTCACTGCTTGGTGTTTATAAATGTCAGATGTTAGATCCAAGTGATTTTTTAAAAGATTTATTTATCTATTTGAAAGGCAGACTTACAGAGAGACAGAGGCAGAGAGAGAGAGAGAGAGAGAGAGAGAGGTCTTCCATCCGATGGTTCACTCCCCAGATGGCTGCAATGGCCAGAGCTGTGCCAATCCGAAACCAAGTGCTTCTTCCAGGTCTCCCACGTGGGTGCAGGGGCCCAGGCATTTGGGCCATATTCTACTGCTTTCCCAGGCCATAGCAGAGAGCTGGACTGGAAAAGGAGCAGCCAGGACTCGAACTGGCACCCATATGGGATGCTGGCATTGGAGGCCGTAGCTTAACCCACTATGCCACAGTGCCGACCCCAGAGCCAAGTGAATTTAATCTATGTGATCCAGATGAGTCCTATGGCGTCACCTCTAGCCAACCAGTTGGCCCCGTCCCTCTCAGTTTAGGGTCATTGTATGGGAAGCAGCCCTGGCCCCCCCTGCCCTGCATGACCACAGCAGCACCCGAGGCCGGTGCCAGGCAGGTCTGCGTGTGGCTGGCACCGCCTGGTCAGCCAGAACCTGGCAGTGGTTGTTGGCAGCCAGGACTTGGTAGATGGCACCCTTTTTGTAGCCATACTACTCAGAAGCAGAACCAAAACACATTTGGGAAGGTGGTAATTTGAGAAACAAATGTTTGGGCCTTTGTTCTGAGGATGCCAATGAATCCACAGCGTGGCGGGCAGGGAGGAGAAATTCACCAGACTGGAACAGCCCAAGCTCTGGGGCCAAACCATGAGGTGCGAACGCCGTGTGGGAGGCCCCAGACAGTGTGTCTCCACTCACCACTCCGTGCCACCAGTCTTCACAGGCCAGCGAGGAGGGTCACGATCCCACCCACCGCACCACAGGCTCAAGGTCAAGATCTAGGTTTTGTGTGTGCAAGTGTTTCTTCCCCCAGACCTCAGTGCCTTTCTGACATCCGTCCTGCCAACTTGGGTTAATTTGCACAGATGAGCAAAACACATCGAAAGCAAACCTAGGGCTGAAGCGCGTGTTGTCACTACCATGCAAAGCGTGGCCTGAGTCAGGGGCCTGTACCCGCCCAGCTCTTGTCTCTTGGCAACAGCAGGTGCACCTTTGGGCAAACAGTTGGCCTCTTGGGTGTCAGTCAACTTTTGAATGGGAATAAAAACGTGTGCCCTGAACAAAGTGTCTCTCTTGCTTCCTGCTGCGTCCCTCGTGGCTTGCACAGTGCCTGGTAACAGGATACATTTGTGGGGGAAAGAATCCAGGTGATTGGGAAGTTGAAACGGATGAGCCAAAGCACTGTGTGGGTAGCAGGTTAGCAACAGCTCTCAACTCGCATTGGCCTGGCTGGGGGAGCCCAGCACGCGAGCAGAGAAGCACCCATGGGTGTTTGGGGTGGGGGGAGAAGAAGGATGGACCTCCACCCACATCTTAAACTCTTTAGCATGCAGGGAGCGCTTAACAAATACATTCTGAGTAATTGAATAGGGAAAGTGGAGTGAACCTTATACTCTCTATCAGAGATTGGGCAGTTGGGCAGCGATAACTGTGCTCACTGGGCCCACAGCCAGACTGCCTTTCCCAGACTCCTTTGCGGTTGTGGCACGGCAGAAGCCATGAGCACGAAGCCAGGAAGCAGAGATGGAAGCAAACTGAATTCCTGACTCTCCTTTTGAGGAAAGCCTGTTACCAATTAGGCAAACCTGTTTTAACTTTATGTAACTAAGCAATAAACATCTATTTTCCTTGAGCCATTAGAAAAGGGTACTTCATAAAATTCATGGAAAATGGAATTAAGAGATGAGTTTATTTTTGGTGCAAAAATATTTTGAGATCCATGCCCAAGAGGGATGTTCAAAAAGTTCATGGAAATGCATATTATGGAAAAATTAGGCTTGGCTTTCTCAAAAAAATTTTTTTTGCTCCAAAATAAATCCAGGGAGTTTTTTTTTTTTTTAAGGATTCAAGGCTATGTTAACTAGAATACAGTCTCTGAGATCATGTATGTCTGGGGTTCCTAGAGGCCCCGGGTCAGTGGAGAGAGCCCAGGTGCACGGTTCTGGAGTCCTGGCCACAACCCCACAGCAGCGATCTGACCACTGAGTAACTATGTATGCATGACACACATATAGTTACGTCACTGTAACGCAGGAGAGGTAGCCACTTGTAAGAGTGCAGTTGTGCCCATGCAACACCAAGAGGGATGGAGCTGGCAAGACCAGCTGTGCAGGGGCTCTCGGGAAAGCCGGGGTTCTAAGAGGACACCTACGACAAAAGAGGAAGACGTGGTCACACACGCAAGGAGGAAGCGGGGTGCTTCAGGGTGAGAGGAATGACGTCAGGCGGCAGCGAGTTCTGCCAGTTACCCAGGAGGGCTCTACTCACCAGGGAGACACTAGCCGGTGAGCCCAGCAAAGCGCATCTCAGCGGCACAGCAGCCTTAAAGCTTGTTTCTCACCTGTGTCGCAGTTGAGGGAGGGTGTGCTGGGGGTGTCCTGGTGGGCAGGCGACTGCCACGTGGTGATGCCGGGATTCAATCTCTTCCCACCTGTGCTTCCACCTTCCTTCAGGGCCCCCGGGGCCCTCTGTTACCTGGCCGAGTTGGGGGAAGCAGAGGTGGAGAGGGCCACTCACATCTTAAGCTCTTTAGCACAGGTGGGGTGCTCATCATTCTCCTAACACCCCATTGGAGAAAATTAGTCACATGACACCATCTGTCTGCAAAGGAGCCTGGGAAATGTAGTCTTTGCCAGGGTAGCCCCTCCCAGATATAACCTTGCACTTTACAGGTTGTTGGTGAGCATCTAGCTCCCTCCGCTACAATAACATCAAGGATGTTCTTTCTTTCTTTTTTTTTTTTAATGATAGTAAAAGCAAGAAGATGATGAAAAAAAGAGTAGGCCTTTTTTTATATAGTCTAAGGCTATAGTACTTAGGATGGAAATCTGCTCTGATTTCTCTGTCTAGGAAGAAAATAATTAGACTGAGTAGTGACGGACTAAGGCACGCTGGTGAAAAGGATGTGAAGCCTACCCTGGATGCTGTTAGATCAATTCTGCTGGTTGGATGGCTCCACCTCAGCGATCCCCAAAGGACTGGCTATAAAGAGTGCCAAACCAGGTGCCAACGATTACTTGCAAACTGTAAATGGGCAAAATGATCCCTGGCTTGTCATCAAGTGCCATGGGATTGCTGGGTCAAGACATCAGTGCATGGCTAGATCCAGATTCTGGCCTCTGATGAGAAAGAGAGTGAGTGGCAGGGAAAGAGTAGCAGAGGAATAAGATTCTTGCGCGTGCAAAGTGGAGGTCTACTCTCAGGAGGGAGAGCCACGCACTCAAGGGTGAGCTGCGCTCTGTGAGGTTTGTGGTCATCCCTTATATGATCTGACGCAGGGTTTCACTGAATATCCATGAGGGGCGGGGTTTGACTACCACCCATTTCCTTGGCCAATTTTGAAAATCTCTCAATTGTCATGGCCTCAAGTGTACAATGGGAGTTGGAGTCTCAGCCATGGTAATTTTATTACAATGATATTATAATTAGTGAAAGGTTAAAGGTCAGCATGGGGATGCAGTTGCAATCATGATGGTGATTTCTGGCTGGTGCCAGGTCTGAATAGCTGTGTTTCAGAAGGTGTGTGTGTGTGTGTGTGTGTGTGTTTTAAAGATTTATTTATTCATTTGAAAGTCAGAGTTGTAGAGAGAAAGAGAGAGGTCGTCTATCCACTGGTTCACTCCCCAATTGGCGGCAATTGCCGGAGCTGTGCCAATCCAAAGCCAGGAGCCAGGAGCTTCTTCTGGATCTCCCACACAGGTGCAGGGGCCCAAGGACTTGGGCCATCTTCCACTGCTTTCCTAGGCTATAGCAGAGAGCTGGATGGGAAGTGGAGCAGCTGGGACTCAAACCGGTGCCCATATGGGATGCAGGCACTACAGGTTGTGGCTTTACCCACTATGCCACAGCGCCAGCCCTGGAAGGTGGGTTTTTCTGTGGTACAGCATGTGGCTGGGCTGGAAGGTGAGGTTTGGATGGAGCATGGGAGCCTGCAGAGAAGGACTGGAGAGCTTGTGTCCTCCTGGCCAACTACTACCCTGCTTCCTTACCTACAAAATAAAGAGGAAAAGTTTTCTCTATGCTTACCTGATGGATGGATTGGTTATCAATCTCAGGTTACGTCTCAGAAAGTCCTACAAACAGTTCTTTAAAGGAAACTCGTTTGCTCTCAGAAAGGTAACAGTCTGCGTAAGTTCCCAAGGTCTAAACAGGCCAAGTCAGCCACAACGTCACCTTCACCATTATCAGCAATAATTTTAAGGCACGATGCTGTGAAGGCTGACAACTAAGCTTCACAGAATAAGATAAAGGGCTTTTCTTTTTCAAAGTGATGGGAGAAGATGATCAAGAAAGGAGCAGGCCTGCCTGTTGTTCACTGCTGTAGTCAGGATGGAAAGGCGAATACGAATTTCCTCCTTGCCTATTGCTTCTGATTTCTGATTAGACAAGGTCTTCCACAAATACCAGGTGGAGTTTTCTGGAAGACAGTACAGTTAGGTATATTTATAACTAGTTGGCGGAACAAACCCAAAGGGGGCTGATAAGTAGGAAGTAGAGGCTACTAACTCAATACTGCAGGAGTGAGGCAGGTGCTGGAATAAGGAGAAAAAGAGAACCCATGTGCTGCCTAATGGCTGCAGTGTTTTACACACATCCGGGTGGAAGGTGCAGTCCACAACCTGCACAACCTTACACAGCTGCTCTAGTTGTTGGATTATGGACCCCGTGTTGAACATCTTCGATCTCTCGGGAGACGTTAGAAATACAGATGCTGGCTACTCATTCAAAGTTGAAAAAAGAGAAAATGTTACACAGGCCAAAGCAAACACAGCTGCAGGTCTCATTTGGCAACTGGGCCACCATATGAAGTCTCAGGAAGATTTTTAGCAGCACAGGATTGTGTCATAGGTCTAGTTCTGGTCAACATTTTTATCAATGACTTGGACTAAGTTCTAGAAAGTATGTGAATCAAATTGGCTGCTGACCCAAAGCCAGAGGGACAGCTGCATGGCTGACTCTGGATTCTGAATAAGCTCAACAGATTGAGACAGGGGCTGAGCTGCCCGAGAAGAAGTTCTTGGATAAACAAATGTTAGATCATGTACTTGGGTCCAAAAAAATCGGCCTTACAAGTACAGAATGGCTTAACAAAAGCACATGGGAAAGGAAAAAAGGCTGTAGCATTTTTGTTGTCTGCAAATCGATACAAGGCAATGGTGTGATGTGGCTGCCAACAAGCGAAGGCAATCTTAGACTGCATCAAGAGAAAATCCCGCACTGCTCAGGCCAACCACGTCTGGAGCTTTGCCTTTGATTCTGGGAAACATTGGAGGAAGGACACAGAGCAACTGGAGCACATTTGGAAGACTTCAAACCAGGAGGGGCAAGAGATTGGAAAGCATTTAAATGAAGACCAGCTAAAGATGTTGGAGCTACTTCTCTTCGAGAAGGGAAGTCGGGAGGATGCAGAAATGTTGGCTTTCAACCTCTGGGGAGTTACCACGTGGACAAGGGCTTGGACTTGTTCCTCATGTCTAGTTGATGCTGTGGAAGAAATGGCACGGAGAGCTAGAGTTCAATTCAACATCCAAATACCCTTCAGGCACGTCTTTGCCTGGGGGAAGGGCTGCCCCAGGAAGAAGTCAGCCTTAAGACAGAAATACGGGAGCTGTGAGAGGACTACTTTGGGCCAGGCATAGGAGGGAGGGAATTTGACTCTTCATTGGGTGATCATTATAGCAGCGAGGGTTACAGCTGAGGCGGAGTGCAGAAAGAGTCCAAGTGAAGTGTAGGGGTCTCCTAGTTACTGCTAAAAATAAGTAGCCACACAATGAACTTCTGGCAGATAGGGCAGGCAGAGAACAGCATGCAGGTGAGGACATGACTGGGAATTTAGGAGAAACCTAAGTGTCAAGGTCATTACCAACCATAGTGTCAAACCAGTGAATCAAGTCACAGGTGTTGGTTGAACATGATACATCAGTATGGCAATGAACTAGGGGGACTGAAGGTTCACTTCACTTTTTTTTTTTTTTTTTTTAGACAGGCAGAGTGGACAGTGAGAGAGAGAGAGAGAGAGAGAAAGGTCTTCCTTTTGCCGTTGGTTCACCCTCCAATGGCCGCTGCGGCCGGCGCACCGCGCTGATCCGATGGCAGGAGCCAGGAGCCAGGTGCTTTTCCTGGTCTCCCATGGGGTGCAGGGCCCAAGCACCTGGGCCATCCTCCACTGCCCTCCCTGGCCACAGCAGAGGGCTGGCCTGGAAGTGGGGCAACCGGGACAGAATCCGGCGCCCCGACTGGGACTAGAACCCGGTGTGCCGGCGCCGCTAGGCGGAGGATTAGCCTAGTGAGCCGCAGTGCCGGCCCCACTTGACTTTTCAGTAATGGTTTGACCACACTGGTTCCCGTCTAGATCAGAATTGTTAACCATCAATGGAGCTACCATTCCAGAACGACATCTCCTTGAATTCTTAAGGCAGAGACGTCTTTGTTGTACGAATTGGGAAATTGATCCCCAGAAAGGGGAAATGATTTGTCTGGGATTATATAACTGATAAGTGACAGAATCAGAACTGGAACCAGATCTCCTGACCCAAGCTTTTTGGATTTTCCACAATAAACTTGACCTCAGAATCATCCCCATTTTGATGGCTTGAAAAACAGTTTTGGGGGCTGATGCTGTGGCGTAACAGGTAAACCTGCAGTGCTGCCATCCCATATGAGCGCTGGTTCAAGTCCTGGCTGCTCCTCTTCCAATCCAGCTCTCTGCTATGGCCTGGGAAAGCAGTGGAGGATGGCCCAAGTGCTTGGGCCCTGCACCCATGCGGGAGACCTGGAAGAGACTCCTGGCTCCTGGCTTCAGATCGGCTCAGCTTGGGCCATTCTGGCCATTTAGGGAGTGAACCAGCAGATGGGAGATCTCTCTGCCTCTGCTTCTTCCTCTCTGTGACTCCACCTTTCAAAATAAACAAATAAATCTTAAAAAAAAAAGTCTTGATAGTTGTGATAATTGCTCCAGACATGGAGCCCTTAAGATCCTAATGGACAGGTCTTGGGACACATCCTTTCTGGTTCCTTTTTATTTTCCCTTCAGGTAGATTGGCTTTGAAATTCTTGTTCCATCACGTTCTTTACATACTGTAGATATCTCCTATCTGTCGATCCTTTGACATCTTTATGCCAAAATGCAGATCAGAAACTGGAACCTTCTCAGTCCATCTGTGGAGGCCAACTCCTAAGTCCCCCTCATGTCCCTTTTTCCTCTCTGAAGTCCAGCTGGGACAACCCTTGATGTCCTTGGGAACATTGCTGAATCACCCACTAAATGGGACGTGCAAAGAAGAACCAACTGTAGGAATAGGCTCACCCCACACATCACAGCTCAACAATTCCCCTGTAACCTCCACCCAGAGAGGTCGATGGGGCAGTGCCCCACTGGAGACTCCACTACATGGGGCCTTCCTTTCGGACCTTCCGTTGGACTCAGTCTTTCTGGGGTCAGAGCTAAAGTAGAGCCTCCTTCCTAGCACAGCAGCAGAAATCTTGTCTTGGCTTTCTCCTCCGCCCCACTGCAGATGAACGATTTCACACCTAGACAGTTGTGACTTCCTCAACAGGTGTTAAGGAGAATCACCTCCACTCCCAAGTTCTGGAACTGAATAGACCTTATTCCTTTCCAGAAGAGACTTAGTCTGCAGTCTGTATGTCCGTGGGACGCCAGACAAGCTTGATCCCAAACACAAAGCACGCGGGATCAGTTGTCTTCTGTTGGCTGGGAGAAATGCACATTTCACTGCTGCCCAATGAGGAGAAGATCCTTGGAGTCCAGGGTCAACCCCTACACTCCTGTGGTCTGAGCCGCTCTAGGAAGAGTTATAAGCACCTGTCAGGGTAAGACATGATATGGTTTCTGGGTGAAGAGACCAATCTCCTGGTCCTCCATTGCTTAGTGTCACTGTGCACTAACTCTCCCTGAGTACAACCACATGGACCTTCCACGAAGGACTCAACACAATGGAACTTCCATGAAGGGCTAAGCTGCTGTAGACCCTGAGCCTGAACCTTGGTTTTCCCATCAGGAATAAACTTGGCTCACGATGCTGGCTCACAGGGAGCAGAGGGCATCTCCAGGCTGAGACCAGTCCTCCTTGGCCACACCTTCAAGGTGGCCTTCACCCAGAGCTTGAGTGGTGCCCCGACTGGCGCAGCAACGCCACGGTAATTTTCCTGAATGCAAGAACGGCTAATTACGTTTTTTATTTCAGTTGAAAGTTTCATTTTTATTTTTTGAATGCATAACAGTTGATGTTTTTTGTAAATACAACTTTAGGAATATAGTGATTCGGCCCACTGTAACCCACCCTCCCACCCACACTCCCGCCCCTCTTCCTCCTCCCTCTCCTATCCCTACTCTTATTTTTTACTAAGATCTATTTTCACATACGATTAACACATATGATTATACACATATGATTAACCTCTATGCTAAGTATACACATACAAGTTTATACATATACGATTAACTCTATACTAAGTAAAGAGTTTCACAAATTGTACAGAAAAAAAAAACCTGCTCCTCAACAGTGGAGACAAGGGCTGTTCAAAGTCATTGCATCTCGAAGTGTTAATTTCCCGTAGGTGCTCTATTAGTTATCGGCACTTGGCCTGGCTTCTCATTGTGATAAGCAGCCTACAAGGTGGTTCCCAATCTCCTTATCTTGTGATACTCACACTCATATGTAGTTCCCGCCCACGCTCAAGAGGAGCAAGCTGAATAAGGCTCACCTATTGGTTACCAGGATATGATGGAACCGACCAGGTGTGGTTATCCAGGCTAAAAGCATTGCTACTTCCTCCTCGCTTGCTCTTGGATCACTCACTCCAGGAGAATCCAGCCGCCACTCTCTTAGGACACTCGGGGAGCCCTATGGCAAAGTCCACATGGAACTGAGGCCCCCAGCCCAGGGTGGGTGAATGAGCCCCTTGGAAGAGGCTGTGTCTGGAAGCAGATCCTCCAAGGTAAATCAAACTGTGGCTTCATCCGACCCCATACCCACAACAGCCAGGGCTAGGCCAGGTCAAAGCCAGGAGCCTGAAACTCCATCTGGGTCTTTTACATGGGTGACAGGGACTCAAATACTTGAGACCCCCACTTGTTGCCTCCCAGGGTGTGCGTTCAGAGGAAGCTGGATGGGAAGTGGAGTAGCCAGGACTCAAACCAGGCCATCTGAAATGGGATCAAGCATCCCAAGTGGTGACTTAAGCTGCTGAGCCGAATACCTGCACCAATGCCTTAGATTATTAATGAGTGTGATACATGAATCAAGCTACAAACCCACATGAATTTAGACTTAGAGAAACTGAGAGACCAAAAAGAGAATGCAGGGAGACTCTGCATTTGCAGGGTTTGTATCAAGAATTCAACAAATCAGATTGGAAATATTCTACGATAAAATTGTGTCTGCCCTAAACCCTAAACATGTAGACTTTTTTCCCTCTTAGTATTCCCTAAACAATACAGTAGAGCAGTTGTTTACATAGCGTTTGTAGTATATTGTATGTGGTAAGTAATCTAGAGGTAGTTTCAAGTGTACAGGAGGAGTGCATAGGTTACAAGCAAATCCTGCCATTTTCTCTAAGGGGACTGAATTTCTGAGGATTTTGGTATCTGTACGGGTGTCCTGGACCCAGTGTCTTGCTGGTACCAAGGACAACTATTTACCTAAAATGAAAGAGATCCTCTTCTAGTTTGGTGGGCTTTCATGAGCAACTTTACAAATCATTTTTAATATTCTGCAATATCAAATTTTCTACATTGGGCACGTGAGTCTTGCTTATAATTAGGGAACAGAGAAGAGAGGGCAGCTCTGTCTCGGGGCTGACTCCTCCAGCTCTGGCAGAGACCGGCTCCCAGGGGCAGGAGGAACAAAGGGATGCTCGTGCCCACCGGGCCTTGGGGACCTCCTGCAGTGGCGGAGGCCGGCCAGGATCCCAGCAGTGCGCGGAGCCGGGAGCAGCTGAGGGGCCACCATCTGGGCTGGAAGGTCGCGGGCTTTTCCTCCGCACGCAGCAGGACGGGGCCGAGGGAGTTGTGGGGAGAGGAGGAATAAAAGAGCAAGGATGTGAAACTAGGCCACCAGGAAATCGAGGAACCAACAAAGGGTTCCTGGGCAGGGCAAGCTCGCTTTGATCCCGCGGTGGGAATGCGAGGGACTGACCCTGGGAAGAGTGACCAAGTCCCCGTGACATCCTCGGCCCGCCGCAGGCTGACACAGATACAGCCTTAGAACTGCACAGCTGGAAGGGGAAGGGGCCAGCCTCCCTCCCACCTCTCACGCCCCCACCCCGCATGCTGCAGCTCAGCCCGCCGCCTCGACAGCTCCACAGTGCACTTGCTGCACCGCCACGCTGGGCCCAGCAGCGCTGGCACCTGACCCCCACCTTTCCACCTGGCCCTCCCTCTGCCCGGAGCCCCCTCCCCCTCGGTTCTGCCCTGTGAGTGACTCCTTTGTGCTCAGAGCCGTTCTGACTGGAGCAAGTTAGCATAGCCGTTAGGGAGGACAGTGTAGACAGAGACACATCAGCAAAGTCGCATCTGCCAGGTGAGCCGGCCCTCCCACTCGTGGGCGTGCACCTGCAGGAAATGAAAGCAGCCGCTGAAGGGGAGGCCTGCACTTCTGTGCTCACAGCAGCGCTGCTCATCAGAGCCACCCTCAGTGTCCACCCGTGGGTGTGTGGACAGAGAAAAGGCGGTGGCTTGTGTGGGTGATGGAATATTACTTAGCCACAACAAAGGAATGAGACCACGCCATTTGCTGTAAAATGGATGGACCTGGATGGCATCATGTTAAGTGAAATGAGCTAGATACAGGAAGATGACTACTAGATGTTCTCTCTCAAATGTGGAAGTTTAAGATTATATAGGGGTCCGGCGCCGCAGTGTAATGGGTACAGCCACTGCCTGCAGTGCCTGCATCCCATATGGGTGCCAGTTCGAGTCCCTGCTGTTCCACTTCTGATCCAGCTCTCTGCTATGACCTGGGAAAGCAGTAGAGGATGGCCCAAATCCTTTGGCCCCTGCACCCACGTGGAAGACCCAGAGGAAGCTCCTGGCTCCTGGCTTCGGATCGGCACAGCTCCAGCCATTGTGGCCATCTGGGGAATGAATCAGTGGATGGAAGACCTCTCTCTCTCTCTCTCTCTCTCTCTCTCTCTGCCTCTCCTTCTTTGTGTTACTCTGACTTTCAAGTAAATAAATAAATCTAAAAAAAAGATTATACAGGGCCCAGACCAGTGCTGTGGCATAGTGGGTAGAGCCACTACCTGTATCCCATACGGGTATCGGTTTGTGTCCAGGCTGCTCCACGTCCAACCCAGCTCCCAGCTAATGGCCTAGGAAAAGCAGTGGAAGATGGCCCAACTGTTCAGGCACCTGCTACCCACATGGGAGACCCAAATGAGGCTCTTGGCTCCTGGCTTCAGCCTGGCTCAGTCCTGGCCATTGCAGCCATTTGGGGAGTGACCCAACTGATGAGAGATCTCTCCTCCTCCTCCTCCATTCTCCTCCTCCTCTTTCTCTTCTCTTCTCTTCTCTTCTCTTCTCTCTCTCTCTCTCTTTCTCTATAATTCTGACTTTCACATAAACAAGTAGATAATTAAAACATAAAAGAACATACATAGCCACTTTGAATTTAGAATGAAGATTATTAGGGGCTGAGAAGGGGGGTGGAGATATTTAGAGGTTGGACACAGGGTACTAAACACAGTTAGGCAGGAGGAAAAAGCTTTACTGTTCCACAGCACAATGGGGTGACTGTGGTTCACAATGATGCATTATATTCTGTATAAACAACGGGAGAGAGGGGATGGTAGGCTCCAAACACAAAGAAAAGATAAGGAAAAGGCTGCTTGCCTGGCTTTGACCAGTTTACATTGTGTGTATGTGTTGAAATACTGCACTGTACCCCGTGAAAATGTACAAATATCATGTTAATAAAAATTCTTTAATTAAAAATGAGTTGGTTCAGCTCTTCATTATCCAGAGAGTTATCTGGGCTGCCTTTTCTTGAATCAGTCTAAAAAGCTGTAGTAAAACATGCATGACACAGGGTTTGCCATCTTAAGCACCTTTAAGTGTTCTGTGTAAAGTAGTGCAGGTGCGGTCACGTTATCTGCAGTCAGCACACCCACCCGCCTTCGGAACTCTTTGTGTTGCTCACAATTGCATCTCCGTACCCATCACACACTACTTGCCTCTCCAGCAGGTGCACTTCCTTTTTTTTTAAGATTTACTTATTTATTTTGAAATCCAGACTTATAGGGAGAGGGGGAGAGGCAGAGAGAGAGCAAGAGAGAGAGAGAAATATTTTCCATCCACTGGTTCACTCCCCTAGACGGCCACAATGGTTGGCGCTGAGCAGGCTGAAACCAGGAGACAGGAGCTTCATCCAGGTCTCCTCCGTGGGTGGCAGGTGGTGCGAGAATAGCTGGGCCATCCTCTGCTGCTTTCCCAGGCGCATTAACAGGGAGCTGGATCAGAAGTGGAGCAGCCAAGATACGAACTGATGCCCATATGGGATGCCGGCGCTGCAGGTGGCTGCTTTACTCACTAAGCCACCACACCGGCCCCATTATGTGTCATTTCAGTAAGGCCACAGTGTGGACATGCCACATAAACCAGGCCCATTCCGGGCCAGGAACCCTGAGCAGCGCCACCCCGGCAGAGACTGGAACAGATTCATTCCCCCAGCAGTATTTGCATGGGTGTGTCTATTCACTGCCCATCCCACCCTGCAGTTCAGCATCATTTCCCAGGCCAGAGACGGTTTCTGAGCTTATACACAAGGAACTGGGTGTCAAGCCGCATCCTCCACCCGAGATGAAGTAGACAGGAGTGAGGGGAACCCTTCAGACCCCCTGGATTTCAAGACACCTGTCATAGTCAAATACGCCAGCTTCGGAGGGCGGTGCGCTGGGCTCCCTCCACCTGGGCGCAGATGGCCAAGGGTTGACCCCCATGGTCGTACACACACCTCGTCATCCCCTTTGACTACGCAGGCCAAGGGGCAAGCAGGAAGGCCTTAAGGAGAAGGCACTACACTTAGTCACCCCACAGCCTCCAGTACAAGTCCCCAGTCCTGCAAGGAGCACAGACTTCTTCCTACAGTTCCCGCGGGTGCTGAGTGGCCTCGTTGCCACACACCACCATCTCTGTCTTCTCCATTGGAATTTCAGGAGCTTCCTCCTTTTTTAAAAAATATTTTTAAAAATTTATTTGAAAGGCAGTGTTACAGAAAGAAAGAGAGAAAGAGAGAGAGAGAGAGAGAGAGAGAGAGAGAGAGATCTAGAGGTCTTCCATATGCTATCTCATTCCCCAAATGGCTGCAATGGCTGGAGATGGACCAGGCCAAAGCCTGCGGCCTAGGTCTCCCCTGTAGGTAACAGGGGCCCAAGTACTTGGGCCACTCTCTGCTGCCTTTCCGGGCGTATTCGCAAGGAGCTGGATCAGAAGCAGGACAGCAGAGGCTTGAACCGGCGCTTATATGGGATGCGGGCACCATAGGCAATGGCTTAACCCGCCGAGCCACAGCACAGGCCCCACCCTCCTCATTCCTTGTACACCTGCAGGGCCTGGCCGAGGGCCTGGTATGCTAGTCATACTCCCTGCATAGTGAGTGAGTGAGTGTTTAACTCCAGGAAGGAGACAAACCGCCTGTCTCCATAGAGCTGGTTTCCACCTCACCCCGAAGCCCAACTTCAGTGGTCAAACCCTCCAGCTTTGCTCTCTGTTCAGAGCAGCTTGGCCCAGAGTGACCAGGTCATTCTGACATCCCAGCATTTTCCCACAACAGACAGGACCACAAGCAACAGCGAATCCCGCCGTGTGCTTAAGTGTTTCTGATGTCTCCCTGCTTATGTGTGTACCATGCACAAATGCCCAAATCTCCCTTCCCCAACTCACCCAGGAGGCTGGCAGCATGCTGGCTTCACACGTCATTCTGGCTAGTTTTAAGAAAGGAATCTTGGTCGGCGCTGCAGCTTAATAGGCTAATCCTCCGCCCACTGTGCCGCTACACCGGGTTCTAGTCCCAGTAGGGGCACCGGATTCTGTCCCAGTTGCTCCTCTTCCAGGCCAGCTCTCTGCTGGGGCCCGGGAGTGCAGTGGAGGATGGCGCAAGTGCTTGGGCCCTGCACCCCATGGGAGACCAGGAAGAAGCACCCGGCTCCTGGCTTTGGATCGGCGTAGCGCACCGGCAGCAGCAGCCATTGGGGGGTGAACCAACAGAAAAGGAAGATCTTTTTCTCTGTCTCTCTCTCTCACTGTCCATGCTGCCTGTCAAAAGAAAGAAAGAAAGAAAGAAAGAAAGAAAGAAAGAAAGAAAGAAAGAAAGAAAGAAAGAAAGAAAGAAAGAAAGAAAGAAAAGAAAGGAATCTGGAAAATAAAAGCCAAAACAGCTGCCTGTGCCTGTGGCTACCGTTCAGGATTATACTGACAACGCAGTTGAGAATAAGCAGAGCCCAGACCTTCCTTTCCCTCTGAGATCTGAACACAAGGGTCTGGGTTCATCCCGAGGATCCACTGAGGAGGGGAAGGCCCCTGGACCTCTTCGCCGAGCTCCGTGTGAATGTGGGCAAAGGCTGTTCACCTGCAGAGACACTGCGCTCTCCTCCGTCAACGGGATCATAAACGTAGGTCTCGCTCTTCTTGGGAGGACTTAGAGTTGTCAGGCTCGCAGCCCAGTGCCAGGCAGAGGGAGACACCCAGTAATGACGGCTCTGGGGGGAAATCAATTAGCATGACCGTAATCAGAGCCCACGTTAATTAACTTCTCTGGCTCCTGATCGCCTTGTCTATAAAATGGGAGCGGACGCCCTAGCCCTGCACTGGAGCCATGCGGGACCCTGGGTTCCTCCCCTTGTGTGTGTGTCTCACTCTGTCTCCAGCACTCCTGTGTGCAACAGAAAGCAAACACAGCAATAACAGGGACAGTAGAGTGTTCCCTGACACAGGTGTCTATTTCTCTTACTTGGAACTCTAGGCAGCTGCTTCGGGGCTGATCTACCTGTTTCAAGACAACCCAGGACCCGGATCCTCTGTCTTGTTCCACTGCCCTCAGTCCATGGCTCTCCCTCATGGCTACTCTGGCTGGTCGGATGCAGCAATCAAGTCTACATTCAGCCAGGAGCAAGTCAGGAAGACAGGGGAGAGGTATATTGTCTCTCTTTAAAGCCACTTTGGAAGTGGCTCACAGCCCTCCCACCTGCAGTGTCTCAGCTGCAAAGGATGCTGGGAAAAATAAAAACAGTTTTTATCCTGAGCAACCGTGTACACAGCTCAAACTTGCTTAACATTTCTCAGAACTGTGGTTAAAATGAGTGTGCGTTAAAATCACCTACTACTGTAAAAGAAGCAGTGGACATACAAGATATTAGGAAAAACCGGCTGTCTCTGAACAGTCTCATAGCAAAGTTCTATTAGTGCAGTAGGTGGAGGATAATTTTCATGAGGGAAAATCCGTCTCTTCCTAAAAGCTCATTTGTTTCCTTTAGGATATTTGTTTCAAGTTGCAATTATGTATTTTAGCGCAATTGTTGGATTCATCCCTCCCTCCCCTCCCACGGGATAAACACCATGAGAACACGGACATTGTCTAATTCTGTACGCCACGTTGTCCCCAGTGCCTGGCACACAACCTCCAATGCAGTAAACATTCAATTATTAATGAGGAAGTAGTGATGGGTTCTAGGGACGTGACCAGCTCCAGCTCTCCAAGGACGAACGGAGTTTCTCACGTTTGTACCAGAGAATCTCAGCGCCTCTGGAGGTCCGCGCTGGAATCCCTGCTTCACAGGAACATACAGCCTCCCACGTTGCTCCTCTCATCCTCAGCACTGACCCTAAAGCTACAGTCAAGACAGTGTGGCCTTGGGTGAAGAAAGAAAATGAGGGGGCCCGGCACTGCGGTGCAGAGGGTTGATCCTCCACCTGCGGCGCCAGCATCCCATAGGGGTGTGGGTTTGAGTCCTGGCTGCTCCTCTCCCTACATCTAATACCTTTACGATTTTTCATATCCATTATAGAAAGGTTACACATTTCCTTTTAGAGTCCGAAATGACATAAAGATGCTTCATGCGTCTATTTGGCATTGCCCAGGTGGTCCTAGCCAGTGACGTAAGACAGGAAATGTTAATGAGCTGCAGCGCTGTGACGTAGCAGGCTAAGCCTCTGCCTGCAGCGCTGGCGTCCTGTATGGGCACTGATTCTTGTCCTGGCTGATCCTCTTCTGGTTCAGCTCTCTGCTTACGGCCTGGGAAAGCAGTGGAAGCTGGCCCAAGCCGTTGGGCCCCTGCACCTACGCGGGAGACCCAGAAGAAGCTCCTGGATCTTGGCTTTGGGTCAGCTCAGCTCCAGCCATTGCTGCCATTTGTGGAGTGAACTAGCAGGTGAAAGACCTCTTTCTCTCTCTGTCTCTCCCTTTCTCTGTCTGTAACTCTTCCCCTCAAATAAAATAAATAAATCTTTTTTAAAAAGAAAGAGACATCAATGAGGGGTAAAGTTAGAAAGAGAACAAACAGGCCGGCGCCGCAGCTCACTTGGCTAATCCTCCACCTGTGGTGCCAGCACATCGGGTTCTAGTCCCGGTCGGGGTGCCAGATTCTGTCCCAGTTGCCCCTCTTCCAGGCCAGCTCTCTGCTGTGGCCCAGGAGTGCAGTGGAGGATGGCCCAAGTGCTTGGGTCCTACACCCACATGGGAGACCAGGAGGAAGCACCTGGGCCCCTGCACCCACGCGGGAGACCCAGAAGAATAAATAAATGATTTTAAAAAAAGAAAGAGAACAAACAGTATTGGCAATTTTAGGGTTTTTCTTTTTTTATATTTATTTATTTGTTTATTTATTTTGACAGGCAGAGTGGATAGTGAGAGAGAGAGACAGAGAGAAAGGTCTTCCTTTTTGCCGTTGGTTCACCCTCCAATGGCCGCCGTGGCCAGTGCATTGTGCTGATCCGAAGCCAGGAGCCAGGTGCTTCTCCTGGTCTCCCATAGGGTGCAGGGCCCAAGCACCTGGGCCATCCTCCACTGCACTCCCGGGCCACAGCAGAGAGCTGGCCTGGAAGAGGGGCAACTGAGACAGAATCCAGCACCCCGACCAGGACTAGAAGCCGGTGTGCCAGCGCCGCAATTTTAGGGTTTTTCAAACAAAATTATTAAAGATGCAACATTAAAATTCTTCAAGCTATTAGGCACATCATAGAAATGGATTAAATGGCTAGAAGCAGAATGAAGTATCCGGGGCTACGAGGGACCCTCATGAGTAGATGGAATTACCTTTCCTTCCACGAAGTAGAAT
Organism: Oryctolagus cuniculus; assembly: GCF_051225735.1. Classification (NCBI taxonomy): domain Eukaryota; kingdom Metazoa; phylum Chordata; class Mammalia; order Lagomorpha; family Leporidae; genus Oryctolagus; species Oryctolagus cuniculus. The sequence continues at coordinate 11,608,678 of NC_142883.1, forward strand.
AACAACAGTAACAACAAAAGTACAAATTTACTAACTTATATAAAAATTCTTCACTTACTATTAACTGAATTACAGTTTATGGATATTCACCATGATATCATATACCTATATTGGAGAAACAGTATGGAATATGTATAAAAGATTTAATATTTACTCTTTTCTGAGTGTTTGGGCTCATGCAAATATACAGATTGTTTTTTAAAAGATTTATTTATTTATTTGAAAGGCAGAGTTACAGAAAGGCAGAGGCTGAGAGAGAGAGAGAGACAGAGAGACAGAGAGAGATCTTCCATCCGCTGGTTTGCTCCCCAGTTGGCCTCAATAGCTGGAGCTGCACCGATCTGAAGCCAGGAGCCAGGCGCTTCTTCCAGGTCTCCCAGGAGGGTGCAGGGGCCCAAACACTTGGACCATCTTCTACTGCTTTCCCAGGCCATAGCAGAGAGCTGGATTGGAAGAGGAGCAGTTGGGACTCGAACCGACACTCATATGGGATGCTGGCACTGCAGGCAGCAGCTTTACCCCCTACATCACAGCGCTGGCCCCTACATGGATGTTGAAATAACATCACCACCCCTGGTTGTCCACGGCTGACAGGTTGTCCACTGCCAGAGGGTTATCACCTTCGCAGTTAGACCAATCATGCCCCTGTTTTAAAAGATTTATTCATTTGTTTGTTTATTTGAAAGGGAAACTGACAGAGAGAGAGAGAGAGAGAGAGAGAGAGAGGAGAGAGAGTTCTTCCATCCGCGCATTCACTCTCCAAATGACTGCCATAGCAGGTCAGCCAGATCTGAGCCAGGCCAAACCAGGAACCAGGAACTCCATCCCGGTCTGCCACATAGGTGGCAGGAACCTAAGTACTTGGGCCATCATCTGCTGCCTTTCCCAGCGCATTAGCAAAGCGAGAAATGGAGTAGCCCAGACCTGGCATCGGAGATGGGATGTGGACACCCCGAGCAGTGGTTCCATCATGTGAGTGTGTGTCTCTGTACTTGAGTCAAGACGGAGCAAACAAAAGCTTTCTTTGGCCTTGAAGAGGTAGCGACAGTTACCTCTTAGAAGAGGCATCTGTACCCGGTGCCTTACAAAACACCTTATGCAGAGACTTTTGGTCACAGATATTATTTTCCATATTTACAATAATTTTGTGAAGCAGATATTATTATTCTCTTACTATTATACTTGAGGAACCGAGGCAGTAAGCGAGTAAGTCAGGGCTGGCCACTGTGGTGTAGCAGGTAAAATCTGCCCACAACACTCTCATCCCATATGGGTGCCGGTTCAATCCCGGTTGCCCCTCTTCCAGGCCAGCTCTCTGCTGTGGCCCGGAAGTGCAGTGGAGGATGGCCCAAGTGCTTGGGCCCTGCACCCGCATGGGAGACCCAGAAGAAGCTCCTGGCTCCTGGCTTCAACCTGGTCCAGCTGCTGTCTGTTGCAGTCATCTGAGAGTGAACCAATGGGTGGAAGATCTCTCTTTCTCTCTCTCTATCTCTTCCTCTCACTCTGTAGCTCTGACTTTCAAATAAATAAATAAGTCTCCAGCAGCAACAACAACAACAAAGGGTAAGATAGCTTGCCGAGGCCACACAGCTACTAAGGGACAGAGCCCAGATCTCATCCAGGTCTGTTTGATCTCATCACCCATGCTCTTTCCTGCTGGGTTGCATCACTCCCAGAAGATGAAGAGCGATGCTGTTTGTAAATGATTTCCAGATAACCACACTGAACTAAGAGAAGGGTCAAGGACGTAATTCAAATTGGCAGATAATTTAAAAAAAAAATCAGTTGCTTTGAAGACCAGGTTGGAACCCCTGCTGGGCCATTTCCACCTGTGTGACTTTAGCAAGTTTCTCGGTCCTCCCAACCGTGTTACTTCATCTATAAAATTATCATCATAAAAAGGCCAGTTTTACAGAGTTGTTCCAAAGATTATTCACTCACTGATTTATTCAATTTATTCAAAAACAATTTGTTTCTGTGTGTAAGAACTACTGTAGTACTTGGGAATTCACAGAACAGACAAAAGTCTGGCCCTCATGGGGCCTAGAGCATTCCAGGAGCAGTGTGCACGTGGAGAGCCCAGATCTTGATTTCTGATTCTGTTGTCCAATAGTAAGGCCCAGGGCTCCGCGGAGGAGTGTCTGCTGCTGGAATCTGGGCAGATGATACAAGGCGCACCTGCAGCCTGTGTGATAACAGAAAGTGAGAAAGTACTCGAAGAACAAAGCACGGACGGCCTCGTCATGGCAGGTGCCTACGAACTCACAACAGCCAAAGCTGGAGCAAACGGAGTAAGGAGGTAAATCACAGTACTGGGCTATCATCTAGAGTGTAAAACCAATATCCATGAGCCCATTGATTAAATCATTGAGTAATTGCAACTCCTCCCAAGCCAAATAGTTGCAATCAGTTTATGGAGGCTCCCCAGTGTCATTTTCTAGACCCGCCCTAACAAAATGCCACAGACCGGGTGCCATCGGCAATGGAGACTAATTTCCTCATACTTCTGGTTCTGAATGTCTACATACCGGCGGTGGCAGTGTGGTTTCTTCTGAGGCAGACGGCCACCTTCTTCTGTGTCTTCCCCTGGCTCCTCTGTACACGTGTGTGTCATGTCCTTATGAGGACATCGGTCATACTAGCTTAGGACCTGCCTCAAAAGACCTCATTTCACTTCATGACCACTTTTAAGACTCTATCCCAAATATGGTCAGATTCTAAGGAACTGGGAGTTAGGGGCCTCATGGGAGGACACAATTCCGCCCATGACATCTGCCAGCATAGTGACTTGCTTCCCAAGAGAGGTCTGGGTTGGGGGCGGGTGTTATGTACCTGGTTATGTACCCTTTATCTGAAATACTTGAAGCCAGGAGTGTTGGCAATTTCAAAATTTCTCAGATTTTGAAATATTCTCATAGACTTCTTTGGCTGAACATCCCTGTGTATCTGCAGTCTAAATTGTTCCACAATCTGATCATCCTTGACCATCATGTCAGAACTCAAAATTTCCAACTGTGGAGTATTTTGAGTTTCAGAACTTTGAACTGGGGGAACTCAACCTGTAGTAGCAAAACCTGGCCAACATGACCTTGACAGGGATCAAGGTCAGCATCATTGGTGAGGAGCCATGTTGACAGCACGACCTTTGACATAAAGGAAGAGAACGGAACTTTACTTCCACGACCTTCTTTCCAAAACCCACAACTCCACTAGAAAACATCAGACAAAACTCTCACAGCAGGACATTCTCCTCCAAACTATCAATAGAAACAAAGAAAGCCTGGGACTGTTCCACACCACAGCAAACGACGGCACACGACAAAGAAGGGCGCTGTAGGATCCTGGTATAAGAAAAGGACTGAGAGAAAACTCAGAAAAACCCCAATAAAGTCTGTATTTCAGTTAACAGCACTGTAGCCAGGTTGTCCCCTTAGTCATGACCATGGCGCACTGTCTCACAGATTGTGAACGCCGGGAGACTGGGTGTGGGCTGCACAGGGACTCTAGAATCTTAGCTAATTCTTTTTGAGAATGTAATGTATACCTTTTAATTCTTCACGGGCACATTTCCTTGTACATATGTGTGGGGCACAGTGTGACATTTCAGTGCATGAATACGATGGGTAACGATCAGATTAATTATCATATCCACCACTTCCAACATTTGTCGTGTCTTTGTGAGGAGAACATTCGGAATCCTCTCTACTGGCTATTTTGAGACCTAGAATTCACTGTTTTCAAGGACTGTTGGGCTTTGCTCTTCACTTGGGTGTTGGTTCTATGATCAGATGGTAGAAGAACTGGATTTCTGCCCTTGTGTGCCTTTCTGGGTACACACACTGTGTTTTAATAAAAAGTTTTAAGAAGTCAGCGCCTCTGCTGAGCTGTAGAACATAGAGGTTGTTTCTCCCATGAAGCTCCTCCCTGTGCTCCTGAGCCATCTTCAGTCTCCCCTTTGCAACCTCTAATAAGCACGGTTCTACTCTCCACTCCTATGGGAAGGACTCCTATGGGAAGGACTGCCCACGCTCTCGCGCCTAAGTGAGGACATGCAGGTGCGACTTTATTTCACTGAACACGATGTCCTCTGGGCTCATCCATTTGCTGCAGATGGCTGGATTTGCTACTTTTCTTTAAATCTAAAACTCTATTTTTGAAAAAAACCCAAAACGCTCACCTCCATGGACTTGCATTCTGGTGGGCAGGAAGGTCAACCAACAATAGATAAATATATTGGGCGACACACGCTGTGTGTTCAAAGGAAATAAATGCGCTTTATTGGATTTCCCATGTGGCAACCCTGCTTTCCAGGGGTTTGGGTAGGGTGATTGTCAGGCATAACAGAGGGCAAAGAGAAATAACCCTAAAGCATGCTGGGCTGCAAGAGGAAGAAAGATGAAAACCTGGGCCACAGACACAACCCACGAAAGAAGAAAGGGGAACTTCGCAGCACATCTGAGACTGATGGCTGTTTGCCCATTGAGAAGCTCCTGGGAAAGAAACTTTTAAGGAACCCTTTCTAGTAGCTCACAAGTCCAAGGTTGGAGGCGTTCTACTTACCATTCTTAGTATCGGTGATCAGGAATTGCAAGAAAAAAAAAAGAAGTATGACTATTTATGGAGCCTCTTTGAGATGCAGGCTAGAGATGGCCCTGCGGGGAGTAATCCTGCCAAAGGATTCTACTAGGCCCATTGTATCTTTCTATTACTTACGCGAATGAAAAGAGACGGAGAGCCCCAGTCTGCTGGTTCACTCCCCAGATGCTCACCTCTGCAACGGCAGGGGTTGGGCCAAGAGGGAGCCAGGAGCTGGGAAGTCAATCCGGGTCTTCCCCGTGAGTGGCAGGAACTCAGTTACTTGAGCCATCACCCCGGCTCCCTCCTAGACTCGGCATCAGCAGGAAGCAGGAGTCAAAGCTGGACGCGGGCATTGGATCCAGACCCTCTGATGTAGGCTGCAGGCATCTTAACCTGCGTGTGCCTGCCTCAGACCCATTTTACAGATGCAGAAACTGAGGCTCTGAGTACTTCCGTAAGCTGTCCAAAGTCACGGAAGTGAAGCATCGGCACCACCTGAGCCCCTCCTGCTAGTCTTGGACACTGGGGACCGCAGCACTCGGCCATCTGCACTGTTCTTAGCAGCCCTGGGGCCCAGCACCCCACGTTGCCTCAAAATAGGCTGTGCGGGCACCCCACCCCCTCACATGCCAGAGAACCCAAAGGCCTCCATTTATGTGGTCTCACAGGAAGGCTATGTTGAAAGCAAACACACGCGGAGCTGGCGATGGTGACTCATAACTCTAACCCTCCTTCTAGCCAGTTGCATAAACTTTTCCAACGGATTGAAGTCATGTAGAAATAGTGCTTCATGGGAAGATACCAAGGAAAATGTTCCCGGAGCCGAGCAGCAGGGCCTACTCGGAGTTCTCGGCCCCCTTTTGAGGTTGCTCTTTTTTTTCCCCTTAGCAATTCCTTTCAAAAAAAATTTTTTTTCCCTCACCATTGACCTTGCTGGAGTTGCTAGTACTTTTTCCCCCTTACACCGTGGCACTTCTGTAAATGTTTTTGTTCTTTGTTCTACTTCCTGCGCTCTTTGAGCTTGGCTGTGATGTCTGTGCAGTAGGGCTTTCTGATCCAATTGCCCCTTGCCTGTACATCCTCTCCCCGGGTATCAAAAAAGAGGGCAGCCGGGCCTGGAGGGCCCCTCATTAGATGGAGGCGGCACCGCTCGCCCATCAGTCGCCAAGCAGAGAGGGCAGAGCCGGCTCCACGAATGACCAGGATTGAAAAGAAAGCTCCAGGGGTGAGGGAGAGAGACAGACTAGCAGAGTCAGAAGACAAGGTTAAAAATGAAAAGGAAAGAAAAGAAAAGAAAAAAAAAAAAACACCAAGAACCTTCCTTCGGACTGCTTAAGCGGTTGCCTTTCAGGAGCCGAGGGCTTCCAGAAAAACATCTTGTGACAAGCAGACCACTCCGAGGCACGGACTCTTCCATCCAAGGGCAACACCTGGGGTGCGGCGGGCATTCGCTCCCGGAGCTGCTGGGGTTGCCTGGCGTGCTGCTCTGGACACGGGCGAGGCTTTAATCCCTGCACGCTTGGCCACGGTGGTCAGAGGGTGTGTTGGTGGTCAGCTCCAGTGGGGCTGGCCTCAGAAGCTTTGCTTGAGTTCCAGATGAGTCAGCCTCCTGGGAGAGGAGAGGCTGAGAGAGAGGATCCCGGCAGAGCAGCCAGGGTGGGCCAGGGGCAAGTGCGAGGCCTGGGCACAGAGCTGCAGTGGTCAGCAGGGCTATTGGCTTCCCCTGGAGCTTTGGGGAGGGCTGACCCTCTACAAGGCGCGCTGTTTATTCTGGGCCGTGCGAGCAGCACTGGCTCCGGACATCCGAAGATCTGGCTCTGAACTCAGGCTGGCCTAGTGTGACCTTGAGCGAGCCCTCCCGGCCCTCTGCAATTAGCTTCCCTTTCCATCCAGTGGGGACAAAGGTTTGTCATCATTCAGCATTCCAGGTACATTTCCTTGAGTACCTACTATGTGCCAGCTGCTGGACATAGAAAATATCGAGATGACAAGAAGTCTGTCCTCTAAAGACCGCTCACCCTAGCAGGGCAGGGGGACACTTGAATTGATGACTAAAATCCAAATGATGCATGCAGGGCCAGAGGAAGGGCCCACAGGGCGCCCAGCGACTGTTTGTTCCTAGGGCAATGGTTAACGCTGACGTCTGAGTCTTGAGATTTTACCTAGGGGTCTCATACGCAGATGAGAGAGAAAGAGAAAGTGGCATTTGGAGAGAGGGGATGTGCTTGGGATCAAAGCACAAAGGAATTCAGAGACCCTAGGTGTGTTTGGTAGAATGGAGAGTGATGTAGCCAGGACCAGGCTGAAGTCTGGGGGCTCTTGCCTAGAGCCCACACTCAAGTAAGCAACAATCAGAAAAAGCCTTCAGGAACCAAGAGAAATACCACGTTCATGCAGAATTTTAAAAATGCAAAGTTAGCCCTTCGTGAAAATAACTACAACATTTTAAATAAAGGCAGGATCGGTTCCTACGCTCACACCGTTCACCTCCATTGCCTCACACTAATCCCGCCCCGTCAGAGGCCCCCACCCTTGATCCAGTCCCACCGTGAGGGGTCGACACAGGTGGAGTTTTCTAAGAAGGCGTCAACCGTGACACAGCCTCTGCTAGCTTCCCCTGGGCAAAGAGCTTCCTGCCGTGGCCTGCTGGGGGGAGGGGAGGGAGGAGAGGAGGGTGGGCCTTGCTCATTTTGCTGCTGGCTGTCATCTGTCACCCTGGGATCCAGTGCTGCTGCTAGGGGGTCTTCGGAGGAGGAACGGTGCTGGGGACCGACTCCCCCTCCCCTGGCCCCCTTAATGCACCCACGCCCCCCAGCACATGTAGGCTGAAGGCACAGAGATGAGTAGGGAAAACAGTAACGAATGTTCCAGAACTGCAGGGAACATGGGAAAAGCTCTCCCTGGCTGTGCGGCCTGGCCCTGCGCTCCTTCCCTCTGCTCCCTTCTTCGGACAGAAGACAGTCCCTTAGCCTTCTGTGTTCCTCTCTAGAAAACACATTTCCTCCTACTGAAAACGTCCGTCTCGTCCGAGAGCTGTTTGGCCAGCCACCTAGGCAGCCCCTGGGACGCGTTAATCCCGGAAGTAGAACCCACCTCTGGCTGCAGCGATGCCGTGGGGTGTCTTCACCGGGGTCGTCCAGCCCGGCTTTTAGCATTCCAAGCGCAGTCTCTCAGCCTCACCACCAGCAGCGGGCCATCGGACCCGGGCTGAGTATGTCTGGGATGCAGGACAAGTCTCAGAGAGGAGAGCCCAAGTTCCTGTTCAGGATAACAATCATTTTCTGAAGCCAGTGTAATCGATCCGGACTGTCCCAGTCCCCCACAGAGAGACACGGGCAGGCCAGTTTCTGTCTCCCATCTCTGCTTACCCCTCTGCTTCCAGAGGCTGTCCACTGGGCATACGAAATGGGAGCTTTTCTGGTAGTGGAGGAGACCCTGGGGAATTGAAGGGCCAGGCAGAGCTCTGTACAGGTTCACAGTGGTGAGAGCCTGACCTGTCTTCCCGCGTCCAATCCCTGTGCTCAGGAAGAAAAGAGGAGAGCAGCTTTCCATGATCTCAGTGGGAACTGCACGCAGGCGAGGCCACGTTGCTCAGTTTCCCAGGAATCCCATCAAAACAAATGAAAATTCTCCCTACCTTGAACTATTTCCAGAAGTCATTTTTCAGATACAAAGACCAGCTCACAATCACAAACAGAAACAAGAAAGCACAAACTGGAACTAGTGGGATGCAGTGGCACACGGGGTCCGGCAGGGGCTTCCATCACTGGCATTACTAGACTTTATGCTTACTACGATCATGAAGAGAATGCGATTGAGAACTTTTGGCAATGAACCCTGAACTATTTCTTAAAAAGAAAATGTGGACTATTTTTAAATAGCCAAAAAAGAAAATACAAAACTAAAATTAAAAACCCAATGGATGGGGCTGGCACGGTGGCATAGCAGGTGAAGCCACCACCTGCAGTGGTGCTGGTTCAAGTCCTGGCTGCTCCACTTCTGATCCAGCTCTCTGCTATTGCCCAGGAAAGCAGTAGAAGATGCCCCAAGGACTTGGGGTCCTGCACCCATGTGGGAGACCTGGGAAAAGCTCCTGGCTCCTGGCTCCTGGCTTTGGATCAGCCCAGCTCCGGCCGTTGCAGCCATTTGGGAAGTGAACCAGTGGATAGAAGACCTCTCTCTCTCTCTCCTCTCTCTCCTCTCTCTCTCTCTGCCTCTCCTTCTCTCTCTGTGTAACTTTGACTTTAAGTAAAAGTCAAATAAATAAATAAATCTTTAAAAATAAAGCCCAATAGATAGCTTAAGAAAAAGATTAGACAAAATTAAAGAGAGACTTAGTGAAATGGAAGAAAGGTTAAAAAATGAAGCAGAATGAGTGGGAGACAGGGAAGAAAGAGAGGATGGGAGGCAAGAGGAGAGGAAAGAGAATAGGACAGAAGCAACATCTGAAGAAATTATGACAAAGAACTTTTCAAGGAGCCCCACTGTGGTGCAGAGGTTTAATACCCTGGCCTGAAGTGCCGCCATCCCATATGGGCGCTGATTCGAGTACTGGCTGCTCCACTTCCCATCCAGCTCTCTGCTATGGCCTGGGAAAGCAGTAGAAGATGGCCCAAGTCCTTGGGCCCCTGCACCCGTGTGGGAGACCCAGAAGAAGCTCCTGACTCCTGACTTCGGATCAGTGAAGTTCTGGCCATTGCAGCCAATTAGGGAGTGAACCATCGGATGGAAGACCTCTCTCTCTCTCTGCCTCTTCTCTCTCTATGTAACTCTGACTTTCAAGTAAAACAAATCTTTAAAAAACAAAAAAGAACTTTTCAAAACTAAAAAGTAATTAATCCATAGATTCAAGAAGACTAATAAACTTCCTGTAAGATCTTTAAAAACTAAAATACACCCAATTTTAAAACAATCATATTAAGCCAATGAAAACAAAAGATAGGAGTAGGTATTTGGCCTGGTGGTTAAGACACCAGTTAGGAACCCTGTAGGAGTGCCCGGGGTTTATCCCAGCTCTGGGATCCTGATTCCAGACTCCTGCTGCTGTAGACCCTGGGAGACAGCAGTGCTGGCTCGAGTGGTTGGGCTCCTGCCGCCCAGGTGGAAGAAGATCTGGTGTGTATTTCCAGCACCTGGCTTTAAGATGCTGGGCATTACGGGTATTTGAGCAGTGTGTCAGCAAATGGAAGCCTCTTTCTCTCTCTCTCTCTCCAACAAATAATTTTTTTTCAAAAAGAAAGAAAATGAAAAATGGAGAAAAATATTAAGTCAATTAGAAAAAGATTGCAGCCATTGGAGGGTGAACCAACGGCAAAGGAAGACCTTTCTCTCTGTCTCTCTCTCTCACTGTCCACTCTGCCTGTCAAAAAAAAAAAAAAAAGAATCGAGGTGTTTGGCACAGGGGTTACTATACAGTGTGCAATGCCCACATCCCATATTGGAGTGGCTGGGTTTGGGCCCTGGCTCTGCTCCTGATTCCAGCTCCCTAAATTGTACCTCGGGAGGCAGCAGTGATGGCCCAAGTGGTTGGGTTCCTGCGGCCCACATGGGAGACCTGGGTTGGATTCCAGTCTCCTGGATTTGGCCTGGCTCAACCCTGGGTGCTGGGAACATTTCGGGGGTGAACCAGCAGATGTGGGATCTACCTTTTAAATAAAAATAAATAAGAATAAGAAAGATAAAAAGAGTCCCCTAGTTACTTTCAACTGACTCCTACGGAGAAACAATGGAAGATGGAAGAAAATAGAAGAGTGTTTGGGAAGTGCTAAAAGAAACTAGCAGTCACATCGGCGTGTTCTACCTACTCACAATATTCCTGGAGAATGCAAGCTGAAAACCACGTAGCAGATGGACAAAGAAGAGTGCATTCATCACCAGCGACTCCCACCAAGAGAAGTAGCCAAGTATGTCTCAGGCAAAAGAAAAATGATCTCAGATGGAAACTGGGGATGCAAGAGAGGACGGGGACCAAAAACATGATAAATGCGTGCATGAACCTAAATTAGTATTGATGTCTAAAGCAGTAATAATGATGAGAAAGAGAGAGAATACCCTGTTGAGAAAAGCTGTTCAGAGTGACTATTTTTCCCCCAGAAACCTTTTATTTAAGGAATACAAACTTCACACATTTCATAATTACAACTTTAAGAGCATGGTGATTCTCCCCACAGTACTCACTCTCCCGCCCCTCTCCTTCCTCTCCCTCCTAATCCCATTCTTATTTTTACTAAGGTCTATTTTCTTTCTTTTTTCTTTTTTCTTTTTTTTTTTTTTTTTTTTTGACAGGCAGAGTGGACAGTAAGAGAGAAACAGAGAGAAAGGTCTTCCTTTTTGCCATTGGTTCACCCTCCAATGGCCACCGCAGCCGGCACGCTGCGGCTGGCGCACTGCACTGATCTGATGGCAGGAGCCAGGTACTTCTCCTGGTCTCCCATGGGGTGCAGGGCCCAAGCACTTGGGCCATCCTCCACTGCACTCCCTGGCCACAGCAGAGAGCTGGCCTGGAAGAGGGGCCACCGGGACAGAATCCGGCGCCCCGACCGGGACTAGAACCCCATGTGCCGGTGCCGCAAGGCGGAGGATTAGCCTACTGAGCCACGGCGCCGGCCATTAAGGTCTATTTTCAATTAACTTTATACACATATGATTAACTCTGTTAAGGAAAGAGTTCAACAAATATTAAAAAAAAAAAAAAAGCAAAACTATTCCTCAACAGTCAAGACAAGGGCTGTTCAAGTCATTGCTTCTCAAAGTGTCAATTTCACTTCTACAGATTGCTTTTTGGGTGCTCTCCTAGTTATCACAGGTCAGGGAGAACATATGGTATTTGTCCTTTTGGGATCGGCTTATTTCACTAAGTAGGATGTTTTCCAGTTTCACCCATTTTGTTGCATATTACCATTTTTTTTACCACTGTGTAGTATTCCATCAAGTACATATCCCATAATTTCCTTATCTAGTCTTCAGTTGATGGGCATTTGGGTTGATTCCATGTACGAGCTATTGTGAATTGAGCTTCAGTAAACATGCGGTACAAATAACTCTTTCAAATGCTGATTTCATTTCCCTTGGGTAAATTCCCAGGAGTGGGATGGCTGGGTCATAGGGTAGGTCTATATTCAGATTTCTGAGGTGTCCCTATACTGTCTTCCATAGAGGTTTTACCAGTTTGCATTCCCGCCAACAGTGGATTAGGGTACTTTTTCCCCACATCCTCGCCAGCATCTATTGTTGGTAGATTTCTGTATGAGAGCCATTCTAACCAGGGTGAGGTAAAGCCTCATTGTGGTTTTGATTTGCATTTCCCTGATGGCTAGTGATCCTGAGCATTTTTTTCATGTGTCTGTTGGCCATTTGGATTTCTTCCTCTGAAAAATGCCTGTTTAAGTCCTTTGCCCATTTCTTAACCAGATTGTTTTGTTTTTGTGGAGTTTTTTGATCTCTTTTGTAGATTATGGTTATTAATCCTTTATCAGTTGCATAGATTACAAATAATTTCTCCCATTCTGTTGGTTGCCTCTTCACTTTCCTGAGTGTTTCTTTTTCAGTACAGAAGCTTCTCAATTTGATGTCAGCTTTGTCTTTGATTGCCCAGGGTAACTATTAAAAGAAGTGTGAATGAGTATATAACTTGTACATTATAGGTAAATAAAATAAAATGATAAAATATTCAACTCTAAATCAGCCTCCCCCTCAAAAAAAAAGTGCGAGGAAAAATAAATATAGTTTGGTAGAACAAATAGAAAATACTAAATAAAATAATGAATGTCAATCCAAATATTGGTACATCCATAATTACAACAAATATAAATGGTCTAAAGTACTAAGTAAAAGACAGGAATTTGGGGTCGGTGCCATGGTGTAGCGGGTAAAGCCACCGTCTGCAGAGCCGGCATCCCATATGGGCACCGGTTCAAGTCTCAGTTGCTCCTTTTCTAATCCAGCTCTCTGCTACGGCCTGGGAAAGCAGAGGAAGATGGTCCTTGGGCCCCTGCACTCATGTGGGAGACCTGGAAAAAGCTCCTGGCTCCTAGCTTCAGATCAGCCCAGCTCCGACTGTTGCGGCCATTTTGGAAGTGAACCAGCAGATGGAAGATTCTCTCTCTCTCTCTCTCTCTCTCTGCCTCTGCTTCTGCCTCTCTGTAACTCCACCTTTCAAATAAATAATAAATTAATTTTAAAAAAGACAAGAATTGGGGATAGCAGGTAATACCTGCAACATCAGCATCCCATATTGGTGCTGGTTCATGTCTCAGCTACTCCATTCCTGATCCAGTTCCCTGTTAATAGCCTAAAAAAAAAACTAAGGGAAGATGGCCCAAGTTTTGGGCCCCTGCACCTGTGTAAGAGACCCAGATAAAGCTCCTGGCTCCTGGCTTCAGCCTGGCCCAATGCAGGCCATTTGTGGCCATCTGGGGAGTGAACCAGCAGGTGGACACTCTCTGAATGTTGCAGGAATTTGGGGACTGAACCAGCAGGTGGGAGGTCTCTGTCTCTTCTCTCTATCTGTGTCTCTGTTTTTCAAATAAAAATGAAAATACATAACATTATTTTTAAACTAGGAGTTTTGTAAAGAGGAACAGTCTTGGTTTCTGTTTGGCAACTCGTGTTGAGCACCTGTGTGAAGGAGTGGGTGTTGGTAGGTTGGCACAGGTGGCAAGATGAAGCTCCATTGGTCTATAGCGCAAGTTCTCTGTGTTCAGCCTCTCTATGGAGGAGTGACTCTTTGCATCACAGAATGATATGCAATATGTTAGACATAGAATACTCTGCTTAGGTAATTATGTAAAATATATGATATTTACTATCAGATCTGAAGCTGACGTTCAGGTATTCAAAGTAATTGCCTGTTTCTTAGTTTTGAATCACGGTGTCAGAAAACGACGTGGTAGTTAACTCTCAGGAAACTCACTCCATCGGTATTTTTCCTACTCCTTTTCCCCCCAGATGGCTTGTACTCAGGGCAGGCAGGGCAGGCAGGGCACTGGTGCAGCGTCGTGGTGCCGGGAGAAGGGTCCAGCCAGGCCGATGTCTGTCCCCACGAGAAGGTGCCCTCTTGGGTGCTCTGGTGTGGCCCTTGGGCCAGGGCTCACACTGCACCAGCATCACCTGGGTCTCGGCATCTCTCCCCAGTCCCCCACCACCATCATCCCCACCCCTGCCTAGGGCTCCCACCTCGCCATAGTAAAAACCCTTCATTTCAGCAGCCGTGTGAAGTCACCTGTCCCGCACCTCTGTAGGACCACGAGCAACGCAGGGGCACTGCCTGGGGTCCTCTGTAATCCTGGCACGTCTCATGCCCACCTCTCCTCTCCTGCCCCCACGCCAGGGAGACCAAGGGCTCTCGTGTGGCAGCCGCCTCCAGTCAACAGGCTCAACTATGCTTGTGGACTTCCCAGTCCACCCAAGGGTTTTTTTCCACTCCCTTTTATCTTTTGTACCTTGCTAGGAGTAAAAGCAGTGTCGGGGGTGGGGGGCACATAGGTTTCTTGTGCATCAGCCCCAAATTCTCCAACTCTTTTTTTTTACAAGATTCACTTATTTTGTTTGAAAGGCAGAGTGACACACACACAGATACAAATCTTCCATCTACTGGTTCACTCCCCAGGGCTGGTTCAGGAAGAAGCCAGGACGTGTCCCTCGTGGGTGGCAGGGCTCAAGTATGTGGGCTATGTTCCCTTGCTCTTCCAGATGCAATAGCAGGGAGCTGGATTGGAAGTGGAGCAGCTGGGACTCGAACCAGAGCTCCGATATGGGATGGCGGCTTGGCAGGTGGCACCAAGCCGACCCCTCCACCTCCTGGTCTGTCTCCTCTCAGACAGCGCCTCCTCCATGCTAGTGGAGAAGCCTTTGGGTCTTCTCCTAGACTCTGGTTTTTTACCCATGGCTGTCAGGATTTTGATGTCTTTGTTCTCTGCTTCTGTGGCAACAGTTCTCCCTTAGGGCAACAAGAGGTAAGAAGGAAAAGTGAAGAAGAAAGGAATCCAGTGGATAGATGTTACGCAACACTCTCCTGCCACCTGTGCGCCGCTGTGCCTGTTGGGGGAAAGATCCGGAGGGGAGCCCAGTGAACCTGTCTCTGAGGTTGCCCTGGGTAGGGAAGTGAGCTGGGGCAATTCGGTGGTGTGGAAAGACAGATTTCATAGTTTATTATAGAGACTTCTGAAATGTATGGGATGTTTACAGTAAGTACAAATTCATGCGCTGTTGTCATACATTGTTAAATAGAAAATTTACACATCACACACGCACACACACAGCCCAGGGACCATCACACACACAGACACAGACACACACACACACATGCACACACACAGCCCAGGGGCCATCACACACACACACATGCACACACACACAGCCCAGGGGCCATCACACACACACAGACATACACACACACAGCCCAGGGGCCATCACACACACACAGGCACACACATACAGCCCAGGGGTCATCACACACACAGACACAAACACACACACACAGCCCAGGGGCCGTCACACACACACAGACACACACACACAGCCCAGGGGCCATCACACACACAGACACACACAGACACACACACACATGCATGGTTTTAAAAGGGCGTAAGGTTGGTAGCCAGTTTTCAGAGACTCCTGTGAGTGTGTGCAGAAGCTCAGGTTAAGGCCAGTAGTGGAGACTTGGAAGGGCAATGTGGAAACATTTACCAATGGTCTCAACTGTTGGCATTCCCCTCAGCCTAGTAATTCTCTTCTTGGGAATGTATCCTAAGAGCCAGTCAAAGATCCACACAACAATTGAAGCACAAAATGTTCATTGTATCATTTAAAATTGTCACAGTTTAGATGCAGCAATAGGGAATTTGGGTAAGTGGGTTGTGGTACAATTATGGTATGAGAAACTATGAGGCCATTAACAGGGTGACATGGAGGAAATGTTCAGTGAAAAAAGTAGGGTGCGAATCGCACAGGACTCGGATGGATGGATTGAGGGGTGGGATAATAGATGAAGAACGAATTGAGGGGTATGTATCTGTCAGCATTGTCCAAAGGAACAATAGCAATGTATTTAAAACATATTGTTGAAAATTCAAGGAAAATAGAATTAAAGATAATACGCATTTTTGATGAACTTTTTTGAAATGCCCATGTGCACACACATACACATGTGTGTGCATACGTGTGTGTGTATGTATGCGTGTGTCTGGCCCTCACTGCCTGCCCTGTTCCCAAGGCACAGGCTGCTGGGGGCACAGCAGCCCTCTCTCCTTCTCAGGACACTCTGGGTTTCTGTGTTTTTTCCGGGGTGTGTGTGTGTGTGTGTGTGTAAGTGTGGGTTATGGATGTGTTTATGTGTGTGTGCATGTGTGAGTTTGTATGCATTGTGAATGGGGGTATCTGCACACGAGAGTGAGATGCATGTGTGTGTGAGTGTGAGTGTGCCTGAGTGTGTTGGGGGCAGTGGGCAGAGGGGGAAGACAAAGACAGAGGGAGCACAGAGAGCCGCTTGTGCCCTGGTGTTCTGGACACACGGGTCACCACACAGGGGGAGCTCTGCCCCAGGAGTGCGCATGCGTGCGCCCCGGACAGCAAGTCTCAACCACCACCGAGCCCCTCGGACTCTCGCGGCACATAGTGGGTGCTCCCAACTGAGGGACACTCTTGTGGCTGTCACCTGACTGGGGAGGAGTCTGATTCAGCAGGAAGAGGTCAAGGACGCAGACGTCTGTCTAGCCCACGGTGGGGGGGGAGGGGCCCCGCCCAGCCCCCAAACCCTCCCCCCACGCCTCAGGGAGGGAGGCAGATCAGCAACCAGACTCTCAGCTTCACAGGGTAGGCAGCAATGAGGGGAGCACACACACAGCCCAGGGGCCATCACACACACACACACAGACATACATACACACAGCCCAGGGGCCATCACACACACACACAGACACACACACACACACAGCCCAGGGGCCATCACACACACACACATACAGCCCAGGGGCCATCACACACATAGACACAGACACACACACAGACACACAGCCCAGGGGCCATCACACACACACACACAGACACACACATACAGACACACACACACAGCCCAGGGGCCATCACACACACACATACACACACAGCCTAGGGGCCATCACACACACACACAGACACACACACACAGGCCATCACACACACACACACACACAGACATACAGACAGCCTGGGGACCATCACACATGCAGACACAGACACACACACAGACAGACAGACAGCCTGGGGACCATCACACATACAGACACACACACAGACATGCATACAGTCCAGGGGTCATCACACACACATACACACATGCACACACAGCCCAGGGGCCATCACACACACACACACACAGCCTGGAGACCATCACACATACACACAGATGCACACACAGACACACACAGATGCACACAGCTGGGAACCATCACACAGAGACAAAGATACAGCCCAGGGACCATCACACACACAGAGACACACACACAGACCATGGTGACAAGCCCATGCCAAACTGCCAGCCTCCTGGTCCCTTGCGGTCGCATCCATCTGCCCAGGACAGAGATGACCTGAGGGGGTGCAGGTGGGAGTTGGCCCAGGACTTCCAGGGGAGGGGTGGTGGGGGAGGGAGACAAGGACGCACCTTCCAAAAGGAGCAGACTCAGCCCCAGAGTGAGGAGCCGCTCTGAAGGGGGCCGGCCCCCAGTTATTCTCATCTTTGAAGCTGACCCCCCAGTGCTGCGCTTGCCCCAGCCCCTCGGTGGGAAAGGCTTTGAAGTGTGGCGGGAGGAGGCCGGCTGCTGAGCCGCTGCCGACTGGCGGGCAGGAGCAGGCTGGCCCCTCAGGTGGGAAAGGGAGGGGTGGAGGGACTGACAGCTCCGTGTGTGAAACTGCACAGCGCCGAGATGAGCAAGGGGCCTCGGAGACTTGCAAGTCCCCGTCTCCACCGGCCAGCCTGCGTCCTGGCAGCTGAGCCCCGAGAGGAGCAAGGTCCCCCCTGGAATTCGGGTGCATGTTGCAATGCGAGGAGCACTGCTGGCCAGGAGTCAGTAGGCAATGCCCCCTCACAACCCCAGTGCGGAATAAAACCATGTGGGAGATGCATAGGATCCCATCCTTGTTCTGCAGGAAGTCTTCCGTGCCCTGGACTGTGCAGAGGGGTTTCAGATCATGAGTGTTGCTGGTTTGTAGACACGGGAAGTCATCTGGGTGTGTGTAGGGTGGGCTTTGCAGGTGAGACTTCCAGTGAGTGACACAGCTCAGACAAACGGGTGCAGTCGGTCACCTGTCCTATGAAGTGACAGTGTAGCAGCTGGCCATGGAAGGTGCCAGAAAGCTGAGACTGGGAGTGGGGGATCTTGAAGTTGGTCTCAGCCTGTCCAGGCTTGGCTGTGTGACCCTGGTCAGTGTCTTGACCTCCCTGGGGGTAGGAGGGCAGGACCTGGGAGAGCTCCCTGGAGAATGTGAGGATTCCACAGCTCCCAATGCCATGTCCAGGCGTTTCCATGGCAGGCAGCGGGGGCTGAAGGTCAGACTTGGGTTTCGCATAGGGCTGACCCGGAAGGTGAGGGCTGCCAAGTGCTCAGAGCAAGGCCAGGACAGCGGCTGTCCGAGAAGCAGCGGACACTGCTCTGGTGAGCACAGGTCCCCAAGACGTCCTCCGGCACCCACGCCCGCATCAGCATCTCGAGAGGTGGCAGCCTCCTTTTCTCACCTGTCTGTTCCCTCTCAGTCTTGTGGCTCTTGTCCCTGTGACATTTGTTTAGAATTGAAATGGACAGACTTTATTCTTTAGAGCAATTTTAGGCTTACCAAAAATATATATATATATATATGTGAATGGCAATGGCAGAGAGTTCCCACTGCCTGCTGCCCCCGCATTTCCGTTACTTACAGCCCGCGGGGCTGCGGGACACTCAGTACAGCCGATGAGCCGCTGTTGACATGCTGTGATGATGAGCTCAAGTCTGGATTTGGGGTGGGCTTTTGGCACAGTGGTTCAGATGCTGCTTGGTGGGGGTGGGTGGGTGGGGCAGACATTTAGCTCAGGGGTTACGTCCTGGCTTGGACCACCTGCATCCCAATTCGAGTCCCAGCTACCCTGCTGCGGATCCAGCTTCCTGTTCATCTGTAGCTTGCAGGCAGCAGGTGATGCACGGCTCAAGTACCTGGGTCGCGGCCACAACTGTGGGAGACTTGGATGGGGTTCCAGGCTCCTGGCTTTGGCCTGGCCCAGACATTTGGGGAGTGAGTCAGCGGATAGGTAATCTTCCAGCTATCTCTCTGTCTCTCTCTTGCTGCCTTCCAAGTAAAATGAAATGAATAGATAAGTTTTCAAAAAGTAACCTGGCCTGCGCCGCGGCTCACTAGGCTAATCCTCTGCCTTGCGACGCCGGCACACTGGGTTCTAGTCCCGGTCAGGGCGCCGGATTCTGTCCCGGTTGCCCCTCTTCCAGGCCAGCTCTCTGCTGTGGCCAGGAAGGCAGTGGAGGATGGCCCAAGTCCTTGGGCCCTGCACCCCGTGGGAAACCAGGAGAAGCACCTGGCTTCTGCCTTCGGATCAGCACGATGTGCCGGCCACAATGCGCTGGCCGCGGCAGCCATTGGAGGGTGAACCAACGGCAAAGGAAGACCTTTCTCTCTGTTTCTCTCTCACTGTCCACTCTGCCTGTCAAGAAAAAAAAAGTAACCTGATATGTACAAATCTGTTCTTAAAAAAAAAAAAAAAAAAAAAGACACCCCTTAGGACTCCCACGTCCAATACTGGAGTGCCTGGGTTCGAGTCCCACCTCTGCTTCCAATCCAGCCTCTTGTTAACACACAGCCAGGGAGGCAGCCAATGGTAGCTCAAGGAGTTGGGTCCCTGTCACCCACATGGGAGACCCAGACTGAGTTCCGAACTCCGGCTTCAGCCTGGCCCAACCTCAGCTGTTGTGGGCGTGTGAGAGCTGAGCCAGCAGATGGAGGATCTCTGTCTCTGTCCCTCTGCCTTCAAATCAAATGAACTTTTTTTTTTTAACTGAAGGCCATGGTTTACACTGGGGTTCACTCTTGGGGCTGCAGAGTTTTGACAAATGTCTCCACCGTTACGGAATCATAGAGAAGAGATTCACTGCTGAAAAGACCTGTGCCCCATCCCTCCTAACCCTTAGCAACCACTGATCTCATCCCTGTCCCTGCAGTCTGGACCCTTCTAGAAGGTTGCATATCTGGGTTCATACTGGCTGGCCTCTTCGGACTGGCCCCTTTCACTCGCCAGCGTGCCCCCAGGTGTCTCCCTGTCTCTTTGTGGCTGGTTAGCTTCCTTCTTTTAAGCGCTGACCCTGTGACCTTTTGATAGGGGGCAGAAGATGCTGAAAGTGAGGCCAGGACTGTCCCGGGAGCCCCACCCCACCCGTGGGGCAGGGGCTGACAACAGAATCTCAGGACAGCTGCACACACACACAGCCCAGCCTGCTTCCATCAGCTGAGACATGCCGAGGTGTGAGGGACAGACACAGAAGGAGGGGGCGGGGAGCTGTGGCTAAAGCCCACCCCAAATGGGGGAGGCAGGTCCCATTAGAGCCCTTTACATGGGCCCTGGGCCTCCTCAGATACCCGCCCCTCCGCAGGCCAGGCAAGCCATTGCCTGATTAGGGAAAACTCACTGCTGACAAAGTGTCCACTCAGCACCTCCAGCCCTCAACCTGCTCCTTTCCCCCAACCACACAAGGAAAGAGAATTCTGGAAAAACAGAATCCCCTCCCCCCAACCACCTTAAACCAGAGTTCCCCAGCCAGGAGTGCATCAGTTATAACCACAGCCTGTGAGAAGCTGGACAGGAAGAGCTGACCGCTGTCGCCTACCCTGCCCACTGGTAGTTGGTTTTCCAGGGGGAACCAGATAGGGGCTGGGACACCCCCAACTGGGCAGGGTCAGCTTGAGCTCATCCATCTCCCTCCCCAGGCCTGGGCCAAAACCCACGTCTATCGTGGGCACCTGACACGGCCTGATTGCTCTCACCCCTGCTGTCCCTGACAACGACCCCCAAGCCTCCTGGCCTCATTCCTAGCTGCTGCTATTCATCAAGATGAGCAGGTGACAAACCTTCCACTCGGCAACACCACCCTGCGGGTGTAAGCTCAGACAGAGCTTTGCAAGGCATGGCCAGCCTCGAGGTCTTGGAGGGCTTGAGCTCAGAGCTTTATTTTAAAGATTTGTTTATTTATTTGAAAGAGTTACACACACACACACACAGAGAGAGAGAGAGAGAGAGAGAGCGCAAAATCTTCCATCTACTGGGTTGCAACAGCCAGCTCTGGGCCAGACTGGAGCTAGTAGCTAGGAGCTTCTTTGGGGTCTCCCACATGGGTGCAGGGGCCCCAAGTGCTTGGGCCCCCTTCCCCTGCTTTCCCAAGCCGTAGCAGAGAGCTGAATTGGAAGTGGAGCAGCCTGGACTCAAACCGGTGTCCCATATGGCGGCTTTACCCCTCGTGCCACAGTGCCAACCCCTGGGCTCAGAATCTCTGCACAGCCTGCTGAGGGTAAGCTGTAGGGGTGGGAGAAGAGACACACAAAGACATGGACTTCACACAGAAGTGAAACAGTCCTTGGAGCCCCATCTGACAGCGCCTCTGCAAATGGTTCCCCGGAGCTGTTTCGCAAGTCTCATGGAACCAGGCACGGCAGGCCCGCGTAGCCCGGCCTGACACCTCTGACGTCCATAGCGCAAAGATCTCCAATGTGGCTTCTTTCTGGCTGTTTTTTCCACCATCTGAACTTGTTTGAAGGTCCCTACTTTCCAGCGAATTCTCCTCCATCTCTTTTTCTTGCTGAAGCTGCAGATGTACATTGTGGTGGTGTGAAAAAAAGCTAATTAAACTGCAGCGGCTCGGCGGGAGGCAGGGAAGGGCCCCGCAGAGCACGCGGGATGATTGATTTGCACTGTCACACGGCTCTGCTGGGTGTCATAACTTAGTGACAAATCAAGGATTACAGTGGCCCAGACTAACTCTCTCCCTTTGTTGTACGGCAGACATCAAAGCAACCAAGCATATTAGTGTTTTTAATAAGTAGTTGAGTCAGGAGTAGCTTATAGTTTAGAATTTCTCTGGGTCCACGGAGGGTGTAGGGGGATGGGGATCAAGGGAGGGAAAAGTCCAACTTTATGAGTTGGATCAAAAACATAATATAGAGTAGGAGAGGATACGATAACAAAATAAAGCAAAATGCAGCAGGAAGTTCCGGGTAGGGATAGACTGTCGGAGCTTCTGCATTATTTGTCTAAACCACACGGAGCCTGCTGTGGTGAGACGTATCCTCTGAAATTAGATTTTTTTTTTTCCAGGGAGGAAGAAAATGACTCCCAGTGCTCTGGTTCTGAGGGTTTTCCTCTGTTTTAATCAGCGCAGAGGGAAGCTGGGAGGGTCACCGCGCTGTTTACCGATGCATACCCTGTGCCCTGACAATAAAGCGATTGGGGCGACTCCACTTATCTCGAAGGTACACAGATCTTTGAAGACAGCTGCAGCCGAGGTTTGCTTTTCTCAGGCTATTTACTTCCAGCAACAGCGCAGAGACCTGAGACTCAGGGCGCGGTGGGAATCCCAAGCTCGACCTGGCTCATCACCCCACCATGACACTGGGTGCTCATCTGCCGGCTCCCCCCTGGATGGGACAGGTGGAGCCTCTAAGGGAGAGGGTGACGCAGAGCTGGGGTGGCGGCGTGCCCCAGGGAGTGAGCAGGTGCAGCCCCTGGATATGGACAAGCAGGGCCATCAACACGGGGGTCTCTGTTCCCCAGGCACACACGTCCACTTGGGGGACTGCGAGACCACCCCCCACGGTGTGGGACAGGCGCCAGGCGCGGGCACCCTGGCTACCCTGGGAAGTCTGCCAGCCTCTCCCAGCCTGGGTTTCTGCATTGCACTCACTTGGAGGTGACCCTTTCTTCCTCACTCGCTAGGTTAATAAAAATCGAATGAAACAGCATCACCCAAGCCCGTCCAAAAATGGAAGCACAGAATGAGGCTGTCTTCCCACAGGCACACTCGCTGACACTGGGCACAGGAGGCCTCCGTGGAATTCCCACGTGGCCACCCCGTGACAGATGTGAATGCGATGATTCTCAATGAAACAGAGTGTTTGCGTGTGATGCACAAAACCCATCCGGGGCCCACCATGGGGTGTGTATATGTGTGAAATGCTAACTGTCCGTTTGCAGCCTCATGAGCCAAACAACAAAAAATTAAAATCACAGCTGTAGATCCCATTTTTGTTGCGATGAATTAAAATGATGGAACTGGCCAACCAGGCAGTGCTGGCGTGGGGATCTCCCAGAGCTCTGCACACAGGGAGCTCCCAGAGGGTGGTGGAGCCAGCATCATCCAGCAGGGGAGTAGAGGCTTTGAGGAACTAAGAGTCCCCCAGCCAACTGACGGAGGATCCAGAGTGTCCTTCCCACCTGGGGACAGCCCCGTCTGAAAGCAGGGACCTAGGCCCCACCCCTTGGCAGTGCCTCATGCAAGGCTTCGTTTTGCCTCTCTCTTGTGGACCACACACCCTGTCTTTTGCCATTTCTCCACACGTGGCAATTCTAGTCGTCCCTCAGAACCTATCCATGGGGAAGGGGTTCCAGGGCTTCTCTCAGGTACAAGATACACAAATGTTCAAGTCCCTTCTACACAAGGATGTGCACGGAACCTACGCACCTGTCTACTTTAAATCGTCTCTTAGATGGCCTACAATTCCTACTGCAATGCAAATGCTATGTAAATAACTGTTACACTGCATTGCTTAAGGAAGAGAGACAAGAAACGCATTCAGGATGGAAGCACTGTTTTTGGAAATAGTTCCGATCTCCAGGTGGCTGGACCTGTGCATGCAGCACCCGTGGATTCCGGGGCGGAGGGGGCGGGGGGGGGTTGACTGTAAGGGCATCGGTTAATCCCACTCCAGCTTTCTGTTCTGGGATGGGGAAGCCGCACACGCTCAAACACGCATGCTGCCGAGTAGGCTTGTGCCCAAGTGTGCCCTGTTATGTCAATTTCTACCCACTCAACTTGCACGGTTACCCTGAAAACACTGAAAGTTTCCTTGGTAATGATTATGGAAGCCGCTTTCAAGGACCGTGTTCCCCTCCCCACTCTGGACGGCGCTCATCAAAGGAAATCTGCTCCAGTAAAGAGCTCTGCCTTGCCTGGTGACGCCGTCTCTGCTCCCAGCACTGCCCACAGCTCCTCTGTGCAGGATTCATCCCAGAGACGAGCCCCACACAGGCACCAGGAGGCAGAGGTGGCAACGGCTGTGGCGGCATCGCTCGCAAGAGCAGAACACGGAAAGCTGTCTACATGTCCGGCGGCGGCAGCAGAACACTTTGCAGCATTTTAATATAAAAAAAATGCTGTTGATTCGAGAAAATGAATGAACTGCAGCTGTGAACATGAACGTGAATAAATCTTAAACACATAAAAACCGATGAGCAAACAAGTGTAAGTCGTAGATGACAACGTGCACACGCTTGCTTCAATATAAATGAAGCACAAACAGTAGCTAATACACTGCTTAAGGGCATTATACATAAAAGTGGTGAGACTACAAGGAGAAGGAAGGAATGAAGGAAAGAAGGGAGGGAGGAAGGGAGGGAGGAAGACAGGCAGCCAACAGAAAGAGGAGAGAGGAAAAGAAGAGTGTTCCCATTTCTGGGGCGGGATAATGTCTCTCTAATTGGGTGAGATGCAGAATGATAATGAGCTGGATATGGAGGCAAAAGGTTACAAGCCTTGCTGGGACCTTGGAGTCCTTCACTACCATGACCACACAGTATTAGATATGTGGTTAGTAGGTGCCAAGTGTTTACTAACTAGAATGTGCTCATTTACGGCTTACTGTCTTCCATAGTCCTCCAGAGAAACAAAAGAAGACAAAGATGATTCAAAGCAGAGGTGTATTGAAAGCCAGCAGTATTAGGTGGCCTAGAGGTTAAGACATTACTTGGGACTCCCGCACCCCATGTTGGATGCCTCCATTCAAGTCCAGCTCTGCTTCCAGTTCTGGTTTCCTGCTAATGTGTATCCCGGGTGGGGTGCGGGGAAGCAGGTGATGGCTCAAGTACTTGGGTCCCTGCCGCCCATGTGGGCGACTTGGACTGAGTGTCCCCAACTTCCAGTTCCAGGCTTGTCACAGGTGTTTGGAGAGTGAGCACGCAGATGGGAGCTCTCTCTCTCTGCATCTTAAATAAACAAATTCTAAATAAAGCCATGCAGTCATTAAAAAACATCTCCTAGAAGATAGCTCAGCGCTGGCAGAAGTTCAAGATGGTCTCCCACCCTTCCGGGTCTCCAACCTGCACCACACACTCTCTGTATCAACATGCTGCTTGGGGACTGTCCAGTTGGGGCTGGGGACCTCAGGAGTATGCCGGGCAGGGGAAAAGGCGACTTTGTTCTGATACAAGGAAAAGGGAGAGACAGGGAGTGACCCCCAGTCACCTCCCGGCACCCTAATCTATCCTCACGCACTGCCTGGCACTCAGTGACACCTGTTGGTGTGTCTGTTGCTGGTGCCTCTCTCCCCCATCACACACTTCTCTTCCCACCACGGGCTGTAGACTGTCCCCTGGACACTTGGATGCATGAGTAGCATCCCTTGGAAGCACCACCCACCAGGATCATGTTCAGATGTCCAGTGCTCCACTCCCACACAGATCTCCAAGAAACAGCTGATCTCAGTTACTCGGGGTGGGGGGGAGACTCCAAATATCAGGAACGCTAGCTCTTTAGGGGAAGAGGAACTAAGGAATTGGGGGGCAGGGTTAAAAGGTCAGCTTCTCACTACATGTATTTTTGCACAGTGAATCATCTCACCAAGCACACATACTGAAGATTCACGTTCATTGAAATCCCTCACTCCCCTCTCTCTGTCCCTTAGGCCTGACTAGTGATGTTTCAACAGGTGCACCTCCCAGCCTCTCCTTCAGAGCTGGCGTCTGGACAACATTTAGAGTGCTTTCCAGGATTTCCCTTTCATCTCATTCACCTTTCTTTTCCCTGGAGGACTCAGGAGAAATTTCCAGAAGAATCATGGGAAATGAACGTTCCTCCGGCCACTGAAATCGAAGGCCAGGCTCGCCGTGCCCAGCGCAAGCTTGTGCAGGAAGGTTGGGGCGAGCGGCCGCAGGGGACTTGGAAGCCTCCTTGCCTTGCTTGCTGATGTCCTCTGGGCCCAGCCACCCCAGAAGCTGTCATTACTCTCCCATCTCAACTGGGAGGAGCTTCAGGCCCGCAGAAGGGACCAGGTGGAGGGGACGCTCGTGGCCGTGCCAGCTGGCCGAGTTCTTCCCTCCCTCAGCGAAATCAGGAAGCTCATAAAAAGACCTTATCTTTGGGTGACCCAGGCCTCCCAGTCCCACCCGCCTGGCGCCTGAGAAAGGACAACAAAGGGGTGTGGAGAACAATGACCGTCTGTGAGGCTGCGCCTGCCTCCCCTCGCCGGGGCCCTGGGGTCACGCATCCTCCTTGGAGGACCAGGTGGCCCTGGCGGCCATTTGTGCTGCCCGGCTTGTGGCTTCACCCTTTCCTAGGTACTGCAGCTCCTTCCAACGCCGCCCGATGGGTGGCCTGGCCTCATCCCTTCCTTTCTACCTAGGGTCACAACGCCAGACTCCCAGAGTCCTTCTGCTTCTCACCACTTCCTCCCAGGACTGGGCTACAGAAAACACCAGTGGCATGGCACTGCTTGCCTGTGTCCGTGGTCATTCTCTCCAGAGCCCCCTGCCCACAGGGCCATTGCTCTAAATGTTAGGAGGGGGCTCCAGGCCCCTCTGCCCCCTCCCCGCCCTGACATCACACTCAGTGATCTCCCCGCGGGCAGGGGCGTCCCTCGGCCCCAGACTCTAAGAGCAGATTCGGTGCCTCCCTAGGTCCCAAAGGGAGCTCCTGACCTCTCCTGCCTGAGCCCGCACCACCACTGAAGACCCTGATCATCTGTGCTTTGCCGCTTCCCACCTGCCCCTTCTCTGCTACTTTGTCACCATCCTGGGATGTCCATAGGTGAGCATTTTTATTTCTATTTTATGGATAAAGAAAGTAAGGCGTCGACCTGTCAGGTCTTTATTAGTGACGGGCTGAGTGGGAACTCAGAATTCTGGGCTCCCAACCCAGCGTCTTTCCCAGCCTGTTATCTCAGAAATGCTTCATCAGCTATGTCGTCTTATTCCGTTTCACTGTTCACATCACGGAGGAGCAGAGCTGAACAGGACCCTCAGGGAGTGGTCAGCTTTGCATGAGCTGGGGGCGTTGGTCCCCAACTCAGCCTCCTCTCCGATCTTCCCTCTGCTCCAGGCTCCCCGATGCCAGGAATCCAAGCCCTTTCTCCCTGAGTCCTGTCTGCCTCTCTTCTCGGCCAGCGTGGTCAGGCCGCCTGGACGGTCCTTGGTGTCCTGGCCCACAGGTCCTTCCAGCGAGGGACGTGGGAACAAAAGCATGAGAGGAGAGAGGAGAGAAGAAAGGGCAGGACTGAAACCCCCAAGGGCATGAGAGGGATCTTGGGAAAATCCCTCACCCTTTGACTGATTACTGGCTTCGGGAGAAGAGAGATGTGAAGGGAAAAACCAAAAGGTGTGGGTTCTGGTTAGAGCTGACGGAGCAGAGGGCTGGCACCTGGGGCTCACCCCAGCAGCCCCACCCACCCCCCAGAGGGAGCGGCGGCACTGTGCACTTGCACTTGGCGAGTCCTGCCTGCTGGGTCCTTCCCCGCGAGTTGTCTAAGCCACACGACCAGACACTCAGGTGTAGACGGGAGTCGAAAGGGCCTCTGCTTACAACAAAACCAGAACAACAAAAAATATCGCGTGTTTGAGTTTTGCCTGTGGCTCTTTCCCTTTCTGGTTTCCAGTATTAGGTCACACCAGGAAGCTGCCAGTTCAAGAGAAACTGGGGTGAGGTCCAGCAGACCGTGGGCCTCTTTAGTTCCCTTGCAAGGGCTGTGAGTCACCTTAAACCTGAGGTGCAGGGCAGGGGCCACCATGCAGCCAGGCCCGCAGGAAAGCTGAGTTGACAGTATCCGGGGGTGGGGGTAGAGGTTCCCAGCTTTGTAGGTTGGGAGGGTCTCCACACCTGGCTTTGATGGCAGGTGCGAAACTGACACCTCCACCTCAGTCTCTAGCAGCTGTTTCCAAAAACCACCCCTGCCACTGTAGCCCCTAGAAAACACAAGGTCGCCTTGCAAGCTTCAAGCCCCTCTGGCCTCCCCTTCTTATCCACAGATGAGAGTTCAGGAGATGCCACACAGGTATTGAAGTCGATTTCCCTACAGAGGCCAAAGAAATCCAGTGCATAAACACACACACACACACACACACACACACACAGATGAGAGCAGTTTATGAACACGAACAGTGGTCCTCCTTGGTTGGTGGGACAAAACCTAATTTTCTCCCTATTTAATTTTTTTTTCCCATTTCCAAATACAACAGCTGTTAAAAGCTGGCGAATTAACATTGTCCTTCATGTCACAGAACAGGGAAGGCCATCTCCAGACAGAGTCCCCAGAAGCAAAGCCCCCCAACCCCGACCAGCTCCCAGTGAAGGCAGGCCCTGAACCACCTCTCTGCCCCCAGTGGGAAGTCCAGTACGGCTCCTGTACAGGGTTCACTTCAAGAGACAGGCTTGATGGGAAAAGACCAAGCCCACTGTCCTCCTACTCAGCTAAGCATTGAGAATATAGACTGGTCCAAGGACCCATGTTTCCCTTTGTAGTTCAGACAAGCGCCTCAAGTCTTTTGTCTCAGTTCTCTCTGCTCTCCCCCACCAGATATAAACTAACCTCATTTTAAAAATAAACAGCTCTGAGACCAGCATTGTGGTGCAGTGGGTTAAGCCACAGCCTGAGACACATCCCATATAGGAGTGGGGTCAAGTCCTGGCTGCTTCACTTCTGATCCAGCTCCCTGATAATGAGCCAGAGAAGACAGTGGAGGAGGGCCCAGGTGCTTGGCCTCCTGCCATCCACACTGGAGACCCCGATGGAGCTCCTGACTCCGGGCTTCAGCCTGATCTAGCCCTGGCCATTGTAGCTGGTTAGAAATTGGGCCAGCAGATGGAAGACCTTTGTGTCTCCCCTTCTGTCTCTGTCACTCTGCCTTGCAAATAAAATAAATCTTAAATGAATAAATAAACATCTCTGGAAGTAGCTCAGGTACAGTAGAGATTTTTTAAAAATATTTTTTATTAGACAGGCAGAGTTAGACAGTGAGAGAGAGAGACAGAGAGAAAGGTCTTCCTTTTCCGTTGGTTCACCCCCCAATGGCCGCTACGGCCGGTGCGCTGCGCCAATCCGAAGCCAGGAGCCAGGTGCTTCTTCCTGGTCTCCCATGTGGGTGCAGGGCCCAAGCACTTGGGCCATCCTCCACTGCCCTCCCAGGCTACAGCAGAGAGCTGGACTGGAAGAGGAGAAACCGGAACTAGAACCCAGTGCCCATATGGGATGCCGGCACCGCAGGCGGAGGATTAACCAAGTGAGACATGGCGCCGGCCCCCAGTAGAGATTTTTTGTCGCTCCCCCTCTTTGCGGAGGAACGACACAGGACCCTGCGCTGTTCTTTTGTCTGCTCGGCCCTCCCCGGGTTTGCTGCTGGTTCTTCCCGGGTTGGCTACCGACCCTTCCACCTCCGTGGAAGGGCGGTTCCCCCTGCCACTTTCCCCACTTCCGCGGGGGAGCGGCACACCGCCGGCCGGCTCTCTCAGGGGCTGCTCAGATGTTCCTTCAGATAGATGTTCCTGGTGCATGTTGTCTCTCTCCTCCTTTATAGTCCTCTTCCACCAATCCCAACTCTGCTGCCCACACGCCGAGTACGCTGCTCTCCTCCAATCAGGAGCAGGATCAGCTCCTGCAGGTCATCACTCAAGTTGGCGAGAGGCAGCTGCATAGAAGCTGTTTACTCCTCTCCCAGCGCCATATTGTGGGAGAGCAGATGTATAGAATAAGTCTTAATTCCAGTAACAGTCTAGTCCGAGTTGCTCCCCACAATTTTTAACCGTTTAGTATCCTGATCTTCATGTCTTTAACATGTTAAAAGCTTTAGCTACTTGAACCATAGAGTTACCATGTAAGCTAGCAATTTCATTCCTAGGAATATATCCAAGACAGTTGAAAACATATGTCCCTATAAGAGCTCACACATGAATATTTATAGTGTCATGGTTCCTAAGGGTCAAAAGGTAGAAACGATCTAAATTTCCATCAACTAATGAATGGAAAATCAAAATGAATTATCTCCATTATCTATGCAATGGAATATTATCCAGCCAGCAAAAGGGATAAAACTCCGATGTATGCTACAATGTGGACGAACCTTGAAAACATCATGCTAAGTGAAAGAAGCCAGCCACTAAAGCCACGTAACATATGATCCGTTCACATGAAATGTCCAGGATGAGGGAAATCTGTAGAGATGGAAAGTAGCTGAGTGATTGCCCAGGGCTTCAGAAGTCCAGGGGAATATGGGTTAATAGTTCCAGGGTTTGGGGCTTCCTTTTTTAATGTTGATGAGCATGTGTTCAAATTGATTGTGGCAATGGTTGCACAGCTCTGTGAATATTCTAAAAACCATGAGTCATATTTTCAAATGGGTGAATTATGGCATGGTTATAACCCGAGAGCTAATTAAAAAAAAAAAAAAACATTAGCTACTTTATTTCTAGATAAATAAATACATCACACACACACACACACACACGTTGCATAGCAGCTCTGAGCAGAGCAAGGGCGGAAGTCAAGTTTGAGCCCAGCCACCAGACAGCCAAGCCGACAGTCCACGTGGAAAGCAATCATCTGGCTCAGGATCCAGGAGTCCAGAGAAGTGTGCCAAGAGGCCGGAGCAGGCTTGGAAGCGTTCTGTTGACCTCCCTCACACCCACAAGGTCAAGTGCAGGAGTAAGGCATGGGGAGGAGCCAGCACTTGGACGAGATGAGGTTGCAAGGAGAAAAGAGCTCAGTTCCCTTGCGCTGTACCACCCTGTCTTTTTCACCTGGGCTTGCCCCACCCAGGGGCTCCTTGCCTGGGGGTCCTGCTCGGGGGTCACGCATGCTCTGTGCCCTGGTCTCTGGCAACCCCATCGGGTTCCCTTCTCCCTGGAGTGCCGACACAGGAAGCGCAAGGTAAAACCCTCAGGCTGCCTGCATGATGTTGTAAGAGTTTGCTCTGCGGATTTTGATCACTTCCACTTTTAGTTCTTGAACTAAATTGCAAGCTGGGGACGGGAAGTCCGTTTGAGCCAGGCAAGAGGCTGATCTTCGGGTTTCCCATTTTCCATCAGAGAAGAGGAAGGGCAGAAGACGTGGGTCAGGGCTGTTCCCACACGTAAGACTGCCTTTGCATGAAGCTTGCTATGCTGGGCAGAGGGGCCAGGCTAGCACAAAGTGGAAAATCGCTGATTCTGGGCCCTGATATTTGCGGCCATGAACTCATTTGAGCCTCTCGTTAGCAGCCAAGGAGCCTCAGTTTCGTCTCCTGTGTTGTGGAAACCAGACTCCAATCCCACAAGTATTTGAAAGAGTTAAGTGAGATAACCACGTGAAAGTTTCCAAAACTCTTAACCCACCAGAAATGTGGGGTCCTGGGGGTGGGTTTTCAGTTTGGTGATGAAGACAGCCACATCCCACGTCAGAGTACGGAGTCCTATCCCAGCGCTGGCTCTGACTCCAGCTTCCCATCGGTGTAGATCCTGGAAGACAGCAGCCATGATTCAAGTAACTGGATTACTGCGCCCATGTGGGAAATCACGTGGGTCCCCCGCCTCAGTCCCAGCCCAGCCCCGGCCATTGCAGGCATTTGGGAAGTGAACCAGTGAATGGAAGTCTGTCTCTCTCTCTCTCTCTCTCTCATTCTCTCTTTCTCTCTCTCTCAGAGAAATACTTCTTTATTATTATTTTAAAAGGAATATTCTTTAAGAAGACTTACTGTCATGACAATTCTTTCTGTGGGATATTTCAGATTCTGTAAATGTGCTCTCATTTGACCTTGGCTGGAAGATACGATTATCTTTATCTTGAACATGAGAACGTGTAGATCAAGCGACCAGGCCCACGAGTGTTCAGCAAATCAAGGAGTCCTAGATTGGAGCCTCCTCACCTCATACCCTTCCCACCATCAAGGATCTCCAGGTCCACTTGCAAGTGGATCACAGGTGCATTTATCAAAGCAGTGAGGCCAGAGACCCCTCCCAAACTGGCAGAATCCAAATCCTGAGGGCGGGGCTCAGTCAAGTGCATTCCAAATCTCCCCTAGGTGAATCTCTGCCCTGAATCAAGGAGAACTTGTGAAGAGAAAACCTAGAGGAAAATAGGAAGCAGGTGCCGTAAGAACTAAAGGATAAAGAAAGAAGCTAGAAGATGTGACTATGCAGAAATCCTAGTCCTAGCTGACTCTAACAGAGGGTTTCCTTCATGCAGGTTAAGTGCTTATATACTTTGTGTTAACTCACTTGAGCCTCATGGTACCTATAAGGTAGATACACTAATTATTCTCATTCTACAGATGAGAGAATTGAAGCTTGGAAAGGTCATAATTTGTCTATAGACACATAGCCACTGCAGAAAGACAGGAGAGGATTTTAACCACCTTTGTACACCTGTAGAGAGGAAAGTAGGCCGGGTGTTGGGGAGAGAAAGAAGAAAGGGCAACAGAAGAGGTGCCACGAAATGCCAGCGTGAAACAAAGCCATGTCCAGGGCTCAAGCCACAGCCTGTCTGGGGGTGCTGACATCACAGGGCCAACCTGGGGTCTTGGCAAGTTTAGGAATGGCACTTGTGCATCTGTAAGGAAGTTTGTATTGTGTGAGTGGCAAGGCTAGTCCAGAGCTGGCGCTGTGGTGCAGCGGGTTAAAGCCCTGGCCTGAAGCACCGGCATCCCATATGGGCACTGGTTCGAGACCTGGCTGCTCCTCTTCCAATCCAGCTCTCTGCTATGGCCTGGGAAAGCAGTAGAAGATGGCCCAAGTGCTTGGGCCCCTGCACCTGCTTGGGAGACCTGGAAGAAGCTTCTGGCTCCTGACTTCTGATCGGCGCAGCTCTGGCCATTGCAGCCATCTGGGGAGTGAACCAGCGGATGGAAGACCTCTCTCTCTGTCTCTACCTCTCTCTGTAACTATGTCTTTCAAATAAATAAAATAAATATTTTTTTAAAAGAAAAGGTTTTTGCAAAGGTAATTAAGTCAGGGATCTTGATTTGAGACCATCTTGGATTATGTGAGTGAGCCCTAACTCCAAAGATAAGTGTCTTTATAAGGAGAGGAGAAAATGCTGAGGGGGAAGGAAAAGCCCCTTGGGAACTGGAGTAGAGACTGCAGTGATGTGGCCACAAGACCAGGAACCTTGGCCAACCCTGGGAGCTGGAAGGAGCCAGGGAATGATCTTCCCCTAGAGCCTCTGGAGGGCCAGAGGTCCTGAACTCACCTTGACTTTGGACTTTGGGTTTCCAGAATTGGGAGAGAATAAATTGATGTTGGGCTTTAAGCCACCCAGTTTGCATCAACTGCTACAGCAGCCCTAGGAAACTGTAGACCGGGCAACAGATCACTGATAGATGATGTTAACAGGCACTGCTGGTTAGGGCTGCCCCGCATCCCTTTGCCTTCTCTCCATTCCACATGTCCTCTACCATTAGGGGCCTGCTCTCCCCAGCCCCTGACTGCGGTTCTGATGGCCCATTCTAGATTATCATCTAGAACTCATCAATCAGAGAACCTCGCCTACTTGGCTACAGTGATTGGTCCAGGATAGCTCATGGCCCAAGCTGGCCCAGTCAAAGTCTTTCCTCAGATCTTTGTGTAACTGAGCTACTGAGAGTTGGACCTTCTCTGCTTCCTTTGGGGCTGCAGTGGTGAACCACTATGTTCCTGCTATGTGAAGTGAGCCCACATGCTACAGTCAAGAACGAGGCCAGTGGGCAGGAATGAGGTCAAGATGTGAAGGGAGACAGAGAGGAAAGGCTAAGTTCAAGAACAAGAGGATCCTGAGCATGTTCATATTTCTGGGTCTAGTGACCACATGGCCAGTTTTACCATTCCTAAGGTTGGCTACGTGAAGGTTAAGGTTTCTCCCTGGGCTCTGATTTTGACATGGCTCGTGCACCCTAAAGGTTCACCTGTTGGAAGCTTGGTCCTCAGTGTGGGAGTTTGAGCTGGTGGAAACTTTAAGAGGTGGCTCCTGGTGGGAACTCATTAGGTTGCTGGAGGCACTGCCCTTGGAAGGGATTAATGTTGGTCTTGCAGAGTGAGCTGGTTCTCTCCAGAGCGGGTTGTTATCCAGGAGCCTGATTCCTGAATCTCTCTGGCTCCCTGGCTTGTCGTGTGTCTTCCCCTCTGGCACAGACTCTTACCGCAGTGTAATGCACCATATTGTGTTGCAGCGAGAGGAGACCTCAGCAGGCCCAAGCAGAAGCTGGTACCATGCTCCAGGACTTCCAGAACAGTGAGACCAATGAAGTTTTTTTAAAGTCTCCAGTCTCTGGGCTTTTGTTATAGCAATAGAAAACAGGCTACCACTCACGTGGTTGGTCCTTGTAACCAACAGTGTGGACTCACACGAGGGCTGTAGCAGCTGTGGCTTCCCCTAGGCAGACAAGGACATCGGGAACACCTGCCACTGCACTGCTCACCTCTCTTCCACTTCAGAGGAGACCTGAGGATACAAGCAAGGGCAAGGGATGCTGTGTGTCAAAGAAGAGAGAAACAGGTTTCAAAAAATCAGTCTCCTTTATCTTCAGAGCATCAGCTAAAACGCCCGAGAGACTCAATGGGAACCACTTCCACGTGGGAGAAGCTGCATTCCCATTTGGCAGAGCCCAGAGATGAGAAGTAAAAGAAAAGATTCAGACATGGAGACAAGTCCGGGGGGGGGGGTGCAGAGGGGCCAGCTCTCTTCTATAACCACACCACCCACCCGCACGTCCAAACGCTGGTCCCAGGATCACAGTGACATCTGAAACTTCTCTAAGACCTTGCCATCCCTTTTCAGGTCTCTTTGGGTTCCACATGCCACGTGTTGTTAATTTCCCCATCTTTTCAAAGCACTCCATCACATGTAAAGTCAGAATACATCCTCTGCATGGCTCACGAATTGGGGAAGGGCAGGGACACAGAGGATTCCATGTCATGTATAGAGCCTGCAAAAACGTGAGATGGTGTCCCACGTGCCTTTGAGGAGCTTGCTGAAAACATTATTCAGACACCCAGACTGTGGGAGAGATAGACCCAGAATAAAGGAGTGAGACCGTGGCACAGGGACGAAGGCCCGGGAGCAGGCGCCTGCGATGGTTACCACTCTGTGTTGTAAACTCTGGAAAATTCCGTCTCCTGCCTAGTTCATCAGCTGGTGACAACGTTCTGCATAAATATTCTGTCACTGCTCTTTGGGGGACCTTGCAGTTTGCACATAATTGTTTTGTATCGTGGCAGTAAATAATTGCAGGACATCCCACTCATTGGCTTTCCCAGGTAGGATGTTGTGGTAAGGATGCACCGTTTGCGATCGCAGTTTTTTTATGTAACATAAAATAGGTGTACCTTTAAGAGTGCATTTGATTTTCTGACTTACATTTATCATGCAATTTTAAAAAATCCATCTATCTAGTATATGTTGATACAAGGTCCGCTTTTGGTCTCCTTCTTTGTGCTAGAATATCCCTTTAAATTACTGGATCATGTGGTATGTACAACTCAGAACCCCAGTGGAGGGGTATACAGGTACCACCAGGGCTGCCAAATTTCCTTTCAGGATTGACAACGAGCATGATTTCACAGCTTTTCTAGAGTGTTTGAGATTCTCTGCTAGCACTAAGCAAAACCCTCACTGCAGAATGTAGTCCAGGCCAATTTAGTATTAAATCTCTCTTTGTCTTGATGATGCTTCCAAAATCGTCTTGACACACTAAAGAAGTTTGGCATTACTTTGTGATTTCCTTCAGTCATTAACTCAGGTGTTTAGCTGGAGGTTTTTTTTTTTTAAGATTTATTTATTTATTTGAAAGTCAGAGCTACACAGAGAGAGGAGAGGCAAAGAGAGAGAGAGAGAGAGAGAGAGAGGTCTTCCATCCAATGGTTCACTCTCCAGATGGCTGCAACGGCTGGAGCTGCTCCAATCCGAAGCCAGGAGCCAGGGGCTTCTTCTGGGTCTCCCATGTGGGTTCAGGGGCCCAAGGACTTGGGCCATCTTCTACTGCTATCCCAGGCCATAGCAGAGAGCTGGATTGGAAGAGGAGCAGCCGGGTCTCGAACCAGCGCCCATATGGGATGCCGGTGCTTCAGGCCAAGGTGTTAACCGGCTGCACCACAGCAATGGCCCCCATAGCTGGAGTTTTAACCTTGTAATAAGCCTGTTGGGCCCCTGGTCCTTTGCATAGCAGTTTGAGTTCACGCGGTGTTCTGTGGCACCACAGTCAGGCTTCCTCCTCTTTTGGTTTCAGAAAGACATGAACGCTGTGTTTATGGTAACTCCTGTCACACTTCCCACTTGTAGAACCAACATTATTTTTTTCATCATAAATGTTGATAGTGTTTGTCCAGGTTCCTCTGCTGTAGCTCGTGTCATGTTGATGAATATCCATGTCTTATGGCATCTTTAAATGGCAGCTGATATTCAAAACCGGTTTCTCTGTGCTGAGGGGTAGGGACCAAAACACTAAATGACAATTTGAGAAAAGGCATTTTACTTCCAGATCCTGATGTGTGTGGGAAAATACAATTGCCGTGAAAACCTTGCTACTTTATTGTAACAGCTAATCAGTAGTTCATCAAAAAACAACTTGTATGGACTAATGAATCATATCCACAGTGAAAAAAAAAAAAAAAACAGAGAAGATGAATGAACACGCAAAGCTGCGCCAGACACGTGTGTGTGTGAGCGTGCACATAGCTTGGTCTTCCCTGCCTTAATCCACTTTGCAGCTCCACCGCCCAAGATCCCAGGGGACCCTTAAGCAGTGCTTCCTAGAAAGGTTCCTCGAATCTCCCGCAAGAAAGAGACCTCTTCCCGCAAGTTGTCTTCTGTAATCTGTCCTGCCTGCTGCATGGACCTACTGGTCAGCCAGGGCCGCTTTGAATGGGTCACACACCAGTGGCCGTGTTTGCTAGTGACGTCCATCCAGCGCCCACTACATTTACACGTGGCAAAGGGCTCCTTCTCACACACTTAGGGAGAGCTGGCAGGAGGCTCTCCGATTAAAGCAGCAACAACCAAAGGGGTGGGGGGAGGCTGGGCACCTGGTCGTCTAAGAAGGTTCAACAGTTACAGGGTTCATGGTCAACTTGCCGTGTTCCCAGTGGGACTGTGAGTCAGCCTGGAACTATGGATCTCACTCATGCATAGCAGCTTAGAGTGGGTGCCAGGGAAGCAGAAAGGTGTCTGGGCTCATTCACTTTACTAAATCAGGCATTTAAAAAATAAGTAACATGGGGAAGGGAGCCAGGAAATAGTGGAGACCAAAAAGCTGATGGTTCTCCTCCCAGGCTAAGCTAATAAATTATGAGAAATAAGACCGTAAGTTCAGAACCAAAAATGGGAACAGCTGGTCTTAGTGACCAGGAGTATACATAGAACCTGAGGGATGGAGGGTTTTAAATTTGACTGCTCCAGAAGTGACAGAGCAGTGGTTCTGAGCCAGGGGCAGTGTCGGCCACGTCTGGAGACGGCTTTGATTGTCATGACTGGGAGGCTAGGGTGCATGTACATACTGACATCTGATGCACAGAGCAGGAGAACAGCTCAGCACCCACCAAGACACAGAACAGGGCCCACCAGCAGGTCGTTATTGAGTCTGAATGTCAGTAGCGCCCCTGGGAAAACCCCAGGTCCACAAGTGCATTTTCTACTAAAGCCCTTGGACGCCTCCTCTCTGAACATTCATATTTTTCCCTTAGAAGCTCTCCTTTTGGAAGTGATAAAGGCAGGTACATTTCAGTCATGATTCATGTCTATCCCAGGTAAGTCTTATTGTACTAGAGGTGGGCAACTGGCCCAAGCCAGCTCACACCCGTTCTTCTGCCACTGATATGTGGTCAAGTAGGAGACTGTTGATTGATTAGTCAGGGAAGAATAGGTTATTCTGCAGTAACAACCCTACAATTTTAGTGGATTAAAAAAGTTTTTTCCTTGTACACCTGCTCACATTCCTGGCAGTACATACTGTGCAGGTATCCAGGGGTCAGGTGGAGACAGGAGAGTCTCTCTATTCCACACGACCACTCAGGCTCCAGGCTCATCTAGCTCATGACACTGTCACAGCCCATTAGCCAGTGCTGTGTTTAGAATATCTGTCCCTCTGAACCTAGAGTGTTGTTGGTAGTAAGAGAGGGAGAATTTCGCCCAGTAGTGGTGTTTGGGTGGAGCCCCTGTGGTGGCTCCATGAGAGGCCACATAGAGATCAGCACACTCACACATGCCCTTCCTCTTGCTACATGATGCTCTGCTGCTTCGGGTCGCCACCAACAAGCAGGCCATGATCGGAGGCCAAGGCAATGGTGTCCAATCAATACTGGACTTCAGAAGCATGAACCCAACTACACTTACCTCTTTTACTAAAGTTAAACTGCCTTAGGTGTTTCATTACAGTAGTGGGAAGCTAATGAACACAACCGGAAGTAGTTGTATGATGCCACGTGCCTGCTATGGCGTAGGGATGGACGGTTTTCCCAAGACACCAGCAGAGCAGAGCCAGTTAGCTGTGAGAGGCTGGGATGCAAGGCCATGTGGTCTCAGGGCTCAAGTGGGCATTAGATGAAGTTGTGGGAGAACAGACCTCAGGGGAAAAAAGCAGGAGGTCGGTCAACAAACAGAAAAGGGGGCAGACGGGCAGAGACAAAGAGCAGGAGACTCGTCAGGGACCCCGACAGCAGGTGCCTGGGCAGCTTCCCTCTCTCCACCGCACACCCCCCGCTCCGTTGCTGTCTTCATGAGAACGTCGGGTGAGTACAAGAAGCCCTGCTCTGAGCCAGTGTGAGTAGATTCCTGTCCCTGTTCCCACAAGAGCTCTGATTCCTGTAATTTCCTGCTAAGACTGGGGGTTGTGGAAGGACGCTGGACTCTTAACTAGTGCAGCAGCCCCGGTATCACGGGGGAAGTTCTCCAGAAGAGCCCAGCTTGCCTGCAGTCCTGACGTAATGCAGCCACAGGGTCCAGATGGGTGGCGGCCACTGACCCACCTTCAGAGAGTCAGAGAGTGGGGTCCACCTGGTGGTGCAGTGGGTTAAGCTGCTGCTTGTGAACTGGCATCCCATACCCAGAAGCACCAGGTCGAGTCCCGGCTGCCCCACTTCCGCCAATCCAGCTTGCTGCTAATAGGCAGGAGGCATGGCCAAGCATCTGGGTCTCTGCCGCCGATGTTGGAGACCAGGATGGAGTTCCTGGTTCCTGGCTTCAGCCTGGCCCAGCCCTGGCTGTTGTGGTCATTGAGGAGTGAACCAGCAGATGGAAGATCTCTCTCTGTGTCTATTCCTTTAAGTGAGTTAACTGGCTTTTTTTTTTAAGATTTATTTATTGAAAAGTCAGAGAGAGAGAGAGAGAAGGATTTAACCATTTTTAAATGCAGAAAATGAAATACATAGGATTACAAAAGAAACCCATTACATTGATACTACACTTGATCTTAGCCAAAAGGCCGAGAAGCGATTGAAACCCATTACATTGAAAAATAGCCAGCCAAATGTTTCTTCCCCGAGACCTAAGACGACGTGTACTCATTATTAAGCATGAAGAAACGCTAGTGGCAGGTCTAGTACCTACCATAATTTCAGATTCCTAGTACTGAGGATAAATAGCTCTGCAAGATATTTGCAACAATGATAATACAACAGGAAAACTCCTAATCATTTTGTTGGTAAAAAAAAAAAAAAAATCGGCAAACTCACAGCTACTGATGCTGCTCCTGCAGCTGGTGCCAGCATCCTAAACCGAAGGCCACACCCAACCGCCCTTAGAGGTGTGTGAAAAGAAAGCTCGGTTTTGTCATGTTGTGAAAAATAAATATCTTGGCTGGTGCCACGGCTCACTAGGCTAATCCTCTGCCTACGGCGCCTGCACACCGGGTTCTAGTCCCGGTCGGGGCACCGGATTCTGTCCCGGTTGCCCCTCTTCCAGGCCAGCTCTCTGCTATGGCCCGGGAGTGCAGTGGAGGATGGCCCGAGTACTTGGGCCCTGCACCCCATGGGAGACCAGGAGAAGCACCTGGCTCCTGGCTTCGGATCAGTGTGGTGCGCCGGCCGCAGCGTGCCAGCCGCAGCGACCATTGCAGGGTGAACCAATGGAAAAGGAAGACCTTTCTGTCTCTCTCTCACTGTCCACTCTGCCTGTCAAAAAATAAATAAATAAGTAAATATCTTACTTCCTCATGGAAACAAAACCCTATTTTTCTCAACCACGCTCATGGACCCCCTGAATTCTGTGAGGCCTTGGTGTTCCGAAGGTCACGGGCTGAGAATCCCTGGCCACAAGGCTCCAGAAAGAACCCAGAGAGATTTTTTTCTGAGCAGAAAAACAGCTGGAAAAGAGAAAGCAGAAAAAGATGATGATTCTGAGGCTAAGCAGTGAGCAATGGTGAGAGCTCATGGCGATATTAGTTTACCAGTTTCGCTGTTGCAAAGACCTGCGCGTACAAGAAGAGGTACGTACGCTTTGACAAAGAACTTGGAGCATGCAGAGGGTACTAATCGAGAAGCGTGAACTTGGACCTGCTGGAATAGAACTGCCCCCTGCCTGCAGGATTGTCCTCAGGAGCAGGGATACTTTGGAAGAGCCGCTAGAGCAAAGGGAAAAGATACCTGCTACCGGGTCTGCCCATTTGAGGGGGATTAAGCTGAGGACGGAGCAGAGAGGACGAATCAAGGCAGATGGAGTTAAATCCATGGGCAGGGGATATGCAGGGGAGGGTTGGGGGCGCAGTAAACACCTCTGGTACTGCAACCCCAGCCCTGGATTCTGTCTGTGACAGACAGTGCCTGAGAAAACAAAGGTTGCTGTATTTTGGGGAAGATCCAAGAAATTTCCTAAACACATTAGAATAGAAAAGCAAAGGCCAGAGTTCTAACCTTCCTGCTGCTGCTTTAAAATGCTGAGCCATGCAAGCCAAGTCATTCTGGGCCGTGGTTTTCTCATTTATAAGATGAAAGGATTGGACGAGACCCTCTCAAAGGCAAATATTTGGCCTGTGCCACGGCTCACTAGGCTAATCCTCCACCTGCGGTGCCAGCACACCGGGTTCTAGTCCCGGTCGGGGCGCTGGTTCTGTCCTGGTTGCCCCTCTTCCAGGCCAGCTCTCTGCTGTGGCCAGGAAGTGCAGTGGAGGATGGCCCAAGTGCTTGGGCCCTGCACCCCATGGGAGACCAGGAAAAGGTGCCTGGCTCCTGGCTTCGGATCAGCGCGGTGTGCCGGCCGCAGCGGCCACTGGGGGGTGAACCAACGGAAAAGGAAGACCTTTCTCTCTGTCTCTCTCTCTCACTGTCCACTCTGCCTGTCAAAACAAAACAAAAAGACAAATATTTTACTATGTCAAGAGCCGCCATCAATACTCCAGCCATCAATACCCCAACCCTGGCTGCAGACTGAAGTCTCCTGACTGATGCCCAGGCACTAGCTCTTGAGTTCCGATTCAAATGGTCTGACGTGGCTTGAACATGTAGATTTTTAAAGACTTTTTATTTATGTATTTGGAAGGTTGGGGGGGCAGGGAGAGAAATCTCCCATCCACTGTTCACTTCCCGAGTGCTCCTAAGAGCCGAGAGTAGGCCAGACAGAAACCAGGAGTCGGGAACTCAGTCCGGGTCTTCCTCTCACACAAGCGGCAGGGGCCCAACTCCTTGAGCCATCACTTGCTACATCCTAGGGCAGACGTTACCAGGAAGGCGGACCCAGCACTCTGACTTGGAATGCGGGTGTCCCAAGCGGCATGTTAAGAACCGTATGGAATTCCCACCCAAACACGCACTGTTAAAACTGCCCGCGTGATTCTAATACACAACCCAAGCCAAAAGCCAGTGCTCTAGCACAAGTTCATCTGTCAAGCTGACTCTGGGTCAGACACCTGAGTGATCAAGCTCAAAGATCCAAGAACTAAAATTAAGGGAGTCACAGTGGGCCACGGGAGGAGCCAGAGAAGCCAGGGCTCATGGCATGGGAGTGAGGAGGGAATGAGGTGGTGCCGTCTAGAATGCAAAGACCCATTCCGTCCCGGCAGCTGAGAGAACTTGGGCCAGTATCTCCCTCCTCAACCTCAGTGCGTTCACCTGTACAAGGAGCCTTGTGTAGCAGAAAGGCAACTGAGTGCATATGGAATACTCTACGTGGTAGGCCCCGCCCTCAGTGCGGAACTTACCAGTGTGTTATGCAATGTGATAAGCACACTGTCCTTGATGGACAAGGGAGCTGCTCTCAGAGAAGTTAATTCAGCTCTCCTGCTCAGGCTCATTGAGTTACTAGAGGCCCAGATGAGATCATGGCTCTGAAATAGGGATTGACATCTTTGGCGCATAAAAAACCAACATGCTCAATTAAGACTGAAATTTAGATAAACCATGAATCATTTTTTTAGTGTATGTCTCAAGTATTGTTTTGTCTGACAACTCAAGTTTGACAACATTTTATCAACCGTGGGATCTCGTATGGTTTTATTGGGTTGTTTGATTTCCTATTAGTAAGAAGTTTTTCTGTATTAACAATATTAACATCTGACACATGTGCCAAATATTTTTTTCTGTTTGTGTTTTATTTTTCACTTTGTTTATGCTGTTTATTATACAAAAGTTTTTAATTTGGGGGTTTTCATATGTTCCAATCCCTTTATGGTTTTTGGCATTTGTGCCATGCCTAGGAGTTTCCATCCAAAGACTGTACAAATATTCACCAATGCTTTCTTCTGGTAATTTTATGGCTGTGTTTTTTTACATTTAAAGCATCTGGACTTTACTGGGGGAATGATGGCATTTCCCCCGCAATGGCTATCCAATTGTCTCAATGGCATGCAGTAAATTATCTTTCTCCTCACTTGCTTGAAAATGCCTTTTACCAACTACTGACTTCTAAGATGTCCAAGGCTACATTTCTGAAATCTGTAACCTGTTCCATTAATCTGTTTTTTCTTTTTCTGGCAGAACATCATTTAAATCATTGAAATTTTAGAACATACTTTATTATCTGGGAGTTCTACTCTTCCTTTGTTCTCCATATTTTCAAAGATTTCTCATTTATTCTCACCTTTCTATTCTTCCAGAAGAATTGTAGAAGTGTTTTTACTGGGGCCAGCACTGTGGCTTAGCAGGTAAGAGCTGCCACCCGCAGTGCCAGAATCCTATATGGGTGCCAGCTTGAGTCCTGGCTGCTCCACTTCTGATCCAGCTCTCTGCTATGGCCTGGGAAAGCAGTAGAAGATGGCCCAAGTCCTTGGGCCCCTGCACCCACATGGGAGACCAGGAAGAAGCTCCTGGCTCCTGGGTTGAATTGGTGCAGCTCCAGCCATTGCAGCCATTTGGGAAGTGAACCAGCGGATGGAAAACCAACCTCTCTCTCTCTCTCTCTCTCTGCCTCCCTGTAACTCTGCCTTTCAAAGAAAGAAAGAAGTCTTTTTACCAAGTACTAAAAACCCTTGATGACGTTTTGATTAATGTTGCATTGAATTTTCTGAAGAATTTAGGGAGGAAGGAGTCTTGAATATTCTGTCTGTCCAATGAGAACACAGGCTCTCTCTCCATAGTTGTTCTTCAGTAGAAGGTAAGCACTTTCTTCATAGAACTTCCGCAGGATTCACATGCCATTCATTCCTAGCATTTTGCATTTCCTTGATGTTCTTGGTATCTTCCATTTGATTATTATTTGAATGGTTTTGGAGTATGAAGTGTTTTATTACAGCAAAGGAGGCAGGAGTAACAGAGAAGGAAAGGAGATGAAGGCAAACTTAATTAGCCACAATGTTTGCCTGGATGGGTCAGCCTCGTAGACTCCAGGGAAGGGTCAGTTCATCATGGAGACTCCCTAAAGGAAACTTTGGATGTTCAAGGACACTGGTCTCAAGATTGGAGAGAGAGCAGCCAGCACCGCGGCTCACTAGGCTAATCCTCCGCCTAGCGGCGCCGGCACACCAGGTTCTAGTCCCGGTCGGGGCTTCGGATTCTGTCCTGGTTGCCCCTCTTCCAGGCCAGCTCTCTGCTGTGGCCCGGGAGTGCAGTGGAGGATGGCCCAAGTGCTTGGGCCCTGCACCCCATGGGAGACCAGGAAAAGGTGCCTGGCTCCTGGCTTCGGATCAGCGCAGTGTGGCGGCCATTGGAGGGTGAACCGACAGCAAAGGAAAACCTTTCTCTCTGTCTCTCTCTCTCACTGTCCACTCTGTCTGTCAAAAGATTGGAGAGAGAGAAAAGCCAACTATAATTGCCTCATACAATTCTAATCCACCGTGGCTCAGGAAGTGTGAGGCACGGAATGGAAGGCTCCGGTCGCCATCTTCAGCGGCCCTCCATCTTGGCCCCAGCCGGGCCAGGCATCCCATTGGCTCTCAAGGAAAGCCCCACCCCTTCCTGTAGAGACACCACTTCCGGTAGTAACGAGCCAGTGCTCGCTAGAGAGTCACTGCTCTGTTTTTGTTCTCTGGGTGTCTTTCATGGTAATGTGCTCCTCTGAAGGGAGTCTGCCATCTCCTTGACACACACGTTTGCTGGAAGATTTACATTTTCGATTTCCTCGCCCATTT
This sequence comes from Oryctolagus cuniculus, assembly GCF_051225735.1. Lineage (NCBI taxonomy): Eukaryota > Metazoa > Chordata > Mammalia > Lagomorpha > Leporidae > Oryctolagus > Oryctolagus cuniculus. The sequence continues at coordinate 11,652,953 of NC_142883.1, forward strand.
TCTGACTGCATACATAAAAGAGAATTGTAAATGTTTAGAGAAATCAAAGTTCTTCTTAGACACCTGCAGTTGCACCGCGTTCGTGTTCTCTAACTCATGCCAAGAAGAGACGAGAGAAATGAGGTGGAATAACCTGGCCATTTTCTCGCTGAGGTTTTCCAAACTTTATTTCCTCTCATTCTTGGAGCGGCGTCAAGTTCTCGGGCGGTTTGGAAGCTTGTCAGATGCAGATCCTTGCTTCTCACAGGCCCAGGGGCGCGGGGGGCCCTGTCTGGACACACCTCATGGAAAGAAGTGCAAGCGCAGGAAGGGCAGTGACAGCGACCACTGCTGGGTCTGGGGGCATTGGCCTGGCCGAGCTCAGGGGCCAGCCCTGGGCGTGTTTCCTCCGGTCAGACCCTGCCTCCACCCCTTTCTCACAGACCCTGTGGGGTGTCCCAGCAGCTCTGCAGAGAGTACTCAGCTCTTGGCAATTAGGAAACACTTAAGTATTGATTCAGACTCGGAAGAAAAGTGAGTTGCATTGTCTTTTTCAGTTTTTCAGACAGGAAAAGGCAAACAGTAAGAATCTCAGAGCTACCCCTAAATTAAGATGTGGACTGTGAGGGTACTTGGCAGTCATAAGGAAGACTAGCCAAGACTCCTGCTTTTGGCCCATTCCAGGGAGAGCTTGCTGAGTGACGAAGTCTAGGACCTCCAGGCTGAGTGAGGCTTATCTGTGGGCCACTGGGGACCAAAGCAGATTGTGCAAGTCTCTCCAGGATCCTCAGCCACCAAGATTCAAACTGCCCTGAACCAGAATGCTGTGGGAGCCCCAAGAGTAGGTTTCGAGTTCATGTCTCTTTACCTTAAAAAAAAAAAAAAATCCACGGTGTTCCCAACACCACACCTACAACTGGCCCTTGGAAATGGAAAAGTCCCATAAAACAGCTTCCTTCTTCCAAAAGCCCCACCAGGACCCTTTCACAGAAGTCTGAACTAGAATGAAGAATGAATCAACTTTTTCCACATCTCCCACCTCCCAGTTACGAGGGAGTGGGCCACGTTATGATTTCCCCAGGGCTTGTACAAGACACATTACTGTGTTGCACTTTCCATTTCCAGGGAGAGCCCTATTTGGCCGTGTTAATCCTCTTGGCAGAGACAGAAGACAAGACCCTCCAATTCTTTTCCCTGTTAGACAGAGGCCCTTGACCATTACGAAGACTATGTAGGCTAGGAATAACCTTTACAAGAACTGAATTCAAGTCCTGGTACTATGCTCCCAGAGTCTGATAGAACCCCCAATGTAGTCCTCATTGAACTGGGCTATATGGAGGGGACTATATGGAGGGGGCTATATGGAGGGAGCTATATGGAGGATTGGGCTGGGCCATTTGGGATCCAACACGGCAACACCTAAGCCAAAGAGAAGAACAAACACTGAACAAGGGTCAAACAGTCTCCCTGGGGCCTGCGGAGTGCTCTTCCTTTTTGGCCCACTTACACCCCCTTTCGTGAGTCCCAGTTTAGTCCAAACATCTTATATTCTTTAACCCCGCCTGTAAAAATGAGGCCATCTGGGAGTTCCAAGGCAGGGTGGTAGGGGAACTGATCTCCTGGCCCCCCATCCTTTTCCCAACCTCGTAACCTTTTATGACTTCACAGTTTATCGTCCCACTCTCTCCTCCGCCTCCCACCACCATCCTTTTGCTCACACGGTTCCTGTGGGAAACTTAATCCAGAGAAGGATTTGGGTTCCTTCAAAATGCCTGCTGGACGAGGAGAATGACAATCAAATGCCGAGCTGGGAATATCACTGCTCCTTTCAACACTGCCTCCAGCTGGCTCCACAGGGGACAATTTCAAGCCTTGCCACTGCTAAGACTTGGGGTGTGCCCTTGACTTCTGCTTCTCCCATATTGTGCCTTCTTCCGGCATCGTCTGGGGATGGGAGCCAGGTAGCAACGTTACAGTGAGTCTCTGAGACCGAAAAATAATTGAAAAATCCCTTTAAGTCCCTTTGGCCCCAAGTTCACATATGGTTGGCACATTAGACACTTGTCCAAAAGATCAGCTTGGGACACGGAGTGGGGTGATTTTTGTCACTAACACAGACTGCCTTCTCCCAAATCTTGGGCAGTCAAGCCTATGTGTCCCCTCAGGTTCATTAGGTTGGACTACGTCACTGGTGTTAACCCAACATGGTGCCCTTTCTAGAATGATCCTCACTCTAGGAGATAAAGTAGCAGCCTTGATGAGTGATTGCTTCCAGACCCAACAAAGAGAAACTCATATGTTTGAGATGCCTGCCATTCTTCTCTATTTCACCATAAAGTAGCCAACTTAATTTTGCACAACACTGTTTGATAACAACCATGTGTGTGTCTTCTGTATTTATATACTCAGGAAAGGACCTACTTGGTCAGTGTGAGATAATTTCACAAGAAAAATGGAACCAGATGTGACTCCTTTTTATTTGGCTCTTCATACTCAAGCAATCGAATTCCCAGGGTCAGTCTTGCCTGGGGTTTTCAGTTACCTTGCAGAAGGGGATCCTTTTACATCACAGTGTTTGCTTTTCCGAGGTACGTGATGAACAGCGGAGGGCAAAAGATGTTGGGGAATTGGTTCTCGGCACTTCCCAATGTTTCCAGGCTTGGACACTCGGGGTAGATGTTTCATCTTTTGAAACAGAACGTGTCTGCCCAGCAGTTCACCTACCCACCTTTAATTAAACCATTCTTCCACCTGCTCAGAATATACCAGCACTTGGGACCTGGAACCCAAAGTCCAGGAGTGCTAAGGTGACTCCTTCAAAACTCCAACGCAAAAGAGATAAACAGGACTGACATCTGAGAGGGGCAGACTTCTCTCTCTTTTCATCTCAGTTCCTCTTTTTATTTCTGAAATTTCTACTCCAACTTGTGCTGGTAGGCTTGCCATGTACCGGGGTACAGTTTGTGTGCCATACAAAAGCGCTCAGTCAGGGAGGCTGGTGCCCCTGCTACACGTCTCAAACCAGGTGTTCCCAGCATGGGGTACATCTGCTTGGAGAAAGACATATCTTTTTTTTTTCCCCCACAAGAGCATGAAGTTGCTCACCAAGTTGCTCACTGCTCACCAAGTTGGCAGTCCTGGGACTGCAATTTCCCAAAAGAAGAGTATGTTTTTCTATGATGCTATTGTGTGCTAATGATGCCTTGCATGCTGGCGATATAGCCTGAGACATAAACAGGCAAACGCGAAAGAATGTGTTGTCTGCTTCCACCTGTGCATATTGGAACTTTTCAATGAGCCTCACACCTGAGGCCCCAAGGTAAATCTTCAGGAAAGACTTATGAGCCAGGATGGTAGCTACATGATACTTGTGCCCTGACTGTTCTATAGCAGACATGACTAATCAATCCTAGAATTCTTTCATACTGAGCCCAAGCTGGCCTCACAACCCTTCTCCTCCCAGTGAAGTGCTCTGCTCAATCTCTACCAATTGAACAGAGTTGGTGTACAAGAGGAAACCCACCTGCCATCTGCCACCCAGCTAGCTGTCGCCTCCATCATGCTGCGGAACAAACTACCCTAGGACACAGTGGCCGAAAGCGAGGAGCAGTTGCTCTTGCTGACCCGTCTTTGGAGCAGCTGGGGTTTGGCTGATCTTGAGTGAACCAGACTAGTGGTGTTCTGCTCCAAGCTGTGGCCCAGCTGGACTGGATGCAGATCTGCTCAACGAGTGTTCACTCGGAGCTCATGCTGAAGGGCCAGCAATCAACCAGAGGACATCGTTCTCCTGTCAAGGCACGAGGGGCCATGCCCAAGCCACACAAGCAGAGTTTTAGCCTCTGCTTAGGTCACAGTCCACGAGCATCTCGTGGGATAAAGCAGGTGATGTGCTGAGTGCAAAATCAATAAGTGGGAAGTACGACGCTTCCATCCCAAGACCAAGGCCAGGGTGAACAGTGATGATCAGCCTTGGAACTGCCACATCGTCCCTGCCATGGGCAAAGGGGCAGGAGAGGTGTCAAACCACACGTCGTGGATGTCCCCTTGCTTGGCTGGGCTCCCTTTACGATGATCATTAAGCCCAGCTTTCCTAGCCAGCCAATCAACCTTTTGGCCTAGATGAGTGGACAATAGGGAGGGCAGAACTTGAGAGCCCAAGATGTGGGGTAGAGTGGGTCTTTACCCAGCCCAGCCAGTGAACCTGGGGATTAACAGTAATTGGGCTGCATCTGAAACGGGTGTTTGCTCCAGGAAATGGGTCCATTTAAACAGGTAAAGGAAACAGATGGATTCTGGCGGCCTGGGATTCAGGGTGTCCAGGAAGAAACGCGACAGTGGATTAGAAAGGGCACGTGATGTCAGTGAGGAACAATGTGCCCGGGCTGGAGGGAAGCCCGGGTGTGGAATCCCCCGCTGGTCCCCATGCATGGGCTTTTCATTTTCACTCATCAAAAGCAAAGCGCCCCTTCAGGCCACACTGCCTCGTCACCATCATCAAAGGCTAGTCCCGAAAATTACAGAGCCAGCGTCCTGCCCTCCGGGAGTTCACAGTCCAAGACCAAAAGAGAAACAAAGAACCAGGCAGACAGGAGGCAAAGGGAGTTTCCAAATAGGTGCGGGAAAGCGGGGATGAATCTAGGTGGGCTCCCTGGAGAAGTGGGCATTCGAGAGTTCCTTTTGGAAGGGAGTGTGTGACTTAATAGAGACCAACAAAGTAGAGGTGGGGTGTGGGAAGGGATGGAAATTATTGCAGCTCGGCTGACGGTCGACAGGCTGGCCCAGGACTGACAAGGGGGCTTTGGAATGGCTGCAGGGTTCCCCTTTAAGAAAACTTTAGCTGCTTTTTCCTTTCTTTTATTTTATGTATGATGGTGAATGGGGGAAAAATGGCTGGTGGGAAGATTGTGACTTCCCAATCGGACGTCTTTGGAAAAGCGAGTGAGGAAAGGCGGGGGGGGGGGGGGGGTCACCAGGTCTGTGAACTCCCCTGCCCACATGGACACTAAGCTAAATCAAACCTGGCTAATCCGCCTGCATCTCGTCCGTGTAGATGGCACTCCCATCAGGCTAGCCCTATGCTACAGGACTTGCCATAGTACCAGAGAGCTGGATCGGCCCCTCGTACAGACGAGAGGGAAGCGTCATCAAGTCCTGCCGCTTGCACAGAGACCTGGGGTTAGGGAAGCATAGTGGTGGGGCTGAGCTGGGCTGTTGGGATTTAGAACCGGCATCTGAACCCCTAGACGATAGGATTTCTAAGAGAGGTTTCGCTTGCTTTCAACACAACAGACGTTGAGTTCGCTTTAGCTGGGCCCAGCCAGAAACTCTCGGCTGCGTTCACCCATCAGGATGCCAAGATGTGACCGAAGTCTTCAGCCACCCAGAAAAGTGATGAGGCCTCACCTTCCACAGTGTCGAGAGCGCGCTGCCTGCGGTAAGCAGGACCCTTGGGGATCTTCTTTTATCAGTTGGGCCCAGGTTTTTTTTTTTTTTTTCTTTCCTGCATACTGGAAAGTCCTGGCGTGTTTTCTTTGGGAGAGAAGTAAAGTGGTAGTGACAGCCCAGGGGAGGCCGAGAGAAACACGCGCTCCCCTTTCAAGCCAGGTTAACCAAGTCTGGTTTGTAGGCAGGTGAGTCATTGATTTTCCTCTCTTCTCCAGAGAGCACTGCCATGGTGACACGGATGAAAGCTGCAGAATAAAGGCAGAATTGAATAGTCCAGGTTGAAAGGAAATTATTGAAACAGGTTAGAAGAGTCCAGCCGGCAGGTGGTTTGTAGTGTGAAATGGCTGCCACCTGAGTGAGATGCCCGGTGTTGTTTAGATGTGGTCAAGAGGGAGGGAGCGAGGTCACATAATTACCATGCCTTCCAGAAGCCAGAAGGAAACCACTTGCTTTTGTCTTCCTTTTCGTTTCTTGCTGCCTGTCCCCGCTGTTCTGCAAGGCTGACTTTGAGCGTGCATTTTCTAAAAGCGTTGAGGGTTTCGCTGCTGTAATGACAAGCCCAACACGCGCCACGCTCAACTGTCAGCACCGAGCCTCCGCTCTTGGAAAGAGCTGTCTAAAAACCATCGGAGGGAGTCTAGCCACGCCAGAACAGGTTGATGGCAAATAAGCCACATCTCGTGGCACTGTGGCAACAGCTGCCTGCTCTGGGACTCCCAAGGAACATTCTTGGAAGAGCTGCTGCATAGTGGCCGCCCTTTCAGAGGTCATTGCCGTCTTTCAGGGGAGGTCATTCATCTTGGGTGAAGAGAAAGCAGAGGGAAATGGTGAGGCTGCAAAGTAAGAAGCACCGGGTCCCGTTCACAAATACTCCTTCAGTGCAGGAGTTTTGGGAAGTGTGCTGAGTGATGTGAAGAACCAAAGCCATAGAGCTCTTTTTTTTTTTTTTTTTTTTTTGCAATAACCCCAAAAGGAAAGAAAACAAGTGGGCAAAGTGGGTTCCCTTTCTAAGCCAGAGGTGCAAAGCCTGTGGAAGGGATTAGTTAGGAGAAAGGGAATTCTGTGCACAAAACTCCGTGACTGTTGAGACAAGCATCCCTAGAGCCTGTATGACCTCTGGAATAGACTTTCCAGTTAGCTGGAATAGTCAAGGTCAAGATCAAGGATGTGAACAGAATGGGGAGCAGCACGGGAGGGGGGTGGGGAGGGGGTCCAGTCAAATCGAGCTGCCCCTCCGCCGTGCTTCTCTCCCCACTTTGTCTCATGATAAACATCAGATTTGCAAGATGGATGATCAAGGTTAAAGATTTAGTCCGAGTGAGACTTTGGTCCTTCTAGGCCAAGGCCACCCCTCAGTGCTGGCCTCAGTAACACAGTTCTCGCTTGCTCACCAGCTCCTCTGCCACTCAACTCACTGATGCCTTCTTCTGGGTTTCTTCACCACGTGGAAGAATTCTCACCTCCACCGCCTTCTCACCAAGCTTTGGAAGACGATGACTTGTCTTGAGCCCTAGCTTAGCTGGGGAGACATGGAGATCATACGGGGTCCCAAAAGGTCCCTCGGCCTCAGCTTCCACGGCCATCTCACAGCTCAAGCCAAGTTTTGAGGGCAAAAGCTGATCAGCCCTTGGGCAGCTTGAGTGTTTGGCCCTGAGGGCTTTGGAACTTCTTTTTTTTTTTTTTTTTTTTTCAGGCAGAGTGGACAGTGAGAGAGAGAGACAGAGAGAAAGGTCTTCCTTTGCCGTTGGTTCACCCTCCAATGCACCGCCCCTATCCGAAGGCAGGAGCCAGGTACTTCTCCTGGTCTCCCATGGGGTGCAGGGCCCAAGCACTTGGGCCATCCTCCGCTGCACTCCCGGGCCACAGCAGAGAGCTGGCCTGGAAGAGGGGCAACCGGGACAGAATCCAGCGCCCCAACCGGGACTAGAACCTGGTGTACCGGCGCCGCAAGGCGGAGGATTAGTCTAGTGAGCCGCGGCGCCGGCCTGGAACTTCTAAGAGGGTCTCCAGGGCCATCTGCCCAGCATGCAAGGAAAGGTGCCCTGCAGGGGAGCCAGGGGCCCCTCTTAAGAACTTTTGCTTTTCTCCCTTTTGTATTTTTCACCGGTAGCAAAACTTGCTATTGTCTTTCTCACTTTCTTCCCCACCCCTTGAAAGTTGAATGGGGTCCCCCTGCCTTGCAGTTGACTAAGCACTAGCCAGCAAGGCCTGGGAGGCTGTGTGTCCTCAAAGGAAGGGAGTGCACCCTTATCTTCCCCCTTGTCTCCTTCCTGCTGCCTGGAATGCAGACATGATGGCCAGACCTAAAGCAATACTTTTGGTGCCTGCGGACAAGGGCCATACACGAGTCAGTGGCTCTCAAACATTTTTGGTTTCAGAACCCCTTGCTGTGATTCAAATGTTTGTGTGTCGAAATGCCACCACCTCCACCCCAAGGTGATACTATTAGGAGGTGGGGCATTTGGGAGGTGATTGGGTTATGAGGACAGAGTCTAGGCAGAGTTAGTGGAGTAGTTAACCACTGTATCTGATAAAGACAGTGAACCTCCAGGCTCTTAATGTGAGAAAATGAAATTAAACTCTTCCACTGAGGAGTCTGCTATTTGAGGCCCTTTGTCCTAGATCACTACTTGGAGTTAACAGGATGCATCAAGGGACTGTGACTATTTTTTTTTTTTCAAGATTTGTTTATTTACTTGAAAGAGTTACACACAGAGAGAAGGAGAGGCACAGAGAGATAGAGAGGCCTTCCATCCGCTGGTTCACTCCCCATTTGGCTGCAATGGCTGGAGCTGTGCTGATCCGAAGCCAAGGAGCCAGGAGTTCTTCTGGGTCTCCCATGTGGGTGCAAGGGCCCAAGGACTTGGGCCATCTTCCACTGTTTTCCCAGGCCATGGCAGAGAGCTGGATGGGAAGAGGAGCAGCCGGGACTCCAACTGGCGCCTGTACGGGATGCCAGTGCTGAAGGCAGAGACCCAGTGCCAGTTCAATTTTAGTTGGTTTTTAAATTTTTATTATTTTATTTCAGAGGCAGAGAGCAACTGATAGACAAAGAAACAGCAAGCTCCCGTACACTGATTTATTCCCAAATGGCCACAATGGCTGGGGCTGAGCCAGGCCTGAAGCCAGGAGCTGGGAGCTCAGTCCAGGTTTCCAATATGAGTGGCAGAGGCTCAATTATTTGAGCCATCAGGGTCTGTATTGGCAGGAAGCTGAAGTTAGGAGCAAGAGCCAGGAATCAAACCCAGGTGCTTCAATATGGGATGTGGGCATCTTAACTGTGAGACTAAATGCCTACTTCTTTAGTCACTTTTTAAGCTAAAATATCATCTTCACTTTAACCTATACAGTAAAAGAACCATAAATGATGAACCACAGAATTCTCTTGATGTGCAATTCACGATATAAAAATTGTTCCTGACTATGAAATGACAAAGCAGGCCAGGGGAACATCAACCTTCCCAACATCCCAGGGAGATGAGAGTGATTATTCCCATTCTGCAGATGAGGAAGATAAACGGAAGGAGCTTGCCAATTAGTTTAATCCAGCGCTTTGCTTTTTCAAAGCATCCTTGTTCATTAATTAGCACATCCACTCTATAAGCCCATGAGATGGATGAGTGGACTTTGAACTCACATCCAAGCATCCGTATATCCTTTGTGAACTCTCAACTCATTAACAGTCTTGCTACATCCCCTGAAGATTGCCATGAATGTGGAAGAGAGAGGAGCAGGTGTGTGGAGGAGGAGAAATGGCTCCTCCAAGTTAAAAAGGAATGGACAGGCCGGCGCCATGGCTCACTAGGCTAATCCTCCACCTTGCGGCGCCAGTACACCAGGTTCTAGTCCCGGTCGGGGCGCTGGATTCTGTCCCGGTTACCCCTCTTCCAGGCCAGCTCTGCTGTGGCCAGGGAGTGCAGTGGAGGATGGCCCAAGTGCTTGGGCCCTGCACCCCATGGGAGACCAGGAGAAGTACCTGGCTCCTGCCTTCGGATAGGGGCGGTGCATTGGAGGGTGAACCAACGGCAAAGGAAGACCTTTCTCTCTGTCTCTCTCACACTGTCCACTCTGCCTGTCAAAAAAAATTTAAAAAAAAAAAAAAGGAATGAACGGACAAGAGGTTGAGTTACGGGTCCAGAAAAGACAAGACTGCTTGGCATCAGTCTGTTGCCCAAATTACGGGGATGCCTGGCTTGGAGCCTCTTCACCCACTCCTCTCTCAGCGTCTGATACCAGTTAGGTGCAGGGTAGAATCCGCCGACGCGATCTCCTCCAGGGTTTGTCTTGCGTACAGATCCACGAAATGCTGTCGAAAGCCCCGACAAGCTTCTGGCTTCCTGTTGGAGAGTCACCAACACCATTCAATGGCCCCTCCAGGCTCTCGGTAGGTCCGGAACGGATGAGGAGAAGGAAGATCTTCCAAGTGATTGACGTTCCTCTAGTAGGTGGTTGGGAAAATGACTGCCCCCAAATTGCAGTGCTGCACCCTCTGCAAAATGCGACCTGATCCTTAGAACATGTAACATATGCCTGCAAGCAATTGACCACTCTCAGTGCAGGGAGAAACAGAAATAGGACAGCCTTTTGGGAGGTGGGTGTGGTATTCACCAAAACTTTTTATAAGTCTATAAGTAATGAAGGGGTCAAGATAAAGATATCAAAACTGGTCATACTACAAGGGAAAATTAATAAGGCGGCTAAAAATTTCTCAGGATAACACACATTTTTAAAATCAGTAGGTTTTTTTATACCTCTATTCTGCAAATAATTTCAGTAAGGCAAGAGTGTGTTTTATTGAAGAATGAGCAACTATAACCATAATATTAGGCTTAAAATAATATATGTAATTTACTCACTTTTGATGTATTAACTAAATAATGTTCACACTTTGTTTGTCTCTTCTTGCCTTCCTTCTTAGTAAACACTTGCTTGTGGCCAAAATAAGACACATGGTCACTACCAAAATCACAGCTTATTGCACTATAATTACTCCTAATAGCCACAACCGTCAATGATACATCAGCGTTTGTAGTTCACGGCCAGCCCGCCACTTTTATGGAGAGAACTTGAATCCATTTCAATATGTTCATGAATAATATAGGGACCAAGATGATAAACTCCGTTCCCAGCACTACCACTCCATCATCAACAACACAAAGCATCCATTTTATTGAAAGTATGGAAGTAACTAACACTTGAAGTGCTAATTAGCCCTATTGAGAATGCCTGCTCTAGACCAGGGCACTCAGAGTATGGTCCACACACTGATGTTGGCCTATGACCTGCTTTGACTCTGCCATGACAGCCTGGACAATTAGCCATGATCCCTGAACTTGTCTCCTTGAACAACACATAGCTCACGTCTGGAGCTGTCCAACTGCCGTGGGGAGCCATGCTGGTAACAATTGTGCTCTAGTCTTGGGAAATAGGATCACGTGTTGGTCTGTGATGGACTGGAAATGAACACACAACCCCTGCCCCCATGGCAAGATAGACCATAATCAAAAGACAAATGATAATCACCACGGAGAACTTGAAAAACACCACTGTAGCCCACTGTAGTCATGAGACCTTCCTCCTCTGTAGAAGAGAACATTGGGGCCGGCTCTGTGGCAAAGCAGACAAAGCCACCACCTACAGTGCCAACATCCCATATGAGCACCAGTTGGAGTCCTGCCTGCTCCACTTCCGATCCAGCTCTCTGCTGTGGCCTGGGAAAGCAGTAAAAGATGGCCCAAGTCCCTGGGCCCCTGCACCTTCAAGGGAGACCCAGAGGAAGCTCCTGGCTCCCAGCACAGATCCCACCGTTGCAACCATTTGGGGCGGGTGGAGAACAGCGGTTGAAAGACTTCTCTCTCTCTTTTTTCTCTGCCTCTGCCTCTCTGTAACTCTGCCTTCCAAATAAATTAAAAAAAAAAAAAAAAAAAAAGAGTATCTTCTCTCTACTGGAGTGTGGAGGTTTGAGTTCCTAATCAGAGATTCCCCTTGGATGAACAACTCCTTCCAAGGCAGAGAGTAGGCAAGTGGGAGAGCACTAGAGTTGGCTTGGCGAAGGGCGTGACTCTGTCCTGGAGACTGCCAGGCCAGTAAATGGAACATGAATGGAATCATCTCATGGATTCGAGCCCAAGGCCAACAAATCTAATTCCCCAGTCTCATCCACAAACCCAAGTTTCCAGTGTCAGAAATGTTAATGCAAGCCCTCTCCCTCTCCAAATCCCTGTTTAGGCATCCCTGTTTGATGAAGACAGAGCCACGTCTTTGTCACTGCGTGGCTCAGGGAAATCTGTAACAGGTGTGTTCATCAATGGCAGGGCCCAGGGGTGCTCGGTAATGATGCTGGTGTGGGGGAGGCTGAAGACAGGAACTGCTCCTCTTGGTCTGCAGACTCCACTGATCATTTCCAAGGTTTAAAATTTGAAAGGCAAAGTGATGCCAATATGGTCGTCTGGGGACCTGCCACGAAGGGGACTCCCAAACCTGTGGATGGCAAAGGTGTGGTACCCATGCCATCTCCACGCCACCTGCTTACCCCCTTTCCCTACCCCTGGGTCTTCTAGTTAGCCAAATTGGGATCCAGCAGCCAGGAGAAAATATTCTAAGCCACAGTCCAAGGACAGTGTGTCTGTAATTAAGAAAGAAGTTCTGATCCTTAGACAGACAATCCAACACGTGTTAAATGCATGGAGGAAAAAAAAAAAGAAAGTTGAATACTTGAAACATTTCTTTTTAATTTGAAAATTTCTAAGAAAACATTCCTGCTGTGTCTTAAATTTTAGCTTCATAATAATTGAGAGTCACATCAGAGAGAGAAGAGCATTCCTCCAGCCCACTCCTGCTTCGCCCTGCCACCCTTCTCGCTAATCACAAAGAACAGCTAAGTATCTCCTGGTATTAATCAAGGCAGAAAGAGCCACAATTCAAGAATTTTCTTAGAAGAGCAAGTTTGGAGACAGTTCTGCCCACAAGTGAGAACGACCCAGGAATGGCAGCTCACGTTTTAAACGTGCGCGATAACTTGCTTTAAACTGCTGATGGGTTCAGATAAACTCAATTCAAAATGCTTTTCCTCCACGTCCTTTGAACTTGAGTTCCGTTTTGCCAAGGCTTGCGGGCGGCAGAATGTCCCTTCCCCTCGGCCCTTCTCGCTCCCTGTCTGCCCCCACCTTTTCCTTTCCTGTCCCCGCCCCCACCCCTTTCCTACTTCCTTCTCCTTCATTCCTCTTCCTTCATTCTTTCTCTCACTTTTTCTTTCTCAACTTCTTCCCTTCCTCCTGGCTTGTTCTTCCTGTCCTTAACTTCCTAACTCGCTACCGCTTTCTTTCCTTCTTTCTTCTTGGCTTTTTTCTCTCCTTTTTCTCTCTCTCCATGTGCCTCTCTTATTTTCTCTTCCTGTCTCGCCTTCCTTTATTTTTCTCTTTGCTTCCTTCCATGCACACTCCTCCTTCCTGCGTTTCTTTCGTTCTCTTTCCCTGTCTCCTTATTGAGTTTTTAAAGTGGGATTCTTGGTGTGTGGGCCAAACTCCTTCCCCAAACTGTTTCTATGCAATACTTATTCATGAACATCAAGCTGTGAAAACAAAGAAAACAAAAAGCTTACAATCGTTTCTCATTTCCAAGGCAATAAAGTGTTTTGATGGAACATAGCTTAGTAAAATTAGTGAAAATGTTAAACTTGCCCCCCTACTAGTTCTGAGCTTTGAAAAGTTGTTCTGTGCAAGTTTCTTTAAAATCTCAGAAGCATTAAATCCTCATTAATATAAACCCAGTGTATTTATGGTGTCAAAATATGTTTTAGAAAAGCCAAAAGCAACCGTTACACAAGTTGCCTCATTATCAATAATCTAGCATTATGCCTTTTATGTGTCATTTCTTTACACAATATACTATCATTGATGACTTTTAGCAAATACTTCATGGCAAAGGATTACTCTCATCAGAGGCAGCCTTTGAAAAGGATATGCTAATTTCTAGGGAGCAAGAAAACATCAAAACAGTGCCAGCAAATAGCCAAGGGACTTTTATGTCTTAATATCCCTCAGAAGTGCTTTATCTCCCAGTGCAACGCGGATGGTGCTATAAACAGGAAATGAAACAGCCACAGCATCAAAGAAGCGCCAGGCCATGGCTGTAATTTCAGATGAGGTTTAATAAAGGTTATCTACAGCAGGCTAATCAAACAAAGGGGTGCATGTCTTAAAGAGCCATTTGATAATCTCCATTTAAGGTGCCCTATGAAAGAGAGCCCAGCCATCTGTGCGGTTCCTGCTGAACCCCACATCTCCCTTCCAGAGCGACTCCCTTCGTTGGTGGCAAGGTGGCGCGGGCGTCCTCGTTTTTAGGTGATCAACTTCCCACAAGCTGACTCATTTGTGCACAGGCCTTGATTTCAAACATACGAGGGTTTTTCCAAAAAGTTCATGGAAAAATGAAAGGAAAAGATAAGTCTAGGTTGGCGCAAAAGAATGTGAAATCCACGCACAGTTTCTTGGGAACATGTGTTTTCCACAAACTTGTTGAAGATCCCACGGAAGTGTGGATTTCAAACTTTTTTTGTACCGAGAGAATCATCATTGAATTCCATTTTCCGTGTACTTTTTGAAGTGTCTCCTGTATGCATGAACAAAGGGATAAAAAAATGGAGGAGAATCTGAGCACCAAGAGGCATCTGGAAAGGCAGCCAGCGATTGCTTGAGGTCCAGAGCCAAGCAATGGCAAGTTGCAAGTCAAAGACAATCTTGGTACATCCAGCAGTGAGCACTAGATCTCAGCCCAGCACAGCATCTGTTTGTGGCTTTCGCCAGACCTTGAACTCCCTGATCATTAAGTGGTGCAACCTTTGAGGTTCTGATGTGGATACCCAAAATGGCTGTTGTTGTGGGAAGAATGACCAAGAAAACGAATCCAGTCTTTCCTGTTTTGTACTGAGCAGAAACACCTTCGAGGGCGCTAAACCTGGGGCTGGACAGAGAGCAGAGGCAGATGCTCCCACGTGGGGCTCAGCCTGCGCTGCGGGCCATCCGGGGACCTGGGAGACTCAGCACCACACCTCACCCTCACCCCCTCACGCTACAGTCCATGCCTGACCCTGCCCCTTCCCAACTGGGCAGCATGTTCCCAACAGTTGCAAGCCAAACGCAACCACTGGGCTCCTCCCAGCTGATGACCCAGGAGGTGCCGCCTGTCAAGCAGTCCCCCCCATCTCACCAGGGGAGGGGGACGGGCATGCGAGGAAGGAGCTCACCTGCCCAGAAGTTGGGCCTGGCTATGCTAAGTCCCCCCTTGGAGGCATTTCCAGCAAAATTCATACCCCGTGGCGAGTTTCTGGGTTTCTTCTGTTCCATGAGGAATCAGGGTGTGGAAGAGTTTCTGGCTCAGGCTACCCACAGTTTGGGGTGTTTCCCCCCACCCCAATATCTCGACTCCTAGGCCTCCAGAGACTCGGGCTATCCTGCTCTTCCCAGCCTAAGCCCCAGCACCACCACAGACCCCGGGGCAAGGCGGGGAGGGGCCCCCGCACATGGCCTGCAGTCCATCCATCTCAGTCCATCAGGCAAGCAAGGCTGGAGCCATGTCTCCCCCAGCCCTGCCCCCACCCCCCGCTTCCCCACCACCACCCCAGCTGTTGCCATGACAGGCCTCTGAGCCGTGGGGCTCCACAGGGTCCAGACACTGGTGGCCTGGGCAGGGAGGGTCAGCGAGAGGCTGGGGCAATGCCATATGCCAAGGCCCACAGCTTGGGCTGAAGCAGCCGGCAGTCGCCCACCGAGATCTGCCCGCCCATTGTTGGAGCAGCTGGGGGGCGGGGGCATTTCTGCTTTGTTGAGAGATCGTCTGTCTTTTTCATCTCTTCCCTGGTCCTCTGGCCCCCAACAGAGGCCTGACTATACCCAGCCCAAGCTCCCCACATGGCTGTGGGCCAGGGCTACGTGAGAGCCATGTCGATAGAGCTGGGGTTGCAGAGTTGAGTCCATGGCCCACACCCCCTTCCAGCCCCCTCCCAGGCCCAGAATCCGGCCCCCACCAGCAATACTCAGGCTTGACAAATTCCCACAACACAAGCGACCCAACCCATCCGAATTCCAAACCCGCACTGTAATCTCTCCACCCTTATACTCTGTGTGTAGGAATCTGATAAAACAAAAACTCAATCGCTCCCACAAACAATGCCGGGCGTACCATCCATTCAGGATACAGATCAAAGGTGCCGAGGACAGACAGAGCCATAAACATCAATCTCAAACCCCCGAATGCTTTATCCCTCCATCTCCACCCCACCCATGACAAACGTAGACGTGCAAGTGTGGTTTGCAAGCTTGGGGGGACGACGTGGAGGACAAGTGTCACTCTCTCGTGTGACAGTGGCCACGGGACCAGTTCAAGGGAAAACAAGCCTGTCCAAGTGGGTCTTTAAAGGCTCTCTAGGAACTGGCGGAAGCACTCACTTTAGTTTTGGTTTTTCTCTGCCTTGTAACTTCACTTTTATCCAGTAGGGAGGGTCCCTGGCTAACGGACAAGTTTGGGAGAGCCAGGCTATGGGAACTGCCTGTTACGAGCTTCAATGCCGTCTACACAGAGTATTCCTGGAGAGGTTTCTTTTCCAATCACAACAACCAGCTCTTGGAGTTCAGACCGCCCTTGGGTTTCCGTGACTAACAGCCCACTCCTCCAGGGGCCAGCAGTCGGTCATTCCAAGGGCTGCCTTGCTATGGTCCCTTCTTTGGGGTGTCAAGGTGATCCCCGAATGGACCTGGATTTGGGCCCAGCTCTGCCATTCTTAGCTGTGGGGGCCTCTGTGTCCCCTTCTGTAAACCTCACAGGCTTGCCACCAGGAGGAAGTGGTCGACAGTTACGATGGCAAAGTTCCAAGCAGGCAGCGTGGGCCAGGTACTGCGCTGGCAGCTCCGGCTTTCTGCCTTTATCGCCTCAGTGTCACTAGGCGGCAGGTGCTGTCCTTAGTTACACTTTACAGATGAAGGGACTGAGAGGGCCAAGGAAGTTTCCCAAGGTCCCACAGCCACCCAAGGGCGCAGTTGAGATTTCAACCCAAACGCTCACAGATACGAAACTACGACATAGACGGGCAAGTTCAAACATCTAACGCTGTCCCTACAAGGATGGCAGGGGTGGGACACTTGCGCCATCACGAAGGCTCTCCCAGGTGAGCGGTGCTGGTGCTCGCAATGCAGGCTCAAGCCCTTCGAGTAGTGGGGTTACGTAAGCTCAGTGTAGCAGATGGCAGGAGGGCCACTTCGACTAGTATTCATTTATTTTCTAAAGCCAAGTTCATGACAGTTGCTAATTCCACAATGAGTGAGTACCGCGATGTGTTCATACCTTTTCGTCGAGAAACATCACACAGATGCACGAGAAAGGGCAGACCATAAAAGCATAGCTTCGTGAAAAATGATAGAGTGGACACCCCTTAGCAACACACCCCACCCCGGGGTGAAGAAACTGAACACCGTCAGGCATGGAGACCCCCCTCCCCCTGTCCCTGTGTCCCTTTCTAGTCACGGGCCACTCGCGGAGATCCCCCCAGCATGAGACTACTGCAGTTGATGAAAATAATGTAAAATCAGGAGTATAGATACAAAGCAAACTACAGCTCATGAGGTAAGGGTGGGTTCTTCCCTTTATATGACTGGGCAAAAAAAAAAAAAACAGTATTTTATGATACATGAAATATATTACATTCAAATTTCAGGGTCTACAGATACCACTTCATTCAGACAAAGGCATGGTCACTGCTCCACACACTGTCCGGAGCCGCTTTTGTGCTGCCAGGGCCGAGTTCTGCCATCTCGACAGAGCTGATACATTGCACAAAATTGGACGCATCCACCATCTGGCTCCTTAACAACAACAACAAAAAACTCCTGTGCCCCGCCCCCGCCCCCTGCATGACAACGTGTTCCTCAAGCAGCCTCGGCATCCAACGCAGAAGTTGTTTCTGTGTTTTCGTTTGGGTTGAAGAGACTCCGGATTCACACGGATGAGGGGCTGACAAGAGCTCCTTTGCATGCAGCTCACCTTGGCAGCTGCCAATGCGCTGCAATTAAACTGATCTGAAGACTCCTAGGAGAGGCAGCCCGAAATGCTACTTCCAAGTTGAAACAAGTACAGTATCTAACCGTGGCTTATTTTATTTTTTCTTTGATAGGTAGAGAGGCAGAGAGAGAGAGAGAGAGAGAGAGAGAGAGAGGAGATAACAGAGAGAGCGCGCTCCTATTCAGCTGGATTACTCCCCACAGGCCTGGAACGGCCGGGGATGGGCTGGCACCCAAGCTAGGAACTGGCAACTCAGTTTAGGTCTCCCATGTGGGTGGCAGGGACCCAGGTACTTGAGGCATCACTGCTGCCTCCCAGGGTTTGCATGAGCAGGAAGCTGCAATCAAGAGCCAGAGCTGAGAATCAAACCCAGGTCCTCCAGTGTAGGATGCATACGTCTTCACTGGCAGGCGAAATGCCCACCGCAGCTTATACTCTTGATCATAAATGTGGAAGTAAAAGAAGCATCTTTAACTTGGGTAAAGGCAAAAAACAACAACTATGATATAGCATTATCAGGACACAGCATGCTGTAGGTTTTCTTGTTTTTCTAACAACTGGCAATAAGACAATGCTAAGAACACGTGCCAGGCAGATGTGGCTGAGTCCTGCCTGCCTGGATATAGTCGCACCTGGATACAGCTGCCGCAGTGCAGGGTTTTCTGTGAGCCCAGAAGCAAAGCCCGAATTTAGAAAAAGACCATTCATTCCTTCTCATCAATGACACAATGACAAGAAGTTCAAATGGATGCCCAGACACAACACATCAATACACTGGTGAATTCTGATGCATTACAATTTGGTATCTAACACCCATGAGTAGACCTGCTGATTTGTAACTGAAATTGAATTCAAAGAGTAGGGAATCGCCCCCCCCCCAACCACTCCCACATAATCCACTAGAATAGTCCCATGATTAGGGAAGGAGATGGAATTTGTTGAAGATGATTCTTAGGAGGCAGTAATTGTCCAAAGTGCAAAGGTAGAAGTGGGTCTGAAAGGCAGAGTGACAGAGAGAGAGAGAAAGAGAGAGAGAATCTTCCATCCACTGGTTTGCTCCCCCAAAAAGACTGCAATGGCTGGGGCTAGGATAGGCTGAGGCCAAGAGCCTGGAGCTCCATCTGGGTCTCCCACAAGGGTATCAGGGGCCTAAGTACTTGGGCCACTGTCTGCTACTTTCCTGTGTGCATTAGCAGGGAACTGGATTGGAAACAGCAGCCAGGACTAGAACCAGTGTTCCAATACGGGTGTCAGTGTTGCAAGCAGCAGGTTCCCTGGCTGTGCCGGAACGCCAGCCCCTCAAATCATCAAAAATGCCTATTTTAAACAGAAAGTTTGTGTTCGCACTATAGTGGAAAACAAGTGGGACTGCATGTGTAGAAGGTAACTCACAAAGACAGGTAGGCGCAAGAGGAACATTAGATTCGATTCCATCCGGGTCCTGCTGTGGCTGAGGATTGGATCTGGCTTTCTGCTTTGTAAAGGCAGGGGAGATGAGCAGCTTACAGGGGTGTTAGAGTCACTGAGATCTTCTGCTAGCCTGAGATCCAGAAACAAAAGAAAAGTAGCAAGGAGTGGGGGTGGGGGTGGGGCAGGAGGATGGGCTCCTTGTGAGTCAAGGCTGCAATTCCTCCTGACCTAAAATCGTCTCC
Source organism: Oryctolagus cuniculus (assembly GCF_051225735.1). NCBI lineage: Eukaryota > Metazoa > Chordata > Mammalia > Lagomorpha > Leporidae > Oryctolagus > Oryctolagus cuniculus. The sequence goes on from NC_142883.1 coordinate 11,672,080, forward strand.
CTCCTCCTGAGATTCCCACCCTGTCCCCTGTCTGAGAACCAGGGAGTACAAGATGCAGGGTCAGTTCTTGCCATTGCTGTGCCTTGGTCCCTGGTAGACCAGGATCCTAAGAACCCTTGCTTTGTGGAGGATTAATTGAGATACTGCATACAAAACTCTTACAGCAGTGCCCATCACATAGTATGTGCACAATGCAATCAGTGACTTAACAAATATTTGTCAGCCACCAAACTATGTTGGACACCACTCTGGGCACGGAGGACTTGTCATTAACAAAACCGATGGAGCCCCCTTCGCTTGGGGAGCTATGAGTGCTACAAGTGCTACAAGTGATCTGATAGGAAGCACTTGGGTTACTCCTGCCCCGGTGTGACGTCATCTTAGACAGACAGAACCTCGGGGGCTGGAGAGGGTCTCCTGACAGCCCTTGTGTTCCATGCGGTGGATCCTGCGTCATGCGCTGTCCCCAGTGTTCTTGCCACTTGCACAAAAATCCTTTGTGCATCAACTGAAAGCTTCATGGTAAAGAGCCCTGCTCTCAAGAATGAGATCAAAGACTCCAGGTAACCAAGGCAACCTGTGAGTGAGACTCTGGGATGCCGGCCTCCCATTCTGAATCGTCTTGGGCTGAAGCTGAGCTGTGTGGTGAATATCTTTCAAGCGGGGCCAGGCTGCTCAGAACACAAACAACCCTCGCCCAGAGGCGAGCTTCCCAATGCTAATGAAGCTTAGGTTTCAGGACCCCTCACTGGCTTAGGCGCATCTAAGCGCTGGTGGGTGCCAGGCATTCTAGAATGTTCTAGAAAGGAGAAGCCAGGAGGCGATCAAGAAGTGTCTGTTTGCAAGCATTTCTAATAGTTTTTAAGTTCTGTATTCTTCAAGAGGAATCTTCAAAAGTTGGCCCTTGGGAAAGGCAGGACCACAACACAGGCAGGGTCCAGCATAGCTCCTGCCAAAGACAGGCTAGGTAAGCGTGGCCAAGTCCCTGCGCCTCTCAGATGATCACCATCTTTAAAATGGGGTGGTGGGATCAGTGTTGTGGCTCAGTGAGTTAATATGCTGCCTGCAAGGCTGGCTCCCACAACAGCACCAGCTGGAGTCCTGACTGCTCCACTTCTGATCCAGCTCCCTGCTCATGAGCCTGGAAAAGCAGCAGAGGATGGCTCATCCTTGGGCCCTGACACTCCCATGGGACACCTGGATGGAGCTCTGGGCTGCTGGCTTTGGCCTAGCCCAGTCCTGGCCATTTGGGGAGTGAGTCAGCAAATAGAAGATCAATCTCTCTCTCTCTCTGCCTCTCTCTCTCTTTAAAGATTTATTTGAAAGTCAGAGTTACACAGAGAGAGAAGGAAAGGCAGAGACAGAGAGAGGTCTTGCATCCATCGGTTCAGACTCCAATTGGCCACAATGGCCAGAGCTGTGCCGATCCGAGCCAGGAGCCAGGAGCTTCTTCCGGGTCTCCCACATGGGTGCAGGGGCTCAAGGACTTGGGTCATCCTCCACTGCTTTCCCAGGCCATGGCAGAAAGTTGGATCAGAAGTGGAGCAGCCGGGACTTGAACCGGCGCCCATATGACTCTACCCACTACCCACAGTGCTGCCCCCCCTCATATCCCCCTTCAAATAAACCAATCTTTTTATTTTATGTTTTTAAGGGAATGGCTTACCCTGATGTCCTCACAGCTCGCATTGCTGAGTCCCTGTTCTCTGCCCAGGTGGATCCTGGAGCCAGGGGGATCCAGGCAGCGGACTCTCCAAGAGCCCGACTTCCCCACAGCATTGTGAAGACGGGAGAGGGAGGCTGCTTCTCTCCTCCCAGCCCCACTGGATGGGCCGGAGTTTCTCGCAACATTATTTCCAAACCAAAAAGTGACAATCGAGATATTGTTTTAGCCACCAGAGTATGAGAAAAAGCGTGCACTTCTGTTTCCAGGAGCCTATGGATGAAAGCTGTCGGTGCCCACCACGACGCCCTGTGTGGAATTGTCTAGATCCACGGCATCTCGGCTGGACCAGGCCAAGCTCAGTGTGGTTAAGCAACTTAATCTAATAAAGGGGTTGCGGGTCAGCGAGTTGGCAACGCATCACTAGTTCGCTAGTCTGGAATTTAATTTTAAAACTTTGCTTTCACATAGATAAATAGATAGCAATACACTTGATCTTAGTCAAAAGGCCGAGAAGCGATAATAAATAGATATCGATATAGCAGATAGGATGCTGTTAGATATAAGTAACAGAAAACTCCCATCAAGCCAGCCTAAGCATCAAGGGGATTTATTGGTTCTTATAAAGAAAAGTGCAAAGGTGGTATAGACTTCAGGAATGGTTTGAGCCAGACATTCAAACTATCATAACGACTCCACCACTTAGATCTCTAACAGGTTTTCTCTGTTCTTTGCTCTTTGCTTTGAGTGCCTCTGGAAGCTGACCCTGAGACTGGAATTCTGGTACAAGTGATTACTTTGAGCAGTGACGTCATAAAGAAGTGAGGAGGGAAGGCAGCTAGTAGAGGGTGTGTCACCAAGCACGTGACTGCTAAGGGAACTGGGCTTTAATCCCACACACAGACGACGCAGAGGAACAGTAGAGAGCATACGTGTTCCAATTATCCTGCCTGGGGACCAAGGGACTGGGGATGCGCCCACCTGCTCCTGTCGGCAGTCATTGGTTGAAAGCAGGGAACGAACATTTCAAGGCACTCAGAGGCTTCAGGTTCACAGCCTGAAGTGCCTCTGTGGAGGAAGCGCGCACCTGTGCCCAGCACCCCACACCTGATAGCACTGGTGATGCTCACACACTCAGCCCTGGACCACCTGTAGGCTCGAGAAGATAGAACATGCTGATTGTCTTGGCCCAGGCTGGCACTTGCTGTCTTCCTCCAACAACCACACGGCTCTCAAACCAAAACCAAGGACTTCGGGGAAGGGGAGAGGGAACACAGACGATGCAGGCACCCAGCACACAGTGAGGACAGAACAATCCAGACTGCTTAGCAAGTGTGAGGTCCCCACAGGCGCCAGAGGGGCCCTACAAGGGTCCCAACCCCAACTGCTTGAGGGCAACAGCATCGGGGCAGGGGGAGAGGGAGCAGGCCAGCTGGAGGCTGCTGTGTTCAAAGGTTGCACATCCAGCCAGAGCAACCAGACCCTGTTGTCAGCCCTGGCCAAGAGCTGCCACAAGGGAATGCGGGCCCAGAGGTGCCAGATTTTCTGATATTTCAAGAGTCGCCAGAAATCTGGATTTTTATATGAACTCTCCCCATCTGAAATGTTGGAAATGAATTCAAAATGTTTTGGATACTGCATGGGCCAAATGACACACATCTGTGGGCCAGACGAAACCTCGTATTGCCAGTTTGCAACCTCTGATGCAGATCCACCCCATAACTTTATAGAAGGGAAAACCCAATCACTCCAGGGATGGTCAGTGACTTACCCAAAGTCACATAGCTGGTCAATGGAAGAGCTGGGACTGGAACCCCATCTCGCCATTGCTGTCTGTGACACTCTCCCAGGGATCGCTCTTGGAAGTGATCCACCCAGCGCCCAAAGTTGGAATGTCAAACTGCTACCCCAGGGCCAAATCTGCCCCGCAGTCTGGTTTTGTAAATAAAGTTTTATTGGAACACCGCCATGTGCATTTGTTTACATCTTGTCTGCAGCTGTGTTCCCAAAACATTAGCAGAATTGAGTCATCAGGATGGAGACCATATGGCTACAAAGCTGAAAATATTTACTACCTGACCTTCACAGCAAATGTTTGTTGAACCCTGCTCTAGATCCTGGACATCTACAGATGTCCTATTTCTTGTTCCAGCTACTCCTGAGATAACCCACAGGGGCTGAGCAGTGCTGTTCAGTTAACACATCTGACCCCGTGTGCAGCGTGGCAGGGCGGGAGCGCAGGTCCCAGGGCAGCTTGGGCATTGATCCCGGCAGCGGAAGCTTATCTCAGCCGATGGGAGTAACTCCCACCAGATGATGACAAAGGAAAGCCACCACCGCCGACAGCGACAAAGTCCCTGAGTAGCCTGAAAGGCCAAGGGAACTCCATCTGCAGAATTAAGCTGCCAGAGAATGTGAGTCTGCCGACACGTCAGTAGAAGTTTCAGGTCAATAGAGTCTGGTAGTGGCGATGGATGGGACACACACACACACACACACACACACTTTTTTTTTTTTAATTTTTGCCAGGCAGAGTTAGACAGTAAGAGAAAGGGAGAGACAGAGAGACAGAGAGACAGAGAGAAAGGTCTTCCTTTGCCGTTGGTTCACCCTCCAATGGCCAGTGTGCTGCGGCCGGCGCGTTGCACTGATCCGAAGCCAGGAGCCAGGTGCTTCTCCTGGTCTCCCATGCGGGTGCAGGGCCCAAGGACTTGAGCCATCCTCCACTGCACTCTCGGGCCACAGCAGAGAGCTGGCCTGGAAGAGGGGCAACCAAGACAGAATCCGGCGCCCCTACCGGGATTAGAACCCAGTATGCCAGCACTGCAGGCAGAGGATTAGCCTAGTGAGCCGCGGCGCTGACCACACACACACCCTTTAGGCAACAAGATGTTATTCGTGAAGCCACTTCAGAGACTGGTTCAGGGTGCACAATAATTGTGCACCCAATGTATGAGCCTGGGGCCATGCGGATGGAAAGGTCCTAAAATCCAGTGGGACTCAGCCGGGGCTCCTTCCCCGGGCAGGAAAAGAGGTCTCAGCAAGACCGAAGGGGCGCTTCCAGGCCACCTCCACTCTCCTGGCTTCTGGCTCCCACCAGCCTGGTGTCCAGGCCTCTCTTCCCACCCAGCTCTTCAGCACTCCCTGGGGCAAGGCTTGCTGCTCTGGTGGGTGAGGCTGGCAGAGGGAACCGGGCAGCTCAGCTCAGGCTCAGTCGGCTGCAGAGCAGTGGCGCATGCACACCCCTTCCCTGCCACATCGGAGGCCCTGGCCCTGGTGGTCAGGGACACACATCTCAGCCAGAGGCAGGTGCACAGGACAGTCCAGTTCAGGGATGAAACAGGAGAAACCTCACTGAGGCCTCCTGTCTAAGCCACGCCTTTCCTCACGCAGCCATCTCACTCCTCTCTGAATCGGAAACTTAGAACGGGAAAGGCGTGTTACTAGAAACGATTGTTCAGAAGGTAGAGCTTGGTGGAGGGAAATGATCTGTTATGGCTAACGTCATACAATTGGGGATTTGATATTCCACACTCAAACATCTAGCAAGTCCTCTTCTCACTTGGCTCTTAGCACTGATGAGGGAGCCGTCAGCCCTCAATCGCAGGAGAAGCCCAGCCCGCAAGACGCTCATCATCCGCCCAACAGTGGGTGCTTAGTAAGTGTTGCCTAACACATTGAATAAATTACTGGACAAGGCATCACAAAGTAACTTGGTACACTGCAGAGTACACACCAATGTGTACACTATGGTCTCTCCAATCAGTCCATTATGTATCAGGCACCTGTTATATGTGACCTGGAACCCGATGCAGGACCTGAGGTCCTTCCACCAAACAGTGATGCAAATGAGAGCCTTGGAGCAAGGGGATGTTTCTCAGGTGCCAGCAAGCGAAAAGCCAGATCACATTGACTCAGAGGACGGGTGTGAAAGCTCCGACTAGCAAATGAGAACTACCTTAACAAAGAACACGTCCCTTGGACATCACACCATCCCTTCTTACCAAAGGACCTTTCCTCCTGGAATCACATCACCAAGGCTTTAAAACTCCACCAGAGCTCATGGACCCGGGGAGAGGGTGGTTCAGAGCTCGTTCTTCTGGCTTTTCAGTCTAGGACGAACTGGGATGAAACAGTCCAAAAACTGATCCGGAAGGATATGTGTGTGTGTGTGTGTGCGTGTGTTTATGTTTGTGTAATATAATATATGCATACGCATGTATGAGGGTAATTCAACAAACTTATGAAAAAATGTAATTAAGATTTTTCGTGCAAAAAAAATAAGTTTTTGGTGTAAAAGATTTTGAAATCCACGCCTACAAGAAGTCTTCAAAAAGTTCATGGAAAATACATACTATGGAAAAAACTGTGCGTGGATTTCAGGAAAATTTCTGTACCAAAATAACTGTTGTCCAAGAACTTTCTGAGCTCGCCTTGTGTATTCCTGGGTAGCATTTCCACTGTAACTCTGCTGAGCACAAGTCAACTGATAGAAAAATGACAGTGACTGGGATTTTCCTGGGTGGCCTAAAAGAAGTGTTCCAGAGAAACATAAAGTAGCAGCTAATTGGTGCTATATGAAGTAGTTCCATCCACCGGGAGAACAAATTAGCAATACTGACCACGAGCTGGTAACGCGTTTGAAGACTTAAATTCAGTAGCACGTGCAGAATGCAGAAAAAGATGTACAGACAAGACTGTTGCTGCTTTATTTATAATAGGAAAAAGGGTACCAAGCAAGATGTCCAATGACAGAGAGACAACCAACTAAATGCTGTCAATCACAGTTCGTTTGCATGAGGAGCAGTTGGTCGGTCCCTGAGCAGAAATGCAGACTGGCAGAGTGATTGAGCAATGTGACCTCTGCAGCCACTTGCTAGCATTCAAATCCTGACTTTACCATTTACTCACGGTATTACCTGAAAAGGGTTGGGGCGGGGGGGCGAGCAGCGCTGTGGAGTAGCAGGTAAAGCCGCTGCCTGCAGTGCCGGCATCCCATATGGGCGCTGATTCAAATCCCGGCTGCTCCGCTTCTGATCCAGCTCTCTGCTATGGTCTGGGGAAGCAGTGGAAGATGGCCCGAGTCCTTGGGCACCTGCATCTGAGTGGAAGACCTGGAGCAAGTTCCTGGCTCCTGGCTCGGATCGGCACAGCTCCAGCTGTTGTGGTCAATTGGGGAGTGAACCAGCAGGAGGAAGATCTTCCTCTCTCTCTCTCTCTCTCTCTCTCTGCCTCTCCTTCTCTCTCTGTGTAACTCTGACTTTCAAGTAAATAAATAAATCTTTAAAAAAAAAAAAAAGGTCGTTTTTGTGTGTTGTTGTCCTCATCTGTAAAATGGGCATGCTGCCCGTAACCCACCTCATAGGGTTTTGTGAGGACTTTGGTTGCTGGCATGTGCTAAATGATCAGCAATTTATTTGTTGGCCATTTTATGAAAACGGAGCACTGTGTGGTCACTTAGCAGCATGTTTTAGCAAAGTACTTAGTGCTACAGGGCAAGCTGGGTAAGTACGTGCTTTTTCCTCTGAGCTATAACCTACATAAAGTACACAGCTCAGCTCTGTAGGATCCCCTCTCGACACCCACCCCAGAGCTAGTGGATACTGAACGTCCAGAACTCAAGGGCCAAGTTTCTGGTGTTTAAGTCGCCCGGCCTCTAGGACTTTGTTGTGGCAAGCCCAGCACGGGAACACAGGCACACACCTGCGAATGGGACTGCTGAGTCATGGAGGAGGCTATGGTAATAGACGCTTAGCTCCAGTAGCTACTGCTGACCTTGATACGTTTATTTTGCCAATTCCTGAGGTTCATGTAAGTGGAATCAAATCTTTTGCGCAACTTCATGTCTGTGAGATTCGCTTAGGTTGTTACGTGTTGTGGTGGTTGTTTTTTATTTCTGTGTGCTATTCTGTTCTACAAATGCAGCACAATTTTTTATCTGTTCTACTGCTGAAGGTGTTGGGTTGCTTCCAGTTTTTGGTGATGATGCGCAAAACTGCTGTGAGCACTCTTGCACATGTCTTTCCGTGAACATTAGCAAATGGGTATTTGGTGTCTGCTGAAATCTTAGCCCCGCTACTTCAGGATGGGACTATACTTGGAGATAGAGGTAATTTAAGGTAAAATGAGATTAACAGAGTAGTTTCCAATCCAATCTGACCATTGTTCATATAAGAAGAGGTAATTTGTATACAGACATATTCAGAGAGGAGATAATGTGACAATACCTACGAGAGAAGCCTGGAGCAGATCCCTACCTCACAGCCCTCAGAAGGAACCATCCCAACTGATGCCTTGATCTCAGCTATCCAACCCCCAGAACTGTGAGAGTGAAGTTTCTGTTGTTTAAGTTACCTCGTCTGTAGGACGTTCTTATGGCAAGCCCAGAAAAGTAATATAGGCAGATACCTAAGAAAGGAATTGCTGAGTCATGGAGCCCACAGCTGTAGATGGTTAGCTCCGGTAGATGCTGCTGAAGAGCAGGCACAGTTAGATTTAAAACCAGGGAAATCATGAGAGGGCAACTGCCAGGCAGTTAAGAGTTTAGGGTGTCTGTGTCCATTTTGAAGTGCCTGAGTTTGATATCCAGCTCCACTTCTGATTCCAACTTCTTGCTATTGTACACTCTGGGAGGAGGCAGGTAATGGCTCAAGTATTTGGGTCCCTGCTACTCATGTGGGAGGCCTGGATTGAGTTCCTACCTTGTAGGTTTGGCCTGACCCAGCCTTGACTGTCACAGGTGCTTGGGGGAGTCAGCCAATGGATGGGACCTCTCTCTCTCTCTCTCTCTCTCTCTCTCTCTATCTCTGTTTATGTCTCTGTCTCTCAAATAATAATTTTTTAAATCAAGGAGAACTATGCACGCTTTTTGTTTCCAAATTTATGTGCACATGTAGATATAAATATAGATACATATATTTCCAGATAAAGATAGGCAAATATAGATATATAATAAAAGAAAATTCACCCGAAAATTAACTGTTGATTTCTTCTTTTTCATCTATTTTTCATAAATAATATGGCTCACTTAGGTAGCATAAAATATAATAGATGTTACAATTTTAATAATGGTCACCGTGGGCAATGGTATTATCAGTAATTGGTATTTAATATCACACCAGCTTCTGTATTTTCACATTTAGGCATAAGCTATTTTTATATTCAAAGGAGGAAAATGTTCTTAATCAAGAAAGGAGAAAAACCCAAAAGGAAATTTAGAAATGAGCTCCTGGCACGGACCTGAGTTGTGATGTTCAGGGTTATTGTTTTGTTTTGTTTTTTTCTCTATTTTAATTATCTGCATTTTCCACACAGAATAGGGGCCACATGTTACTGTTGCAATGGGAGTAGGGAGGAGGAGAGATAATTCTAAGATATTAGCAGGAAATAAACTACAAAGTTGTGAGTCATAGAAAGAGGGCTAATGCCATGTCTCACCAACTGTCGTTATATCACAACTGCGACAAGGAAACACTTCCAGCTCAGCCATGAGCCCTCACCTGCTTAATCCGCATCCTGATCTCAAGGGTGCTTCAGGATGTGTGAAAATAAATGCCCCTAAATCTGATGACATTCAGTGGGCGGCACCAGGTGCGAGATGAAAGAAGCTGTCGGGTGTCAACCCCGGCAGCCCTGCAGAGAGATGACCAGGGGCTGGGAGGGTCAGAACAGAGCCCAGGTGGAAGACTGGAGCCGGAAGTCCTGGGATCCCGGCCCCGACCACCCCTCCCCAGAGAGCAGGGGGAGAAGCAGTCACCCACTGGTTGCACGGTCCCCCCTGGAGGACACGGATCGACTAGTCAGCGGATGGTGACGTTTAATTGGCTAATGTCTAGAGAACGCTTTGAAGATGAAAAGTACCAGGTGGGTATCATCACCATACGCTTAAGATGATGCGTGAGAATGATAATAAAGATCTCCCCCACTGGGCCTTTCATCCGCGGATTTCAAAGCACTTAGCAAACCTTAATTAACTCTCCCAGCATCTCTATGAAGTAAGCATTAATAGCCTCTTGCATGAGATGGAGAGAACGAGGAGGTAAGAGACGGGCCCACGTCCTCAGAGTCAGAGGCCAGGCAGATGACGTTCACTCATCAAGGTCATGTGCGTTCGGTGCCTCCTCCACGCGTGATCTCATGCAAAGCATGAGCGACATCCTGGTGTCGTGCCAGAGCTGGTCAGGATCAGCTCACGAGCTCCAGTTGTTAAATCCTCGCGAAGGTTGCAGACCAGTTGTGAAACAAAGCCATTATTTAAAATTATATAAACTTACCATTAGATGCGTTACGTTGAGAACAAAGGTAATAAAAACTGAAAATGCATCACCCCTAATTATTTGGCTACGTTTTACTGCTATCCACATCTTGAGGTTCTTTGCCTCCAGAACCCCTGTGGGGCAGACATAGTGCATGAGGGTGAGTTGTTGCTGCTCCTTGCTTCCCAGCTCCCTGTTCAGTGATGGCTCAGGGGTCGCCGGAAGTCAGCCGCGGTGAGAGCATTTACACCACAGAAATCGGCAGGTGCTACAGACCAACGCGCTGTATTACTCGCCTGACTTCTAGACTTAAGGAAGTGATGAGGAAAATATTAGTGATGTGGGCTCATGTTGAAAGCGGTTCAGGCCAGCACCGCGGCTCAGTAGGCTAATCCTCTGCCTTGCGGCGCCAGCACACCGGGTTCTAGTCCCAGTCGGGGTACTGGATTCTGTCCCGATTGCCCCTCTTCCAGGCCAGCTCTCTGCTGTGGCCAGGGAGTGCAGTGGAGGATGGCCCAAGTGCTTGGGCCCTGCACCCTATGGGAGACCAGGAGAAGCACCTGGCTCCTTGCTTTGGATCAGCACGGCATGACAGCCATTGGAGGGTGAACCAACGGCAAAAGGAAAACTTTTCTCTCTGTCTCTCTCTCTCACTGTCCACTCTGCCTGTCAAAAAAAAAAAAAAAAAAAAAAAAGGCAGTTCATGGGGCATGTGCTGTGGCATAGTGGGTAAAGCCCGCAGTGCTGGCATCCCATATGGGAACCATTTCAAGTCCTGGCTGCTCCACTTCCAATCCAGCTCTCTGCTATGGCCTGGGAAAGCAGTAGAAGATGGCCCAAATTCTTGGGCCCCTGCACCCACGTGGGAAACCCGGAGGAAGTTCCTGGCTCCTGGCTTCGGATTGGTGCAGCTCCAGCCATTGCAGCCTTTTGGGAAGTGAACCAGTGGATGGAAGACCTCTCTTTCTCTCAGCCTCTGCCTCTCGGTAACTCCACCTTTCAAACAAATAAATAAATATTTTTGAAAAAGAAATGGTTCCTCTGTGTTGTTTCTTGCGCTGTGACTAGCACACATACAGAACTGAGGAGTTAATCTTCCAGCATTCAAAAACCATTAAACAAATCAGCAAAGAAGCCACTCATGCTATCACTGATAAACAGGGAAGCCCCTGTGTACACCTTCATTGTTTCACTTGCCTCTTACTCTTGCATATGTGACAATAAAAGCCAACATTCATGTTGGAACCACAGGTACGAGAGTTGACAAAAATCAATGCAAGTGGCCTGTGAGAACCAATTGGCAGCGTTCATATTTTCTGTGTAAATCATGTGCTATGCAACCTTTTTAAAGATTTGTTTGTTTGTTTGTTTGGAAAGAAGAGTTGCAGAGAGAAAGAATCTTCCATCTGCTGGTTCACTCCCCAAATGGCTGCAATGGCCTGGGGCTGGGCCAAGCCGAAGCCAGGAGCCTGGAGCTCCATTTGGGTCTCCCGCGTGGGTAGTTGGGGCTGAAGGACTTGAGCTATCTTCCACTGCATCCCCAGGCACATTAGATGGAAGTTGGAATGCATGTGGAACAGCCAAGATTTGAACTGCAGCTCATATGGGATACTGGCATCACAGGCGGTGGCTTAATCCACTGTGCCACAGCGCCAGTCCTGCTAGACAGCATTTAGATCAGTACAACTTGTGATTATATAAGCTTTGGTTTTTCAGGAAGACCCACAGATGAGCAGGGCAGAAGACTCGCCCTCCTAAGGAAGTTGACAGACAAGCCAGTACTTTCAGTGCGAAGATAATCAAACATGGTTAAGCTTCAAGGCCCACCACTCACACAGGAGGAGGCCTAGGACTGGGCTCAACAGGAATACAAATTGTAAAATGTACAAAGTAAGTGTTGGAACAGCATCGTAAGACCACGCCTCTTTCCTCTCTGACCTACCCCATGTTATCCTACCCTCACATCTACTAGTTGTGGAGTGGTCTTGAAATCCTGGGGGTCCAGCCAAGAATTTGGATTGGGGATGCATTGAATTTGTGTTCTGTGGGATGTATCTAATGTATCTATATAGTTCACAATCATCCCCTGGGCTTTTGGAAAAAAATGTTTATCTATTTTCATCCACAAGAAAGAGAGATCAAGAGGTCTTCCATCTGCTGGTTCACCCCCAAAATGCCCACAACAACCAGGGCTGGGGCAGACAGAAGCCATGATCCCAGAACCCCATCCAAGTCTCCCACATGGGTGGCAGGGGCCCAAACACTTAACATCATTGCTGCCTGTACTAGCAGGAAGCTGGATCAGAAGCAGAGGAGCCGAGAGCCAGACTGATGCTTTGATATGGAACGAGGGTGCCCAGGGGTGGCTTAGCCTGCTCTGCCACAATGCCCACCTCACTCCCCTGTATTGCTAATTGACATACAGTAATCACGCATGTGACATTTCAACACGTGTGTACAATGCATGATGAGCACATCAGTGTCACTGGCATAGCCACCACCTCAGACATTCATCATGTCTTCGTGTTGGGAACATTCCAGATCCTCTCCACTAGTTACTTGGAAATGTACTACTGACTGCCGTGACCACAGTTAGCCTACAGAGCACTAGAAGTTACTCCCTCTACCCAACTACCCTCTACCTGCTTTTCCTTAAAGAAGACCACCCCTGCCCCAATTTGTATAAACTTCCGGTCTCACAAACCAGATAGGTCCCTGGTGGGGCAAACCTAAGTGTTATGTGGGTGCCCTGGGGAGGGTGCTGCTTCCCCAGAACTGTCCCTAACAAGTGGAAACTAAACAGCACAGTGAAATGGAGCAATAGAGAGTGTTTCCTGTGTCTCCTTCATTCTTTCACCCCACTTCATTTATTCCTCCCAACCTCCCTGGAGGAGGAGGAGGCCAGGAAACTTGGTTCTGCATTTCCTGTCCTGTCTCAGGGCCCAAGGGGGTGGTGTGGTGAGTTTGCAGGGACAGGAGGCACAGGCCCAGCAGGGCCAGCCAGGGAACAAGGACAGCCTTGATCATGTGGGGCTGGGACGCACTCTGCAGGGAGACAGCACCTGGCCCGGCCACAGCTGGAACACCCCTATCCCGTCACAGCCCCTCCTCCAAGTCCTGTTTGGGCTCCAGGTTTGCTGGGATCCCTCATCAGGAAAGCAGAGGTCCCACATCTGGCAATGCTGGCGCTGCAGACGTTCAGGGCAGGGTAGCAGAAGTGCGAGAAGAGCATCATGGTTTTTGAAAAGGTCTTTGTGACTGGAACAAACACCCGGAGCCACATGCACATTCCCATGTAAGTAAATAGTCATGCATGTGTGTGTAGAGTGTGTGCATGTGCATGGATGCACACCCATGTATTGTGTACAGGTGCATGTGAGATGCAGACATGTGATTAGGTACATCTATATTTTGTAACATCCTTGAGTCCAGACGCAAGAGTAGGAGCACAACCTCATATCCCACAAGTTCAGCTGAGGTCTCAGCCAAGACTTCCTTCCCCAGACTTCGCAGAGGGCGTTGAGCCTTCCGATCGAGGGAGTGGGATTTCGGCTTTGCCATGGGAATGAACCCCTCTTACGTCAGGAAAATCCTAACCCAATTCTGACTCACGAGGGTGAACAGCACCTCGGATCTCCCCCACGCCAGCTGGCTCCTCCTGACGCCTTGGCCAGAACTCCTGAGCCCACACGTCTGGGTGACAGCCCAGTCTCTCAATCATAGAGTGGGCTGATGGATAATTTAGTCCACCCAAGTCTACCTGACTTGCGCCACTCAGAAGGCAGGCCAGTCAGAGCGGTAATTATAGCGGCTCAAGGTACCCTTGGAAGTGGCTTTCATCTTAGAGTCAATGTAGGAGAAGGCTTCACTCTTAACAAGGAGCTCCCTGGTTGAGAGGGAGGCCAAGCAACACCTACCAGTCCGTCCCCACCCACAGAGCCCAAAGCCAGGTGTGCCCACCCCCCAGTACCCCGCCCCGTCATCCAGCAGAGAAGCCCAAGGTCTGTGACCTGCACAGATCAGGTGTCTGCCAGTGCTCCCATCTGGCCACCCCCACGCTCACATGACCATCATAGATGCAACCACTTCATAGAATATAACCCTGCTGCCTTCCTGGCCACATTGGATTGGCTAAAGACAGGTCCAGGCCAGGCAGGACCAATGACAATCCATTTCTGAGAAACGCGGGGCTGGGACTGAGAAGGAGCCAGGCTTGCTGGTAGCTGAGGGTGAATAATAGTGGAGTGTGGAGCTGGGTGGCCAGGCTGCATCCCACCAGGGAAGAGGAGGAAGCGTGGTGGTCAGCCAGGAAGGTTCGGGGAAGAGACGTCCCGTGATGCACTAGTTCCTGGCTGCAGGTGCTCCCTGAGTCCCGTGTGTTTTCCTGTCCCTCTTGCCACTGGGAGTCCAGCTCTCGCTGGGACTCCTTATGAGTTGCCAGCACCCTCCTAGTAGAGTCTGCTTGTAACTAAGGCAGTTGGATTGTAGTAACTTCAACTGGAATTGTCCTGTTATTATGTCCTGGGGTGCTAAGTGGGTCCTTCCATATAGCTCTACTAGGCTTTTACCTAAATGGTGGTGCAGTGTAGACAGATCGTGGGCACACAATCCCTGAGAAGATGTGCATCCCAAAGACAGACAATTAGATAAAGCCCAAGCAGAAAGCCCAAGTAAAAAGGTAAGGTCACACAAAATCAGAATTGGAAGTGTGCCTTTCAGACCCACCTAATCAAGCCCCCATTCGACACTCAAAATTCCTCTGCAATATTTCTTCCTCCCAAAGGATTTCAACTCATTTTCTGAGCATTCTTCTTATAAAGCGATCTGCCTGGGGTGAACCCAAATCCACGTTCCTGTAACTCCCATCCACTGGTCTTAATTGTATGTCCTGGAGCTATACAAAGTAGATCAAAGGCCTCTCTCACATGATAGCACTTGGAATATTTAAAGTCAAGGCGCTATTATTGCTATTCCTGTTTATTGAGTAATTACTACATGCCAGCACATGGTTATCACTTTTTCATCTCCATCACGTGCTGAGAAGTAGGTGGTGTCTGGAGCTTGGTTTTCCAAATGCAGACTGAAGCAGAGCTGGGGGCAGGGAGGGGCCAGGGGTCTGATTGTCACATGTCACCACCTTCCTGTAAGGAATTCTGAGCTGGCCTTCCAGGTAGTTCTGAACTTACGTAAGTCGCACGAGGAGGCTGGATTGCATCTATCAGTTTCTTGGCTTCATTTGTTGTGTTTATTTAAACATGTGAAGTGCTGGCCTCTGTGTGAACTCTCATCCTGAGCCCCACAAACCCCTCACCTTGGGGGTGAGCCCTGTGAAAAACTCCAGAAGGAGCCACCCTTTGAACAGCAGCTGGGCACCCGCTGGGTCTCAGTCCTGGGCTGCAGACCTCTGGGTTCTACCACCTCCAATGCCTGGAGGCTCTGCTTTTGTCCGTATTTCCACTTCTGCCCTTCACTCTTGGATGCTGTTGGCCAATGTGGTTGAATTCTCAGGTCAACATGCGGGGCGTTTACCAAGATTCTGTTAAAGGTTGGAGGAGAGAGATAGGCCTAAAACCTGATGGACTGGACCCTCAGAAATGGGGATCCTTCAGAAAATGGGACCCTAGGGACAGAAGAAGAGAAGAAAAATCCTGGAAGCAGGAGGAGAGGAAGTAGCCTGAAGTACTCCATATGCGATCCTTCCAATTCCCGCCTGTGTACAATTACATTCCCTGACCCTCTTCGTTTGTTTATTTTTTAAAGATTTTATTTATTTATTTATTTAAGAGGCAGAGTTACGGGGGGGGGACAGAGAGAGGGGTCTTCCATCCGCTGGTTCACTCCCCAGATGGCCTCATCAGTTCAGTGCCTGTGGTCTTGCCCCACCCCCACCTACAGAGCACCCAGGGCTGAGAGCAGCGGCATCTACATCATTCCAGAGTCTCTCCTGCCAGGCAGGATGAGGGAGAAGCCGTGCATTGGTTCCCCACCATGGGCCAAGGCGTCTGCCTCAGACCCTGGTCTTGCCGAGGGCAGTGGAGGCCCTGAGCTCCGGCGCGAGTAGCCGGGCTGCGAGCCTGGGTGGAGGGCGTGGGGCAGCGCTACCCCAGCGCCGCCGCCCCACCTCGCCCCGCCGTCTGCTCCACTGGGTTTCTAGGCTGACTTTTAAAAATAAGCTCAAGGGGAAAACAAAGCAAAGTTGTGAAAAACAGCATGGAGGGTTGAGGCCATTTATACTTACAGTCCGACATCCCCCGCCCCCCGCCCCAAAAAGGGCATTTTCACCATCTCCGGCTTGGTGGACCTCTGCGTTGAGCAAATTTTGGAAAAGAGAACAACAAATTATGGCAGCCTTTCGAGCACTTGGGGTGGCTCCAGGAGGCCCTCTTCAGTCCCCGCCCCCAACATCCCCTAATGTCAACCCAGACCCCACCCCGGGCTCCAGACCGAACTGAAGCTCCCTGCGTGGACAGTAGCCTTTCCTTCAGCTGCCCACCTTCTCTGAGCACAAATCGTATATTCCAGTTATTGCCCCCTTCATGGCCCACGTCTCCCCCAGAGAGAAGCCACAAACGTGTGTTCCCATCCTTCTTTGCAACAACGGCACGGTCATGTGCCTTAGGCTCAGCCAATCAGAAGCAACTTCATAGGACACAGATTCAGGACTGACTCCAAGCACTGGGCGTGGTACAGAAACCACTTGGCCAAGTCTGCCTGTGTGCACATCTGCCTTCCAGTGTAGACTGGAGCTTCCGGAAGCAGGGTGTGTGGCGGCAGTGGCTTCATCTCGAGGGGTGGCCAGAGTCCTGGGGGCTTGTGGACATTGGATCAGACTGCACAGCCCCCAAGCCAGAGTCCCTGACCCTTGCTGGCTTTTATTGCTATCTATTATTTTTATTACCATCTCCCTTTTTCTGCTAATGTGCTCCCTCTTACATGGCAGGTTATAACAAAGAGAAAGACATCTTCCCAAGGCTTGATGGTGAACAGACTCGCACGGTCCCTGCCCTCGCTGGGGCTAGCAGAGCAGTCAGAAAGGCAGAGTTCACTCGAGAGCTGCACACACTCATGCAAACCATAGCTGTGACGGGGCTCCTAGAGAAAAGGAGAGGAATGGAGCCTGAGCTGGAGAGACACGGCTCCGCTGGAGAGACGCGGCCCCGCAGGTGACACCAAAAGGCGCACTCAAGGGAATGATACTTGGGATGGAAACAATGTTACGTGGTCATCCAGCTTTCTTTTTTCCCCCTTGGGCACAGAAGCAGACTACGTTTCCCAGCCTTCTTTGCACCTAGCTGGGCCCCTATGATAGTCTTTGGCCAATGGGATCCAAGCAGAAATGAGGGAAGCCATTTCTAGGCCTGGCCATCAACCATGTCTCATGCAATCCTCTGCATTCTCGCGCCCTCAGTCCCCAGATGGCAGAGCTGTGCTGTGGGAAGACCCTGGACCCCAGAGTGACTACTTCAAGGAGAAACCAGGGAGCACTGGGCAGACGCGGCCACTCCACAGCAGCAGGAAAGAGGTGTGTTGTACTGAGCCATTGAGTTCTGGGGAGCCGAGTGATGGCTGCTTCGTCCATCCTATTGTGACAAACGCACAGAGGAGCAGAGAGCTGGAGCATGAACAAGGGTTACACACACGAAGGAAGAGGAGGTGAAACGAAGAACAGCCCTATGCCAGGGCTGTGCGGTGGGAGAGAGAAGAGTAAGAAGGAAGCACTGGACATGGCCAGTGAGGGTGGACAGCTTGAGAGGTGGGAGGCTGGCCCGCGCGATCCTCGCCTTGGCCAAGTGAGGGAGTCGCGTCTGCGAGATTCCTGCTGGCTCGCATTCCCACTGCCCAGGACTCCGAGCGGGGTCCTGTCTGTTTATTTTCGAGTCCAAGACCCTGGAGTTCCTCCCTGTGAGCCCTCCGCACTCCCAGACGGCCTTGAGAAGGAGCTGTACTTTTCCGCTCCACAGTGAGCTGCCCACATCAAAGCCCAAGAAGCCACAGGCATGTGGGGAGTCGTGGGTCAGAGGCTTCATTATTCTGATCTAGAAGTCCATTCTCCCCACCCTGCCAAGAACAGAGAGTTCCTCTTTGAAAGTAGGGTACTTCCTCCAAAGCTTGAGCGTGCACACCCCACACCCAAACGCACAGTCACAGGCTATGCAGGAGGCCCCTCGTGGCCACGGGGGAGGGAGGCAGGGTGGTCCTGGGTGCATTCTATTTTTACTTATTTTTTAAAACAAGCCTCCTTTAAAATGAGGAGTCACAAGTGGACATATATTTCTAAACATCTTTGTGCATCTGATGAAATCAGATAAAGAAATTACTGTAAAAATATTGCCTCATCTACAAAGCTCAGGACTTTTCTTTCGCCCCTTTTTGCTCTTTTTTATCTTTGAGCAAGATAATGAAAGAGGAAGCTCGAAACCTCATCTCTATTGATGTTCGAACACACAACTGCTGGATTTAAGAACCAGAGGAGATCAAAGGGAGCGGGGCCCATTGCAATAAAATTATAGCAGCACTGGCAGAGGGTGTGCGGCTCATTTGGGAAGTTGGAGGCTAGGAGTTGTTAACGCACCTTCCTGGGAGCTGTGGACAGAAGGCAAATGCCTGAGATTCTGAGGGATTAATTAGGAGTAGGGCCAATAATGTTACTCCACAGCACCCACAGGAGACGTGGGGGAGCGGGCACTGGCTTCTGAGACTTCTCCATCCAGGCCTGGAAGTTTAACTGGCCGAGGGCCGTTACACCTGTGATTGGAATCTGGGATGAGAGGTCGGGGAAAGCAAAGAAAGTTGAAGATATTGTGGTAGGTAAGGGAATCTAAGCATTCTTTCCATTTATTTATTTATTTATTTGTATAAAGTTAAATTTAAAGTCACTGCAAAGTCATTAAAACTATGGTAGTACACAATTCCTCAATGTGTTTGAGAAAGATTTAAGACAAAGTGTGACAAAACACTGTATTTGCACCAAAATTGATCCCCATGGGCATTTCTGTTTGTGTGTGTGTGTGTGTGTGTGTGTGTGTGTGGTGTCTGTGTTGATTTTCACTCCCACATGTAAGGAGGAGCACGCAATAGTCGTCTTTCTGTGTCTGGCCTGTTTCACTCAACGAGCAGGTCCAACCATTTTCCTGCGAATGATGGAATCTAAAGCTTTGATTGTAATCTCTCACGGTGTTTCTCTTAGAATGAGTATTCCAGTGGATTTCCTACACCTGCTAGTCCAGGTGGGGCCTCCTGGGTGACACCTGGCAAGGCAGTGACTAGGCAGCGGGGCAGGTGTGGCGAAGGAGGTGGAAATATTTGGGAAAAATCCGCCTGGGTGGTTGATGTAAACACAACAAATGGCCCCGTACATCTAGGGCTGATATTAAGAAGTGACTCACTGCATGAAGTCGCAGAAACAGGGCCCTCCCAGGCTTCTCCCCTAAGCCTCTACTCCTAATTCCATGCTTATCAAAAGTGCAGGAAGTTGAAACACGTGGCCCACCATGTTCACTGTAATCATTGCAAATGAAAATACTCTCTCATGTATGCGCTTTGGACAAAGTGGATTCCACAAATACCGAACGATTTTAGTATTAGCTTAATTCAAATGTAATTAAAAAGGTGATTTAACTTCAAAAGGATGGCAGCCACACATTTGAAAGCATAATACCCTTGTTTCCTCACCACCTCTTTAATGGAGCTGACAATAGTATTGTTAAGAGTTAGAATCTGCATAGCTTCCAATAAGTCAGGCACTGTCTTACAAGCTTTCTGTGTACTTCCTCATCTAAACCTGCAAACTGGAAGGGATTTTATCATCCTCATGTGGCAAATGAGGAAATTGAGACTTGCAGAGACTAAACAGCTGTGGGTTAATCATCGCATAGCCAGGGAGTGGCGGAGTTGAGATGTGAACCCCATTCTATCCGGCCACCGTTCCTGCAAGCCCAAGTTCATAACCGCCAATCAGCTACCCACCCTGCCTCTCACAAGGGAGTGAATCAAATTTCCGAAAAAAAAAAAAAAAGAGATTCTAATGATCAGATCAGCAGAGAGCATACGGTCTCATTCAGGCCTTGAAAAGAAAACTTCTCTTATGAATAAGAACCAAGGTGGGTGTTAAGGCACAGCGGGCTAAGTCGGTGGCTGGGATGGCCACTTCCCATATCAGAGTGCCCACTGGAGTCCTGGCTACTCTGCACTTCCTGTCCAGCTCCCCGCTAATGCACCTGGGAAACAGCAGAAGATGGCCCCAGGAACTGGGTCCTTGACACCCATGTCGGAAACCCAGATGGTGTTCCTGGCCCAGCTCCAGCTGTTGCAAGCATCTGGAGAGTGAACCAGTGGATGGAAGATAACTCTCTCTCTCTCTCTTCCTTGCCCTCCCTTCCTTGCCCTCCCTGTCACTCTTCAAATCAATAAATCTTTAAAAAAAAAAAAAAAAGCAGCAGCAGCATGACCACCCTCTCTTATATTGGGTTGACCTGCTTCGAGTGGAATGAATCGGATGAGTCAGTTCAGGGTGGTAGGGCTGTAGGCCAGAGGAATGAACCAATGAGGAAGGTGATATTGTAACTGAGCAGCAAATGATCACCCAAAGTGTAAACACAAGTTTGCTCTTCCAGTGTATCCTTGCTTCTTCGCATCTTGGGAAAGCAATCATAATAAAATATATTGTGATTGAATACAACCCATTAAAAACAGTACAAAGTAGTCATTGTATCATGGTCCCTTCCTGAAGGGCAGGCACTGAACTAAGCTTTTGACATGTGTCATCCCATCTAATTCTCCAATGGCTACATGAGGGACTTCGTGTATGTATGAATGTGTGAGGGACTTCCAAAAGTTAGTGCAGAATGGGATTCAAAGGTAAGTTTATTTTGGTACAAAATTTTGTTTGAAATCCTTGCACTTGAGAGGTCTTTTTAGAAGTTTATGAAAAGACATAATCATGAACAAAAAGCTAGTCCTGGATTTCAAAAAAAATTGCATCAAAATAAACTTACAAGTCCATTTTTTCTGTGAATTTTTGAAGTACCCTTGTATTTTCACTCCATTTTCAGATAAGGAAATGAAAAATCAGAGATGCGAAATCATTGGCCAATTTCATGCAGCTCCTCAGAGGTAGAATTGGATTTGAACCTGCTTAGTCCCCAAAGTTTCCTCTTCATCACAATTCAGGGACAACTCCCGCTGCCCCCATCCGTTCCTCCTGCGGGCTCAGTCTTGTGTAAGGCACCCTACCCAGAAACCTGAGTCTCCCTGGCCTCCTCACTCTGGGATTCCTCCCATCTCCACTCAGTCTCCAGGGCTGATCGACTCCAGCTCTGTTCTCACTCCAGTGTGTCCCTCCTCAGCCACCACCAATGCCTTGATTTGTATCACTTAATAATAGACTGCAGGAGTAGAAAGAAATCAGTGTTGAGAGCATTAGAGATATTAAAATAGCATTTGTACATGAAAATCCCTAGAAACAGCTGAAAGATTGCTAGAAGTTTAAAATTCCCCATTATGGGAAGGAGGAAAAAAAAAAAACTAATAAACCCTATTTTGAAAAGTTCAAGTCTTGCCTCCATCTCCAACGAAACATACGCTTATATTTCTTATGGCTATGAAAATTGATACAAGTTTTTTGGAAAATAACTTGACCATAGTACATATATCAAGAGCCATAAAAATGTTCATTCCCTTTGACCCAATAATCCCATTCCGGGAAATTTATTCCAGGGAAATCACTCAAAATAAGAAGGAAAAACAATGAGAGCTTCATGTTTATTACGTCTTGTAATGAGAAGAATCTAAAAGCAAAAGGAATGTTGAATTACAGTGGAATAGTGACGTAAATTTCAGCATAATTAGCTCAATGGTATAGTGGGTGGTTGCAAAAATAATAAATATGGGCAGTAGGTAGAACATTGGAAAAATACACAGGAAATAATGTTGAATGAAGTCTATATGCACCACAATTATGACTGCAGGAAAACATATATTTGTCCGATGAAAGAGGGAGGAGGCCGTAGAGGAATGTAAATAACGCGCATGATTGATTAGTGGGATTATGGACATGGCTTCTTTGATGCCTTACAGTTGGACCAAAATGCTTGAAAGCTACTTTGAAGCTTCCTAATGAAGGGAGGGGCTGTGACCATGTGCAGGGACAGCAGCCCCCAGCCTGCTTTCTGCTCTACACGTAGGGAAGTTGGCCAGCTCTCCCGAGTCGGGGCAGCCAGCAAGGCCATGGAGGCCTCCCCATCCTGGACTGGCGTCATGTTTGGTAGAGGAGCTACAGGAACAACTCCTTGTCCCCTGAGGCAGGTAGCCCTCCAGGGTCTCAGAGCGGCTCAAGAGCAGGGCTTGGGTGCTGATCCTTCCCTAGGGATAATGCTTGTTCAAGGTCCAAACAGCAAACAGGAGCACCTTGGACCTCCCGATCAGGGTGAGGAATCCTGGAGAGAACACTGGAGGGAGACCCACCCACACTCCCTGTGATGGGATTCAGACCCAGAAGGTTGACCTTGGCCTCACTGCCCACTGCCTTTATCTGTGGCTGACATGGTGGCAAAGTCATCTGTTGGTGCCCAGACAGTCTGCGCTTCGGCTGAGCCCTCTTGGCCACCTGCACGGCCTCTGCCCTGTTTCTCTATTTTTCAAAGTATGATTTTTATGAAATTATTTATTTATGTTTGTTTTTGTTGAAAGGCGGAGAGACCCAGAGATCTTGCATTGACTGGTTCACTCTTCCAAAAGCCCACAACAACTGGGGTTGGGTTAGGCTCAAGCCAGGCGCTTCAAACTCAATCCAGGCCTCTTACCTGCAGGGATCCAACTAACTGAGCCAGTGTGGCTGCCTCCCAGGGTACACAGTAGCTAGAGGCTGGACCCAGAGCAGAGCCAGGACTTAAACCCAGGCACTCTGAAATGGGGTACGGGCATCCCAAGTAGGCTCTCAGCTACTATGCTGAACGCCAGCCCCAACTCCCCTTCATCCCCCTCTCTTCTCTCTCCCTTGACCCCTGGTCTGTCAGTAACACACACCCAAGGACACTGGTAGCCTCTCAGCGGTAGCCAACGCTAACCAAAAGCTGGCTCATTAACTGGGTCTTTGCGGATGGATGCCGCATTGGGTTTGTCCATCTTGTCCCTACTGGCAAAGCTGGCGGCTCGCTGGAGGCCTGGGCAAGGGCCTGCGCAGTGCCATCCTGTGAGTAAACACCCTCCATCACAGACAGGATGCTTGCCGGCACTGGCCTTCATCTGGCTCCGCACAGAAAGGAGAGAGCATCGAGGCTCTGGCTGATGCAAACGCGCGGGCAGGAAGCCAGTAGGAGACCATTGTCCTTTCTGCCATCTTGGACTTCGCTCCCACGCAGCTGCCTTTGGGTTTTTAAGCAGCATTTGTTCAGGGGATGTCGTTTTTGCCAAGGCTGGCACTGGACTCAAAGGCGTTTGAAACGGAGCAGCTCCGAAATCACAATGATTCCTCTTAGCCTTTCGTCTCTTGGCAGGTGTGCGTAAGGGCCAGGAGGAGACAGACAAATCTCACTCACAGAGAGGCTCATGGAAGAGAGACCAGAATTAATTAGCCAGAAGATGTCATTCGCAGCAGCATTTTCTCAAGAACTGTGCTCGTTACTTTCAAGCCGAAAAGTTAATGAAATCAGGCGAATCCAGGATAAACCAGGAGAGAATCTGCACCAAGGATGTCGGAGGAACCACGCGTGTCTGCCTGTCGCTCGGAGCACGTGACACCCGGCGTTTAGCAATGGAAACGCGCTTCTAAATATTCCATTTGCGATCTTCGTAGACTTTGCAGCATTTTGGTGCAGTGGCACCTGTTAATTTAGGACAGGTTCTGTGGTTTGGGCACTATTGACAACTGGGGCCGGGTTATTCTTTGTCATGGGGTTGTCCTGTGCCTTATGGGATGTATAGCGGCATTCTTGGCGTCTATGCAGTCGACAAGCGTAGCAGTCCCTCTGCTGGGACAAGCAAAGGCGGCTCTAGGTGTTGTCAGATGTCACCGCTCACTTGGAGAACACTGGTTTAGAGGGAAGGGGAGCCGAGGAGGAGGATGCTTGCTAATTCAAAGTCCTCAGATGATCACTTCCTCCTATAAAAAGCAGCCCTGTATGGCTGGGACATTCCTGTGGTTCATGCTGAAGCTGAGCAGGAAAACATCTCTGGTGCCCTAGAGAGAAGACCTCCCCAGGGGCCGGCGCCGCGGCTCACTAGGCTAATCCTCCGCCTTGCAGCGCCGGCACACCGGGTTCTAGTCCCGGTCGGGGCGCCGGATTCTGTCCCGGTTGCCCCTCTTCCAGGCTAGCTCTCTGCTGTGGCCAGGGAGTGCAGTGGAGGATGGCCCAAGTGCTTGGGCCCTGCACCCCATGGGAGACCAGGAGAAGCACCTGGCTCCTGCCATTGGATCAGCGTGGTGCGCTGGCCGCAGTGCGCTGGCCACTGCAGGCATTGGAGGGTGAACCAACGGCAAAGGAAGACCTTTCTCTCTGTCTCTCTGTCTCTCTCACTGTCCACTCTGCCTGTCAAAAAAAAAAAAAAAAAAGACAAGACCTCCCCAGGAAGGGCAGGGTGGCACTGTGCCTGGTCCCACAGCACATGTGGAATGTCCCTGATTTTATTCATTTATTTGAAAGACAAGGAAGCCGAGAGACGCAGAGACAGAGAGAGCTCTTCCGTGCATTGCTTCACTCTCCGAATGCCTCCACCAGTCAAAGCTGGACCGGGCCGAAGCCAGGAGTCCAGAACTGCATCCGGGTCTCCCACGTGAGTGGAGGACTCACCGGCAGAAGCCACCACCTGCTGCTTCCCAGGGGGTGCGCCCGCAGGAAGCTGGGATGGAGAGTGGAGCCAGGACTGGACAGCAGGCCCTCGGAGGCGGCACGTAGGCACCCCAGGCAGTGTCGTAAGTGCTGTGCCCAATGCCGGCCCCACCCCTGCCTTTAAAATGACCCTTGTATGGCCAGTGTGCTTTCACACCTGCACGACAGACAAGGTGAGGGTTTTTTTCTTAAAGAAAAGATTCCCCTGTGGTTCCTTGAAATGAACCCCCCTCAAAACATCGCCAGTTGTGTTTGGTGTTATTAACTCGACAGACGGTGTGGGCTGTAGAGCAGCTTAGAAGATTAAGCAGAAACGAAGGCATTTCCGAAATCCTGATGCGTGTTGCTTTGAGATGAGCCCATCTCTCTGTAGCTGGCTTTGTCAGCTACACCTGTTGGCCAAAACCGTGTTCACAGGGGGCCTGGGCTTGTGTTGCCGTGGATCAAACCTCTGCTATAGGACGCCCGCATGCCATACCAGAGGGCTGGTTAGCTCCTGACCACTCTGCTTCCCACCCAGCTCCCTACTGGTGTGCAGCAGATGAGCAAGGGCTGGGCCCCTGCCACCCATGTGGGAGACCCAGATGGAGATCCTGGCTCCTGGCTCCCCAGCTGTTGAGGCTACTTAGGGAAATGCACCAGCAGATGCAAGACCTCTCTCTCTCTCTCTCTCTCTCTCTCTCTCGCGTTCAGTTTCTCCCACTCCCTCTGTCACATTAATTTTTCAGATAAGTAAATAAATACCTAATTTTTTTAAAAATGATGTTCATAAACCCGTGATGGGAGCGGGCACTTGGTGCAGTGCCTACGTCGATGCCTGGGACACAGACGTCCCTTACCACAGCGCCTGGCTGGAATTCCGGCTGTCCCTCTTCAGATCCAGCCCCCTGAGGGCAGCAGGCGAAGGCGCGAGTGCTTGGCTCCCTGCCACTGATATGCAAGACCCAGTTCCAGGCCCCTGGCTTCAGCCTGCCCTAGCCCTGGCTGCTACAGGCATTTGGGGGAGTGAACCAAAGTGGAAATCTCTCTCTACCTGTCTGTCTTTCTCTCTCTGCTCTCTGCCCCGGGGTGTGATGGGGGCTCACGTTCATGCGCGAGCACAGATCCCAGATGTTGTTACGGTTGGATTACACCGACTTGGACAGTTCCTGAAGGATAACAATAGAAAACAGATCAAAAGCCCAGAGAAAGAAATCAGGAGGAATGAGGAACAGAGGGAACCGCAGGGGAAGATGAAAGTGGCGAATTTCAATTTGACACCAAAGTGGAGCCGGGGCGCCAGGTTTTGCTGACAGTTGCCCCACGTCCAGATGGGGTTTCTGCAGCCTTGTTGGAAGGGTGAGGTTACAATCCTGGAGTGCTTTGTGGATTTCTGGGACTCCAGGTTTGAGAAGAGTTCCCTGGGAGTCTCCGAGGCCCAGCCCACCTGCCGACTAATCCCGAAGCTACTCGGTGCCTGGATCTGCACTGGCCCTGTCGTGCCCAGCTCTTTCCTAAGGTCAGCAAGGTGTAAGAGGAATGGAAGCTAGGGCAGCACAGCCCCCTGGCCACAGTCCTGGAAGAATCTCATGGCTCTGGTAACAGATCCCTCTCAGTTCTTAGCTCAGGTCACGGAGAACTGATGAGGCAGAGAGGGACTGGGTTGCCTGAGATCGCTGAAATGTTAAGAGACCTCTAACTGCAGGTATGGTTTGATCCAGAAGCTCACAAACATCTTTGGACTCTATATTCCCATTATGCTCCCTGTTGGCTTGTTTCTCAAGCTCCGTGGAGTGACAAGGTGGAAACGTTGACGCTTGCATCCTCCCAGGTCTGAGTCCAACAGAAAGAGGGTGTGCCTCTCGCCGGAAAGACCCCACACCTGATGCAGGAAGACCCACTGGCTCTCATAGGATTGCATTCCCAGCCCAGGTGGCAGGAATGGGATGCTCTGGTTAGCTGGGCCTGAGTCACACGCTTGTATGTGGAGTGGGCACTGCACGCCCTGATGGGGAACAGGCGCTTCCCCGGAGCGAGAGCGGGACCGCCTCCCCGGGAGCAGGACCGGGCGCTGGAGAGCAGAAGCAAGAGCTCCGCTCATCACCCAGCTCTGTCTCCTGAGTGGGACCCTCTCTCCCTCACCATGCCTGCTGCTTCCAAGGAAGTCCCTGAGTACCAAAGGCGTATACAACTCTTACTTGTCACTCAGAAGATAAAACCCAAGTCATTTTACCTTTGCTTTTCCAAAATGCACTGTATTGGAATTTTACATTCTTTTATGCACCAAAATATAAATAAATATGTTCATAGCATCCATCATCCACATAAGAAGCACCCCGGACACCACACGTACTTTTAACCATGCAGTGTCCTAGGTCCCGGGGGAAATAAAGCGACATGCGATCCGGTCCTTCTTACTGGGAAACCCAGACTCCGATCAGGTTCAGAGTGCCCAGGCTTTCCAGGGAGACACTAATCTGGAGACTCTTTTGCCGTTGGTTCACCCCCCAATGCCTGCAGCAGCCCGCGCGCTGCAGCCGGCGCATCGCGCTGATCCGAAGGCAGGAGCCAGGTACTTATCCTGATCTCCCATGGGGTGCAGGGCCCAAGCACTTGGGCCATCCTCCACTGCACTCCCGGGACACAGCAGAGAGCTGGCCTGGCCCTTCCAGGGAGGCAACCAGGACAGAATCCAGCACCCTGACCGGGACTAGAACCCGGTGTGCCAGCGCCACAAGGCGGAGGATTAGCCTATTGAGCCGCGGTGCCGGCACTGCTTGGTTCTTCAGTTATGTCTGTTGAGAAGAACATTGCCCCTGTGCCATTCCCCATATTTTAGCGAACAGCTGGACAGATACCAACACACTTTCGTGTTTATTTTTCTATTTAAGACTCCCAGCATCTCTAGGAGGTTGATCTGATTTTCCACAGGCACTGGATGGATAAAGGAAAAGCTCGAGGGGCCGGGTGAGCAGTATGTTATCCCATGGCCAACAGGTGACTATACCCGAACTTCCATCCCCATCGCAGGTCAGCCGAATCCACCAGAAGTCCAAAGCTCTGGCACTCACGCTGCAGGCAGAGGGGCCAGAGGGCCACCAAGAGGCTGTGCTAAGACAGAAGAGCCCAGAAGCCATCTGGAGCCCACTTGGTGACCTTTGCGCCATGCAGGTCGCGCGTACAGCATTGTAAGCCTTCCTGCTATGGAACTGGTCGTGTGTTTGGCTGGTCTACTCAAAGCCGGACCCACACTTGAACCTTTGTGGTTACCCAGGGACGCGCTCTCTGAAGAGGTGGAAGGGAACGGCTCTCCACAAGGCCAGGTGACGGCTGCAGCGGCTGGGTGGGGCACGGGCAGCCCAGAGAGCCAGGAGGAAGGCACCTGCCTGGACGGGAGGCCTTCCTGGAAGAGGGAGAGCGTGGTGTGTCAGGCCCTGCGGCTGGCAACGGGAAAGAAGATCCACGAGGACCGAGACGGGGTGGGGTCGCAGAGGCGAGACCTGAGGTCTGGAAGGGCTCAGTGAAAGTGAAGGAGATGGGCCACCTGGGGTCTGTAGACCGCGGGGGCTCCAAAGTGGACTTCCCATCCGCTCTGGCTACAGCACGGCA
This sequence comes from Oryctolagus cuniculus, assembly GCF_051225735.1. NCBI lineage: Eukaryota > Metazoa > Chordata > Mammalia > Lagomorpha > Leporidae > Oryctolagus > Oryctolagus cuniculus. Next base: position 11,700,411 of record NC_142883.1, read on the forward strand.
AGCGGCAGCAGCTGTCCGAGTCAACCAGGTGAGTGCCAGGGGCCGCCAGAGCTAAAGATGGGTTCAGGTGGAAGTGGTGCCAGGGTTGGGGGCTGCAGGGGGAGGCGCAGCAGAGTGGGGGGTCAGCAGTGGCCCCTGGGGTCCCGGCACTGGCGACATGGTCCAGTGAGCGGCCCGAGGGAGGGAGGGGGATGCTGAGATGTTCTGAGCTGGGGGTGAGGGTGCAGTACCCTCGGGAATGGGACAGGAGAGATCTGGTGGGCTGGGGGAGACAGGGGAGGGGGCTTCGAGAGCAAGCGGGGCTAAGCAGTGCTCACCAGCTGTGCGTGGAAGTGCAGGGCGCGGGAGCACTGGAGTTGAAGACATCACTCAGGGGTGGCTGATACAGAGTAGCAGATGACAGCAGGTCCCAGAAGACAGCAGCCAAGGGGAGTGGAGAGAACAGAGACCCAGCGGCCAAGGAAGGGAAGCCTTCCGAGGAGAGAGGAACAGTCAGTGCCGTGGGGAGAGACCTGGGGTGATGAGGGCTGCGCAGAGCTTGCAGGATTTATTTCACAACAAAGTCGTCCTTGGCCTCCTTGGCAAGCGCGTCAGTGTAGCGGTGGTGGGACCAGCGGCCAACGTGCACTTGACGGACAGATGAATGGGAGGTGATGACATGGCCCCAGCGGCTGGGGACAACTCTTTCAAGGAGCTTGGCAGGAAAGGGACGGAGAGAGAGATGGACCCTGGGATGGGGGGTAGGGGAGCAAATGGGGCTTAAAGCGTTAGGCTGTTGTTATTTTAAGAGAGTGAATAGCTTGGGCATGTTTATGTGATACCTGAGGACCCTCAGCAGGTGGACAGGGGCTGATGCAGAGTTCAGAGGGCAGGATGAGCCCCTGCCTGGGAGGCTGGGGACAGGAGGAGAGAGAGCTCAGACCAAGGTGTCAAGGTGAAGGCCAGATGGTCTCCTGCATTTTTCTCAAGGAACGAGGAGGCAGGCGTGTCTGCCAAAGGAGAGCAGCCAGGGGCAGGCGCCCAGGGCTGGGCGGGGCTGGGCTGGAGACCCACGCTCCGGTGAGGTCCAGAGCACTGGCCTTCCAGGAAAACACTTATCTGAGCAAGACGAGAGCCAAGGAGCTTGAGGCTCTCGGGAGCCCAGAGCAACCCAGTTGCGTGGTTGTCCGCCGATCTGATCTGGAATTCATGGCCAGGTGGACAGGCACAGGGCTGAAACATCCATGAGCTCCACCAACCAAGACAGCAAAGCCAAATGGAAGAGGAATGCTCACTCACTCCACACGAGCAAACCCTCCCAAATGGACCCTTAGTTATATTTTTCAATAATTCAGTCTGGGCAATGGAAATGAGGAAAAAGGTCTTTTTTAATTTAACGGACTTTTACATTTAAAAAGATCAACGCTAAGAAGTGAAATGCCTGCATATTGGAAAGTTCAGGTAATGGAAGGGAGGCTCTCTGGATGTGCGTCTTCCACGTGGAGCAAGAGTCCATGTCCTTGCAAAACGGACCTAGGATGGGAGAGAGACAGGAGGGGTCAGCTAAGGCCTGTCCTCCCAGCACGGTCTGTGAGGTGAGTTGGGGGCGGAGAGACCCCCCCACCTTCCTGTTTGGATGGAGACCCCCGAGAGGCGCTGTCCTGCACCGGCTGTGCCCTGGTTGCTGACGATAACCAGAGCCAGCATTATCAAGGGCTCCCTCTGAGCTGACTTCATGCTCATGGCTTTACCTGGACTGTCTCAAGTGACACACACAGCAGCCGACGCCCTACTCAGCCCCTATCATCATCATCATCTTCATTTTAGAAGTCACAGAACCGGGAGCCCAGAGATCAGTCCAAGGCGACCCAGCCAGGCCAGTAGGGGTGGAGCCAGGATGGAAGCGTGGGCTTAGCTGACTCCGGACCAGAGTTTTGAACCACGGGGCTTCCTAGCTTCTGATCTTTCTGAAGTCACAAGTGTCCACATTCCAGTGCTCGCAGGGTCCCAAGCACCTGCAGCCAAGCCCGTGAGCTTGGAAGTAGACACCGAGTTCTGAACGCGCACCTTAGCCCAATAGAGCAGGGGGTCCCTTGGTGACAGGAGCTTCCAGCAGAAAGGTGGCTGCGCTGTTCCAAGTGTCATCGCCCACAGCCAGGATGACGTGAGATTTAGGGAAGGGACATTCAACGAGACTATGTGCGCGCATGCCGGAGGCCTCGAGGTCGAAGCAACTCTGGCAGGAGGGGAAGAGGTAAGGATGATTCTTGACCTCTGAGTTGGAAATCGCTGGGCCCCTCTTTCCGCAGTGCTTATCCAGGTGCCCGATTCCTTCCTAGACAATGGCGGGGGGGGGGGGCACTGTGCCTGTCCTGGAGGCGCTCACAGCCCAGTGATGAAGACAGCGTGGAAGGCACACTTGCAATGCAGCGTGCCCATGGCAGTGTCTTGGGAAAGCTGCTGTAGGTGTAGCCCTGGAGAGGAGGAGCAAGCAACCCAACTGGAGTGAGCGTTTGGGAGGGCAGACTCCAAGGGAACCCTGTGGAATTCTCACGCTTGTGGGCCTCCCTGAGTGTGGGCAGAGCCTGTGTCACACTTGGCTCTGTGGATGTGGTGCTGCTGCTTAAGATTGCTATCCTCGGAGCTGGTGCTGTGGCACAGCGGGTAAAGCTGCCACCTGCAGTGCTGGCATCCCATTTGGGCACCAGTTTGAGTCCAGGCTGCTCCACTTCCGATCCAGCTCTCTGCTATGGCCTGGGAAAGCAGTGGAAGATAGCCCAAGTGCTTGGGCCCCTGTGCCCTCATGGGAGACCCTGAAGAAGCTCCTGGCTCCTGGCTTCGGATTGGCGCAGCCTCTGGCCATTGCGGCTAATTGGGGAGTGAACCAGTGGATGGAAGACTCCCTCCCTCCCTCTCTCTCTCTCTCTCTCTCAGCCTCTGTCTCTCTGTAACTCTGACTTTCAAGTAAATAAACAAAAATCTTTAAAAAAAAGATTGCAAAGAGACCTGTCTTCCTTGCTAACGTTGAAGTGGCCGATGACCAGCTGTGGGCTTCCATCCAGAGAGGGCCAGGGCTGGGAGCAGGCTTCAGCCAGCAGCGAACAAAAACCCCGAGGCCTGCAGCCAGCAGCCTGCAGGGAACGGAATGCTGCCAAGAACCCGAGAGACTTAGAAGCAGATCCCTCCCCGGCTGAGCCTCAGATGAGAGCGCAGCTCGCACGGATGCTCGGCAGTAGCCTCGTGGAAACCCCGAGCAGAGGAACCAGCTAACCGCTGGCCTCACTTGAGACCCCCCGAAACTCTGAGATAAGAAATGCCCATTGCTCAGATCACTGCCGTCTCTGGCTACTGTTGTCACGCGCCCTTCAGGGAAAGAGCAGTCTGTCCTCCTGGCGACCCCTCTTCCTAGGCCTTGCCTAGCAGATGCCGTGTGCTGTTCCTATTTTTAACTAAGAGGTTCCTCCCACATACAACAAATACAGGAAAAAACATCAGCTGTGTTATAATCTGTATACTCGTGATGTCTTTTTCATCATGATAAAAAAAAAACCTATAAATCAGAAAAAATTTTAATCAAGCCATCTTTCTTTTTCAAAAAAATTATTATTAACAATAGTTGCCTGGGCAACTGGGCAGGCACCGTGGCTCACTAAGCTAATCCTCCACTTGCGGCGCCGGCACACCGGGTTCTAGTCCCGGTCGGGGCACCGGATTCTGTCCCGGTTGCTCCTCTTCCAGTCCAGCTCTCTACTGTGGCCCGGGAAGGCAATGGAGGATGGCCCAAGTGCTTGGGCCCTGCACCCCATGGGAGACCAGGAGAAGCACCTGGCTCCTGGCTTCGGATCAGCGCAGTGCTGGCCGTAGCAGCCATTTTGGGGGTGAACCAACGGAAAAGGAAGACCTTTCTCTCTGTCTCTCTGTCTCTCTCTCTCACTGTCTAACTCTGCCTGTCCAAAACAAAACAAAACAAAAAAAAAAAAACACCAATAGTTGCCTATGTTTATTGGATACAATGTGATATTTTAATACATGCACAGAATGTATACTGATCCAAATCGGGTGAGCAATATCCGTTCTTTAACACACCTTATGATTGGAGGCTTGCAGCTTCTTTCTTCCATGCTAGGTGCATGAACCTTGGCGTGTCTCCCACTGTGCTGTGTAGCACTGGGAAGCTATTCCTTCCGCCCTACTCTGATTCAGTACTCACCACTCACACGCCGCCACCCCTCCCATCTCTCCCAACCCCTAGTAATCACCATTCTGTGTCCAGATTGTTCTTAGCTCCCCCATTTGAGGAAGGTCTCGAATGTCTGATTTACTTCTCTTAGCATAATGTCCTCGGGTTCCATTCATCTCACTGAAGACAACAGGATTTTGTTCTTTACGGCTGAACTGTATTCCATTGTGTATATACACCACACTTTCTTAGCTGTTCAGCCGATGACGGACACCTTGATTCATTTCAGACCTTAGATATTGGGAACAGTACTGCCATAAATGTGGTGGAGCAGGTATCTCTCTTTGACAAGGTGAGTTCATGTCTTTTGGGTATCTACCCAGTAATGGAATTGTGGTATCCTATGGAGGTCCTATTTCTAGTTTTTTAAGACATCTCTAGGGGCTGGCATTGTAGTGCAGCAGATTAAGACACTGCTTGCAAGGCTGGGATCCCATACTGGAGTGCCAATTCAAGACCCAGCTGCTTTGTTTCTGATCCAGCTTCTTGCTATTACACCCAGGAAGGCAACAGAAGATGGCCCAAGCACTTGGGGCCCTGTCACCCAAGTGGGAGACCAGGATGGATGGAGTTCCTGGCTCCTGGCTTCATCCTGGCCCAGTTCTGGCTATTGCAAACATTTGAGACGTGAACTAACAGGTGGAAGATCTCTCTCTCTCTCTCTCCTTCCTTTCTATTTTTCTGCTTTTCAATTCAATAAATAAATGTTTTTCAAAGTCTCCATACTGTTCCCATACTGGCTTTACTAATTTATATTCCCACCAACAGTGTATCAGAGTTCCCCATTCTCTGTGCCCTCACCAGCATCCGTTTCTCCCTGACTCGTGGATGACAGCCATTCTGACAGGGGTGAGGTGAGATCTCACTGTGGTTTTGATTGCGTTTCCCTGATGACCAGTGATATTGAGCATTTTTTCATATGCTGTTAGCCATTCGTATTTCTTCTATTGAGAATCATCTATTCCCATTTCTTAGCTGGGTGGGTTGTTTGTTGTTGAATTTATTGAGTTTCTGATGTATTCTGGATATTAATCTTTGTTGGATAAGCAGCTTGCAAATGTTTTCTCCCTTTCTGTCAGATGTCTCTCCACTCTTGTGTCTTTGCTGTGCAGGAGCCTCTGCGTTTGACATAATCTCATTTGTCTAGTTTTGCCTTTGTTGCCTGTGCTTTTGGGACTTATCCAAAAAAATCATTGCCTTCACCAAAGCCTTGCAGTGTTTCCTCTGTGTTTTCTCCTAGCAATTTCATAGTTTCAGGTCTTACATTTAGGTCTTTGATCCATGTTGAGTTGGTTTTTGTACATGGTGAGAAGTAGGCATCCTTCAACTCATATTTCTTGATTTGGGGCTCAGAAAATACAAGCTCATCTTTTCTTTCTCTGGCACAGAGGAGAGTTGCAAACGTGGGAACATTGCAGTCTGTGACACTACGGGTGGCGTGGAGGCAGGAAAGCAATTACCTTCTAAGGTGCAGGCGAGTTCTGCAGCACTTCCAGGGACAGAGAAGCTATTTGTGCTAAGTGACCACGGTCATGTCCAAGCACACGGGAGGCAGACCTCCCTGGCCAACCCAGAAGGAAAGAGGAAATTAAACAAGCTCCCCAGGAGGAGCCACCCAGGGGACTGAGAAGTGACCTTAGGTTAGGAAAGCAGGCAGGACAGAACACGGCGCTCTGTAGAAACTGCTGGCTACTGGAGGCTGGCTGGGACATAAGTAGTTGTTAAAGGAAAATACAGTCAGAAGCCAGCAGTGAGCTGTGAGTAGAAGAAAGCAGCAGAGAGGGCTCTGATTCTCATAAGGACACAGGGCTGGGGGTGTCTGCCTCTGGGGCAAAGAGCTGGAGGCAGAGAGCAGTCCTGGAGAGAGAACACGTGTGGGTGGAGAAGGCCAGGAAGAAAGAGGCTGCGCCTACTGCAAAAGATTCCTGGAGAGAGCGACAAGAACATGCAGAAGCAAGGGAACCATAGCCCAAATGCCAGAGAAGCATAGATTTTGTCTAATTCGGTCTTTGCTACATCCCAGAGCCTAGACTGCATCCACACAGAGAAAACATTTTGAATATTGCTGAAGGACTGGACAAAAACGGAAAGTAGTGAAGAGGCATAGACTCAGGTATCAAAGAGAGGACACAAGAGAAATTTTACTCATTTTAGTCATCTGTCCAGTTGCCTATCACACACCCATCCATTTATCCACCTATCCATGCAGCCATCCACCCATCCATCCACCCATCCATCTACCCATCCACAAACATTTGTACCTTGACCTTGCACTTCCCAGGCTCCAGAACTGTGGGCACTCAGCATTTGTCGCTTCAGCTCGCCAGCATACGGTGCTCTGTGGTGGCAGCCTGAGCAAAGCCAGGCAGCGGTCGTCTGTTGTGCCAGCTGTTTTCATCTCTCAGGAACAGCTCTAAGTGATAGAAAAGTGACAGTGATGCGAGGCAGCCTCATCCATACACACACATGAATCTTTCCCTAATTATTGTCCCCATCCTCCAGAAAAGATGACTCCAAACATAACATTTTATTACTACAAAGATATTAACCCACCGTGCATCCATTAGCACTTTCTTCCAAGTGTCTTGCAGCTCCTCTTTGCACAGGCTGCCACATCATCTGGGATTCCCTCATTCATTCATGAGTTGAAGGAAATCTTTGACAGGTGCCCATTTTTTATTTGCATTATGGTCACAACTGTATCGTTTTGAAAATTATCCTTGAACAGTTGGTATGGGAAGGTGCACAGAAGATCAAGGACTGGCAAGGTGTGGGTCTCTGGCCAAATGTAGCCCATTGCCTATTTTGTTAATAAAGTTTTATTGGAACACAGCTCTAGCCATTTGTTTTGTTCTCAGACTACAACCGCAAGGCTGCATAGTTGCAACACAGACCATGTGGCCTGTGAAGCAAAAATGTTTCACCCTCTGACCCCTTACAGGAAGTGTTTGCTGTGCCCTGATACAAATGAAAAACTATGGCCAGGGAGAGTGCTAGAAGTGTATTCCATGCACACGGTGTATACACTCACAGATGAAAGTCCAGGAGAGACAGCAAAACGTTATCTAGGCATCGCTCCTGATTCGAACATCTTGCCTTGACCCCCCACTCACCAGTCATGGTGGAGTCCTCTTCGGTATTAAAGGGAAGGCCCATCCCAGAAGGGACTGCCATCCAATGTTTGCCATAAAATTCTTCATTCAAAAATTACTCACGAAGCTTGCATGATTTGGTAGACTGGGATCAGGGTGACTGCCCCGTCCCGGTTTGCCTAGGACTCTCCCACTTTTAAAATTACAAGTTCCATGGTCAAAGAACCCCCTGACGCCCAGGCAAGCTGATCACCCCGGCTGGAAATCGGACTACCTTGGCATGAACCCCGCCTCTGCCACTTGCCAGCCGGAAGGAAATGTGTCTTCTCTCAGCCGCACTTGGTTCCCTCTGCAAATCGAGGTGTGAGGATAAGGTGAGGTTAGCACCTGAACGCATGCTCAGTAAACCTGATGGCCAAGGAAAAGGACCGTCACCACTTTGTCCCCAAAACAAAACTGTGCAATGGCCAGACCTTGTGCAACCTGACAACATAAACGGGATGAGAGAACAATTACCCAGGAGGCAGCTGTGTCGTGATAAGATGCTCACAGCATTTGTTGTCCAAACCAAGACAGAACAGAGAGTGGAACTCTCCGTAATTGCACTGGAACCACGGTGGGAAACCCGGACATCGCGTCCCAGGCCACACAACGACCTGGAAGCCAGGCTGCCTTTACGCGGGTGCACCTGCCGAATGCCTTCGTGCTTTGCCGCCACCATCTTGAGAGTCCCAAAAGGTTTTGGGCACCAGTGAGACTCCTGCTGTGGAGCCGAGGGAGAAGGCGCCCGCCAGGCCTACACAGTGAAGCCACAGCCTAGTGGAGAAAGTTCTGGTTTAAACCTCAGCCGGTTCAAATCCCCTGCAGCTAAAAACAGCACACAATGAGGTGAAAGATGGCGCCTGTGGTCCCGGAGCTGCCCCGTTCGCTACCAACTCAGGGCAGGTAGCAGCCCGCAGAGGAGCCGAGCAGCCCAGCACCAGGGGACCCCCCGAGCACCCTCTCACGCAGTCCCAGCTCCGCTCCTGGCTTCGCCAGCAGTTTCACAGCCTGGCAGAGACGAGGGCAGCTGAGCAGCTGGGCGAAGCCCAGAGGGCATTTGGATGCTCATCACCCTGCACAGTTCAACTCACTGGTCTGGCAGCCCCCAGGCCCCCGATGGCTGCAATAACTATAAAACCCAGTTCACCGTCATCACAAAGCAGAACAAAGCAGGGTGATGGAGTGCAGCTGCTTTGCTGGGGCACTAGGAAGTGGACAGAAACTCCAGGGTGAACCTGGCCAAGACAAGCAGCAGCCGCGCCACGGAAAACCTGTGCTGGCCTCAGTCTGGAGAAGGGAGACCCGGAGGCCGCCATTCCCAGCCGTAACCACTGCCCCAGGCCCATGCTGCCATGTCCTGTGCCAGGGTCACCTGCACTGGGGTCACCTGTGTGTCACCGTTCACTTAGGCTCTGTCAACACTGGATCTCTCTCTACCTCGAAAGGAATGGCGGGGCCCAAACCCCCCGTGACTTATCAGCATTCTCCCCTCATACCCCCTCCTCCAAGCCTTCCCGAGAGCACACCTGTGATGGGAGTAGCAATTAACGTTATCAGCCATAAAGGATCAGAAGGAAAACCCAATGGCCGTTGTGAATCGTTAGGGCCATAACCACTTCAAGCGTTTGAGGGGAGGGTTGTTTTATTTTCTCCGTCACAGAGCAGGTGTGCAGAGGGGCCCCGTTTTATACAGTTGAGCCGCTTTTGTAATCCATCGCTCCAGACCTTTTTCTAGAAAGAGAACTTGGACCCACTGGGGAATCTTGTAACTTTACAACTGCAACTGGCCACAGGGAACCAGCCTGGGGCAGGACGCCAGGCGGAAGGACACCCTACCACCATCAGCCCCCTGCAAAGAGAAGAAAGGGATGGAGACCCCTCCGCAGAGGGCTGTGGGGAGCCTAGGACTTGAACTTATGCCACTGAGACCATGCCAGGCCCCCAATGTTAGGGAGAGAGAGGCACACCCCACCCCTGTCCCTGGCCAGGCAGGCGGTAAAATGGTCCGGAAAGCTTATGGAGGAGGAGAGGCTGCCGGGAGCTTGGATTCATTCGCAGGCGAAGGCGGGGTGCTGCGAGTGTGTTTCCCTAAAGAGCCCTCTTCCGGGTTGTCCCCAGAAGCAGAGCCACCTGCAGGCAAAGCCCTGGCGCCCTCCACCCACCCCCCACTCATCCCCCCACCCCCACCCCCGCCCTCGACTCCCCAGCCCGCCTTCCAGGGACACACGCCCACCTTAGGTGCTGGCACCCTGAACCAGGTCTGGCGGACTAATAATGGCTCATTAAGTTGTTCCTGGAGGTTAATTTACATCTCGCTGGAGACTGCTTTCCAGGCATTCTTCTGTAAGGGCTCCAGCCTTTGTATTTACTTTCCAACTAAATCCATTTACTACTCAATGCTTGTTCTCCAAAATGCCTCGACCTGTACCCCAAACTTGAAACTAACTCCCCACCCCCTACCCCAGGAAGAACAGCTCTGGCCCTGATGACCTCCCATTCTTGCTCTCCTGGATCCAGAAAGCGCCCTTTCATGGGTGAGAGGGGGTATTTTTTTTAATGACCGCCAGGTATTTCCGGTATCAGAGACGCACCATGCGCACTCAGGAATGAATCTTTTTCTGAAAGTCTATTTTAAGTCGCACCCTCCAGAACCTTATTTTTGTCTCTGAAGGGAAGAGACTGGGCAGAAGCAGAAATCTTCTGACTCCCCCAGGGTTGACCTTAGCTTTGGGTGGGGGTGGGGGTGGGTTCCCGAGTTGTAGGGGGGTGCTGGCCTTGCCCTCCTGCTGCCTGGCCCATTTGTCAATCAGGCTGTTTTATCCAAACTAAAAAAGTCTCCCAAGGCTAATGCTCACTTTCTCCAGCTCCTCCCTAGAGGGCAGGAGCTCATCTGATCTTGGGCGGCTGAATTTCTCACCTCTGCCTGGCAGGAACCGCTGGAATGCCCAGCGCCCAGTCCTGTCCTGTCCTGCCGTGGGCCCCACTAGCTTCAACCAGGTAAAGGCGAGGAGTTCCACTGTTAAGAAAAATCTCCAAGAATTTGGAAATGAGGCCAGAAGACGACTTTGCGTCCTCTCAGAGTCACCCTCGGGCTACTGTTTGATGAGGCTGCCTGTGTTTGGGTTCTGTGGATGGAGATTCGGAGACAAGAAGTCGCCCACAAGTGTTTTTGCTGGGGGCCTTCTCAGGAGAGGCACCTGGACAGAGGTAAGAAAGGTAGGACCAAGTGAGGAAGAAGCTGACCCACAGTGGTTATGGCAGAGGCTGTGGCTCATTTTATGGAAAGTTCTAGAAAGTTCTGGAAAGTCCAGTGTTGTCCCAAACAGAGGTCAGAGACTCAGGCTTCGTGTCAATTGCTGTAGGCCAGCCAGGGGGCGGGGAATGAGGGTGCAGGCTCTGGGGAGGCCATTCCCTCTCTCTCTAAGGCAACTCCCAGTGAGCTCTCTAAGCCTCCTGTCAACATTCAGCTCCCGAGGGGTTCCCGCCGTGAAGTCTGGGTCCTTGGCCTTCTAATATTCCTCCTTTCAGCGACGAAGGCATGCGGTCCAGTCTGTCACACCCCCTGACCCTTGCCTTGTCCCAGGCCCAGCCCCTGACCCTGACCCACAATGTCCAGGTCTGTCCAAGTCGTGTTTTTAAACTTGAACACCTCTGAGGGCCTCCTACACCAGCAGCAGTGAGTCAGCCGCACTCTGGCGAGCCCTGGTTATTTTTGGCAAGCTCTACACCTCCGTCCATGAGCACACAGAGGCAGGCCTGCTGGCATCAGGTCAGCATCCGAGACGGCATGGAGCTGGGAGGCCGCGCAGTGAGGCGTAGGAGCTGGGCCCCAGGGCCAGGCAAAGCTGGGGCCGAATTCCACTACCGACTGTTAGCCTTGTACGCTACAGACGCAAGTTACACTCTCTGAGCCTCAGTGTTCACATCCTTAATTTTTTTCTTTTTTTTTTTGACAGGCAGAGTGGACAGTGAGAGAGAGAGAGACAGAGAGAAAGGTCTTCCTTTTGCCGTTGGTTCACCCTCCAATGGCTGCCACGGCTGGCGCCCTGCAGCTGGCGCACCGCGCTGATCCGATGGCAGGAGCCAGGTGCTTCTCCTGGTCTCCCATGGGGTACAAGACCCAAGCACTTGGGCCATCCTCCACTGCACTCCCGGGCCACAGCAGAGAGCTGGCCTGGAAGAGGGGCAACCGGGACAGAATCCGGCGCCCTGACCGGAATAGAACCTGGTGTGCTGGCGCCGCAAGGCAGATTTTTAAAATTAATTACATTTGAAATATAGAGACACATAGGGGAGAGAGAGCGCACGCTCTTCCATCCACTGGTGCACTTTCCCACATGTCCCCACAACAGATGGGACTAGGCCAAGCTGAAGCCAGTATCTGGGAACTCAGTCAAAGTCTCCCACGTGGGTGGCAGGGACCCAAATCCTTGAGCCCTCCCCTGCTGCCTCTCAGGGTGTGTATTAGCAGGAAGCTGGAATTGGGAGCAGAGCCGAGACTAACCCAGGCACTCTGATATGGGATGCAAGTGTCCCAAGCAGTCTAGTAACCATTGCACCAAACTCCCCCTACACACACCCAGTTTTTTCATCCTTCAAACACAGTTGACCTCAGGAGCGAATGCAGCTCAAGTGCCTTGCTCAGGGACTGCCACATAATAATAAATCAATAAATGGAAGATGTTGTCACTAACCATTCTTATGGTGATCAAACACATAACAAAATCCACCATTTTCACTATCCTTAAGTGTTCCGCTCAGTAGAACCGAGTACCCTCACCTAGTACAGCCATCACCACCATTCTCCAGAATGGAGAATTTTTCTCCAGAATTTTTCATTGTCCCAAGCTGGATCACCGTGTCCGTGACACACGAACTCCCCCGCCCCTCTCTCTTCAGCCCTTGGGCACTACTGTGCTACCTTTTGTCTGTGTGAGCTTGGTTATCCTAGGTGCTTCATGTAAAAGGGATCATGCATTTGCCCTTTGGTGTCTACTTTCTTCCACTTAGCAAGTGTCTTCCAGTCTCATCCACACTGAGGCTGTGTTAGAACTTCTTCCTTTCCAGGCCGAATAAAGCTCCCCATTGTATGTGTCCACCAGGCTCTGTTTATCTACTCCTCCAACAACGGACTTTCGGGTGTTTCCATCTGTTAGCTGTTGTGACTAATGCTGCAACGAACACAGGTGCGCGGACACCTGTTGGAGTCTCTGCTTTTGACTCTTACGTGGAATTACTGAATCAGATGGCAATTCTGTGCTTAATATTTTTGGGGAGCTGCAAAACCATTTTGTACACATACTGCACCTGCTAATGATGCACAAGAATTCCAATTTCTCCACTTCCGTATAAACACTTATTAGTGTTGTTTTGTTTTGCTTTTTCATAATAGCCATCCTCATGTCTACGAATTGATCTCCCATTATGGTTTCTATTTACAGTTCCCTGCTGATTGGTGATATGGGCATGCTTATCTGCTTTGGAGAAATGTCTACACAAATCTTTTGCCCATGGTTTTTTTTTTTTTTTTTTTTTTTTTTTTGACAGCCAGAGTGGACAGTGAGAGAGACAGAGAGAAAGGTCTTCCTTTTGCTGTTGGTTCACCCTCCAATGGCCACCACAGCCGGCGGGCTATGGCCGGCGCACTGTGCTGATCCGATGGCAGGAGCCAGGTACTTATCCTGGTCTCCCATGGGGTGCAGGGCCCAAGCACTTGGGCCATCCTCCACTGCACTCCCTGGCCACAGCAGAGAGCTGGCCTGGAAGAGGGGCAACCGGGACAAAATCCAGCGCCCCGACCGGCACTAGAACCCGGTGTGCCGGCACCACAGGCGGAGGATTAGCCTAGTGAGCCACGGCACCGGCTGAAGTACTGTTTCTTCTAAGAAGAAAGCCAATCTGTCCCTTTCACACACACACACACGCACGCGCACACACACACACACGGACACGCATGCACACACGTATACACACTGCACGCAGTAGCCATAGAGTTGCAGAGATGGGACATATCCCTGAATCAGGAAGCAAGCAAGTGCATAGCCCACACACAGACGTGCCTGGGAATCAGCTTCTCAACTCATTACGGACAGGTCAGACCCATAGGCAAGAGTTCCAGCCAGCCCAGGTGCACGACACCAGTGGCTTTGTTCTAACCCAGGCAGACAAGAGGCCACAGACGAAGCAGCTCAGACACTGCAGCGATCTGGCACCCTACCCATAGGGAGAAGACTGGTCTCTGCCTTGCACTTGATGAGCTCATCTGGCAGAGAAGCTGAACAAACTGAGACCTGTTCTTCTCTCCCTCCTCAATGCCAAGGCCATGAGGTAGCTGGTGATGAAGAATGTCTGAGCTTAAAATAGAGAGGCCCAAGGCCAAGATCAAGGTTTTCTGTGGTGTTAAGTGTGGCACCTGGAACTTTAGACGTGGTGCCATGGATGTGGTATTGAACTTGGTGGCCTTGGGTGAACCCAGGAAGGGCCCACAGGCAGGGACCTTCTCCCTTCCTAAGGGGGACCAGGGGGCCATGTTCTGAGAAGCCAACTCATTTTCACAGCCTTCCGAGGGTTCCCAAAGCAAAGCAGGGGACAGCACATCACCTCTGGATTACTTTGCTGGGCCTGCCATGGCCAAACCCCACAGGCTGACTTAAACACCAGAACTGTCTTGTCCATGATTCTGGAGGTTAGAAATCCAAGATCAAGGTGCCTGAGCTGGGGGGGTCTTCTGGGGGCTGTGAGGAACAAGTCTACCCTGTGCCTGTCACCCAACTCCCGGGGCTCTGAGTCCCACCCTGTGCCTCTCACCCAACTCCCAGGGCTCTGAGTCCCACCCTGTGCCTCTCACCCAACTCCTGGGGCTCTGAGTCTTGAATGTTCCTTGGCTCCTGCTTCGACACTCCGATCTCTGGCTCCGTGTTCACACGACATTCTCTCTATGTGTCTTCCCGCAGCCATTTTCCCATTAACACCTGTCACATGGGGCCAGGGGCCCATCCTGCTCCACGATGACTGTGCCTCCACGGAGCCTGATCTCCAATTCTGTTTCCAGGCGAGGTCACGTCCTTGAGTTCTGGAGGCGAAGCCTCAACATGCACATTTGGAGAGAGGTGCACAATTCAATCCGGAACAGCCCTGAAACGACACAAGTCAACTCCTTTCCTCCTGTAAAGGCACAACGTAGCTGCTACATAGCAGCTGAATCATTTTTCAAATCACGGGGTGGGGGTGGCAGGGAGAGGTGTCCTGTTAACTAGGACATCGTCCTCCCTGGGCACAGCCTTGACAGGACGAGGGCAGCACAGGCTTCAGGCTGAGACCAGCCTTCCCTTGAAACTCAGCTTCACCGTTTGCTTGCTGGGGATAGGAGAACGTACCGCGCAAGCCCGCCAGTAACGAGTGTTCTCCTGTCTGTAACAGGGATGAAAGCAAACTGCAGGATTCTGGGACAGGAAGGCAGAACATATTACCTAATCCCGAATAGGAACTCGAACACAGCGGTGTAGGAGAATGCAAACTGCCACATGTTCCCGTGTGAACAGAGCCCTGCTCTCAAGTACCTATGTGGCCACCACCTCCCTTGCTGTTAAGTGCGGTCACGTGGTCAAGTTTGGCCAACAACATCTACACGTAAGCATCATGTGGAAGCCCCCAGGAACCTTCTCCAAGAGGAGGCTGGTGGTGCATACTCTTTGTCTTTCTTTTTTTTCTTCTACTTTCCTGCGGGTGTTGGATGTGTGATGGCTGGAGCTGGAGCTGCCATCTTAGACCACGAGGTGACACTGGGAGGGGAGAGCACTCATGGGGGGACAAGAAGATGGAAGGGACAAGCACAGGTGCACCAGGACTCCCGAGAGCACAGCCCTCATGCCACCCTGGGCCGCCTACCTCTGGACCTGTATGGGAGGGAGGGTTAAATGGCATCTTGTTTAAGGGGTGTTTCCTGAGGTCTCTGTTACTTGCAGCTGCACTCATCCTCACTGATAAGGTTGGGCGTCTTTGGCTCAGAACAGTGCTCATTACGTGCCTGTTGGATGGGGTCAGGCCTGTGGTACTGCTGGGAGTCCCATGGCCTCCATTTATTTTTTCTTTTCAGTTGATGCAACTCAGTAATTTTATTGCAACCAGAAGACAGAAACTCTAGGGTAGGTCTGAGGGAAAGTGTTAGTTACAGTAAATGATGGAATCGTTGTCATCTGGCAACACGAAGAACGTGAGATGCAAGTGCGGATGCCTCTTCCGAAGCCAGGCCACCAAGTTCCCGCGGTTCAGCTGACGGCATCCGTCTCCACACCCTTCTTTTTTTTTAAGATTTATTTTATTTATTTGAAAGACAGAGTTACAGGCCAGCGCTGTAGCTCACTTGGTTAGTCTTCTGCCTGCAGCACCGGCATCCCATATGGGTGCCAGGTTCTAGTCCCAGTTGCTCCTCTTCCAGTCCAGCTCTCTGCTGTAACCTGGGAAGGCAGTGGAGGATGGCCCAAGTACTTGGGCCCTGCACCTGCATGGGAGACCAGGAGGAAGCACCTGGCTCCTGCCTTCAGATCGGAGCAGTGCGCCGGCCGTAGCAGTCATTTGGGGGGTGAACCAACAGAAGGAAGACCTTTCTCTCCGTCTTTCTCTCTCTCACTGAGTATAACTCTACCTGTCAAATAAATTAAAAATAAATAAATAAAAAGAAAGAGTTACAGAGAGAGACAGAGAGCGAGGTCTTCCATCCACTGTTCACTCCCCAAATTGCCCCAACAGCCAGTGCTTAGCCGGTCCAAAGCCAGGAGCTTCTTTCCAGGTCTCCCATGTGGATGCAGGGGCCCAAGGACTTGGGCCATCTTCTACTGCTTTCCGAGGCCATAGCAGAGAGAGCAGATCGGAAGTGGAGTAGCCAGGACTTGAACCAGCACCCATATAGGATGCCGGCACTGCAGGCTGCAGCTTCACTCGCTACGCCACAGCGCCGGCCCCACGATCCACTTTCACAAGTGTCTCTGTTGGGCGATTCTTGCTGGTCTGCAGACTGAGCTTTCCAGCGGTGGACAACAGGGGAGCTGGCCCCCCTCCCTGGGACCAAGGCCCTGTGCAGGTAGCCTCGGGCCTCTGTGCAGAATGAAAACCTCTCAGCCTCTGAGCGCACAGAGCATGTCGCTGAAGGCCCACAGAGTCATCTGTCCTCAGCGAAAGTCTCCCGAGGGTGGGTGAGAGGTACAAAGGGAGGGGGTAGAGAACGAGCTTTCCCCCCTAATCTCGCAGGAGTTCTGGGGCTACTATTTCCTGAACACGGTTTATAGACGGTGAGCGATTCTGCACAGTTTGCTCAAGGCTCACAGCTGTGGAATCGCAGAGCCAGGATCTGAGTCCGGGTCAGCTGGGTTTTAAGGCCTGAGCTCCCCCAGCCCCGTAATCAACCCCCCAAGGCCCCTATGCCCACCGTGCTGTTTAGAAAAACTGTGCAATCCTAGACTTTCCTTCAAGTTCAAGCAGGGCACACGCAGTGACACAAATAGGATGGACTTGGGATTTTCAGGAACGAGATTGGGGTACAAACCCTTGCTCCTCACTCAGCAGCTGTGTGACCATAGGTGCATTCCTAGGCCTCTCTGTGCTCCTACCTGCATCTGCATTAGGACACCTGTGTCAAGGGCATCCCATAAGGACTAAGAACAAATGTGGCACTTGGGTGCTGTCTGGCCAAAGAAGGAGCTCAATAAGGATGAACCCTCTTTCCCTTGGTTTTATCTAAAAATGCTGCCTACTAAGGAGCACAGAGACAAATATGGGACAAATGTAAGTGATCCAAGCGGCCCCACGCCCTCCCTGCCTCTTGTGTGGCCGCCTGGTAGAATAGACAGAGAGAAAACTGACCATCGGAAGACCCAGGAGCCGGCCCCGTCTCAGCCACTTGCCAGCTGTGTGACCTTGGGCAGGACACATAACCTCTTCGGAGACCTAATGAGATCACACACGTGAAAGAATTTTAGAAATTATAAAGAGCTGGGCAAACAAAGATGGCGGCACGGCGCGGAGCCACAGCCTGGAGACAGAAGCCATCACTCCGCGTGTTTTCTTTCCGGAGGACAGCTGGACAAAGCGCTCTCCTCCACAAAGGACTGGGGAGGGCAGTTTGGTTAATGGTCCTTCACCCAGGGGCCAAAAGGTGAAAGGTCACAGCGAGGCCTTGTCTTGCAGGGAGATTCCCGCTGGGCGGCCTGGGGCCTGGCTGCCCTGGCCGAGGCCCTGAGCAACTGGCTCTCTAGCCAAAGAAAGGGATACTTTGTTTGCACGATTCTGGGGAAGAAGAAAGAGAAGGAGGAGGGCGGGCAGGACTGAGCCTGCCGGATTGTCCTCCCTGGCTTCCTCACCGGGCCGCTGGACGTGGAGCAGAGAGCGGTAGCTCGTTCAATGATGTGGACCCTGGCTGTTATTAACGAACATCCACTGAGCACTGCCTAGGACCCCCAGCACTGTGCTAAGTGAGCACTGTCTGCTTGAACCCTCGCTACAACCGGTGGGAGGTTGAACGGCCTTCAAGTCCCTGCTGATGACCCCGCGACTCGGGTTGGAGGCGCTGCTGTGTCTGGCTCCAGAGTGCCCGCTGGTCCCCTGTGTGCCGTCTGCTTGTGAGCGCTCACTGCACATCAGACCACGCCCGAGGACAGGCCGGGGAGACAGAAGCAACCCCGACAATAGACAACACCCTGGCTCCCATCAGGGAGTGGCAAAGGCTTAAACACAAAGAGGCCATCCACAGAGCTTACAGGATCCCAGCTCTCAGGCTCGTGGCCACCATGCACACAAATCGTGCGGAATTCTAGAAGCCTGGGGATCCAAGTCTCCCTCCCGTCCCGTCTTCTGTATCCAGCCACTCATCCGGGCCAACCAGTTTGACTCAAGGTCAAGTTGCAGGTCTAGGACAGGAGTAACTGAGAGTCCTCATCATCGGATGCCATGACTGAAAATCCTGAATCAGTCAACACAGGCTTTGTTACATGGAAAAGGACAAGATGAGAGAAATGACCTGGACCGAGTTCTTGGACTCCTTCATTTCCCAGATTCTTTTTTTTTTTATTTTTTTATTTTTTGACAGGCAGAGTGGACAGTGAGAGAGAGAGACAGAGAGAAAGGTCTTCCTTTGCCATTGGTTCACCCTCCAATGGCTGCCGCGGCCAGCGCGCTGTGGCCGGCGCACCGCGCTGATCTGATGGCAGGAGCCAGGTGCTTCTCCTGGTCTCCCATGGGGTGCAGGGCCCAAGCACCTGGGCCATCCTCCACTGCACTCCCTGGCCACAGCAGAGAGCTGGCCTGGAAGAGGGGCAGCCGGGACAGAATCCGGCGCCCCGACCGGGACTAGAACCCGGTGTGCCGGCGCCGCAAGGCGGAGGATTAGCCTAGTGAGCCACGGCGCCGGCCTCATTTCCCAGATTCTTATTTCATTCCCTCAAAAACTCCAGGGTGGGACCCTGGAAGACCCTTGTCTAGGAGTGGCAAAGTGAGGAGCCAGATTTACAAAGCAGGGAGGCGGGAATGATTGACTGCACCTGGGGTTGGGGGGTGGGGAGCGTGGTTTCCAGAGTGGCTTCCCAGAGGAGGCGCCCCTTGGACTTGGCTCCGCTCCGCAGGAGCTTGGAAGTCGGGCTGCAGGCGCTGGATGGATCCCCACGCTCTCTGGCTTCAGAACCTCGCTTTCCTCTTGTGCGATGGAGGTGATAATAGTGCCCACTTCTCGGGACTGCTATGAAAATTACATAAGGTCATGAAGGAAGGGCAGGCAGAACGGCGTTGGCCACACAGTAATGCAGGCACAGCTCCCTCCGTGAGGGGTGATGCTGCTCTCCCTAATACGACTGCGAAAGGACAATGATAATGTGCCGAGTTCCTGTCCTGCACCAGGGACCGTACCCCATGGTCTCCTTTATATGATGTCTGCCTCTCATGACAATGCCGCAACCAGGGACAGTCATGGTCCCCAACCGAGGAGACTGAAACCTCCAGAGGCCTGGCCTCCAGGATCGTCCCTGTCCCCCTCTCCCCCCGGTCCTCAGGTCCCTGCAGAGCCCGCTCCCGCATCAAGCAGAGCTGACCCATGGAAGCGACAGAACAATGCAGAAAAGACGCACACGGCGTCTGAGTCAAGACCAGAAGACACGGTGGCTTCCATCTCGCTCTCGAGCCAGGCCAGCAGGGATTTGCCCACACATGAGTGAGCAAACTCCGGTAGCATGACCTCTGACCCCAGCTGCCCTCTTGGCCACACCCTCATGAGAGAGCTGCAGGCAGAGCTGCCTGACTCCTGATCTGCAGGAGCTGTGAGATCGTCATTTTTATGAAGCCGTGCACCGGAAGTGATCATGCATACCGGGATGCCCGATTTGGCAAGGATAGCAAGACTTACGCAGGTGCGCCCGGCTCCAGAGCCAGCCCCCATAAGCACATCGTGGCTGAGGAATGCTTGCCAAGTGGACATGAAGGGGAAGAATATTCTGGTAGGACTGTGTGTTGCTTCCTGCCACTAAGCCTTGCAAGCAGAGGCTGGCTGGCCGGGGTGGTGCTGACACTAGGACCAGACCAACCTGGTTCAGGGGGAGATGGGAGGGCTGCCCACAGGCTGCTTGGCTGCCTCCTCCTTATTTTCTTTCTTACTTAGTAAAAAGCATTTATTATTATTTAATTGAGAGGCAGAGTGACGGGGGTGGAGAGAAAGAGAGAGAGAATCGTCCATCTCTCCCCAAATGTCCATGACCAAGCCAAGCTGCAGCCACGAGCCAGGAGCTCCACCTGTGTCTCCCAGATGGGTGCAGGGGCCCAAGCACTTGAGCCATCTTCTGCTGCCTTCCCATGTGCATTAGCAAGGACCTGGATCAGAAGAGGAGTGGCTGGGATTTGAACCAGCGCTCATATAGACTGCTGGCATGGCAGGCGGCAGCCTAAACCACTGTCCGCAACACTGACCCTCACTCCTTATCTTCTGAGGACCGTGGGGGTAGTCATCCTGTTGGTAAGCATGCCCCCTGCCTTTAAACTCAAGGCCATGGCCATGACCATCCTCAGCATTCGGAATTCCTCCTCCAGGCCAGGGAACTGCCCAGGTGCAGCGACTCCCTGTGGAAGTGCCCATCTGAGGCCCAGCCTGCCAGGCCGAGCTGCCCACAGCTCTCAGCAGCCTCCTCTAGGAGCTCCGCTTGGGTGGGGTGGGGTAAGCAAGGGGACCCCTCCCACCTGTGAACCTCAAGGTCTGTGCCCAGCTGCCCTGTGCCCAGCAGTGCACTGTACCCCAGCCCGGAGGCCCTGGAGGCCACCCCGTCCCCAGCGCTGCAGCTCCCTTCCTCCTGTGCCACTGGGGACTCCAGGCTGCACAGCACCGCCCGGAGTCCAGCCCCGCTGTAGAGGCGCCTTGGGGAGCACTTGGGCCCTTGCACAAAGCAGGGACATCCTTCATCAGAAACTCTGCGGACGGGGTGTTAGTGTCCTTGAGAGAGGAAGAGAATTCTCTCCGCACTTAAAGGAGCTTCAGAACAGAAAATGGGAGAGCAAGGGGTGGTGACAGCTAGAAAGCCATCACCTGTCACCCAGGACAGGGAGGGCACCTGCCAGCCTCTGCGGTGGCTGCAAGCGGCCTGGGGGCTGAGAGGCTGACTTCCGGGGAGGCAGGTGTGGGGGGAGGGGAGGGGACGTGCAGAGCCCAGTGGGGCCTCTGCCCTACCTCCTGCAGTCTGTGGTCTCTTATCCCCACCCCTCCCCGCCCTGCCTCCCACTCATCAGGACCTGCCCTTGGCATCGGTAGAGGGGAGAAGACCCAGGGCCATGCTTCTACACCACACACACCCCACGGCTCCCCAGAGACATCCCAAGGTCGGGCATCAGGGTGCAGCCCCTCCCCCAGCCCGAGGGAGGCACAGGTTTGCACCTCCAGAGCCTTCACATGGCACTGCATGTGAGCCTCGTGTTGTCACACAGACGGGACCAGACAGACTTGCGTGTGGACCCTCCGGGTGGCCTGGGACGTGTTCCTGGCATCCCCAGCCTCTGACTTCTCTTAGAGAAACAAAGGGGATAAAGTGTGGGGCCGGCACTGTGGTGTAGTAGGCTAAGCCTCCACTTGAGGCACCATCATCCCATGTGGGCGCCAGTTCATGTCCCGGCTGCTCCTCTTCCGATCCAGCTCTCTGCTGTGGCCTGGCAAGGCAGTGGAAGATGACCCAAGTCCTTGGGCCCCTGCACCCACATGGGAGACCTGGAAGAAGCTCCTGGCTCCTGGCTTCGGATTGGCACAGCTCTGGCCATTGCAGCCATTTGGAGAATGAACCAGCAGATAGCAGACCTCTCTCTCTGTCTCTCCCTCTCTCTGTCTGTAACTCCACCTCTTAAATAAATAAATAAAATTGTGGGGGGGGGCAGAATGATGTGTGTAGAGACCAGTGCAAAGCCCAGCATGTTCTAGAAGCTCAAAAAAAAATGGCGATAGTGAGGCAGGGTAAGGACACCCCTACTCCCAGAGGTGAATAAACAGGCCCAAAGAGGGTAGATGACAAGTGCAAAGTCACAGGGCGCGGGACCCAGGGCCCCGGAGCCCCACCCCTCCCTCCCTTGCTGTCTAGGACTCTTTTTTTTTTTTTTTTTTTTTTACAGGCAGAGTGGACAGTGGGACAGTGAGAGAGAGACAGAGAGAAAGGTCTTCCTTTGCCGTTGGTTCACCCTCCAATGGCCACCGCGGCCGGCGCACCGCACTGATCCGATGGCAGGAGCCAGGTGCTTCTCCTGGTCTCCCATGGGGTGCAGGGCCCAAGCACTTGGGCCATCCTCCACTGCACTCCCTGGCCACAGCAGAGAGCTGGCCTGGAAGAGGGGCAACCGGGACAGAATCTGGCGCCCCGACCGGGACTAGAACCCGGTGTGCCGGTGCTGCAAGGTGGAGGATTAGTCTAGTAAGCCGCGGCGCCGGCCTGCTGTCTAGGACTCTTATCAGCTAGACTTCCCCCACCACCACCCATAAGACAGAGGTAAGGACAGCATCCATTGGTAGGGTACCCACAGGGCCAAACAGGAGCAGTGTGGGACCAAAGGCCTGGGTTCAAATCCCGCTTCTCTGTCCAGGAGCTTCGTGACCCCATATAACAATTACCATTGAGGTGCCTCCATTCTCCCGTCTGCAAAACGGAATAAGGATGTGCATGGTGGGCTTGATGGGGTGATATCAATAAAGATCCCCCACGCCCAGCGCCGGGAGTAGTCAGGCCCCCACAGGTTTCCTGAAGACAGAAGGAGCCGCCACACAGGTCTCCTGTCTTGACCCACGCAGGCCTGGAGGGGGATGAGCACAGGCACCAGTGGGGGCTGCTCAGGTGGGGCTGGGGCTGGACGCCCACCCAGGCGCCTTCCGCGGGCTCAGCGGGCGGAGTGACCTCTGCCAGCTAAGCAGAGCGCCGGGCAGGCACAGAGGCCATGCTCTTGGGTAAGCCTGTTCTGGGTGGTTCTGTGAAGGGGAGCGCATTGTCCTCGGGGCCTGATCTGTGTGAAACTTGTCGTTGTCACCGGCTCATCCCTGGCCACCCACAGAACTCTGGCTGTTCTCCGAGACTGCGTTGGGGTTCCTGAGGTTTTTCTAAGGCTTTTTTTGGTTATTATATTTTATGGTCCAGAGATATTTTACTCTTTTTTTATGCTTTATGCTTATTGTGCCAGGACTTTCTAGGCAGTGGGTTCCAGCCACAGGATCCTTTCCCCGGGCTGCGCCGGGTGCGGTGGGCTCTTGCCTCCCATGAACCCAGGGACTTTCTCTTCGGCTTCCTTTGGTTTTTGCTCATTTCCTTCACCCCGTCCGGGAAGCTGCCTCGGCGCTTATAGTGCCTGACCTGCTCCATGTGCGCCTTAACTCCCTTGGCAAGACTCTTGCCCTTACCTTGGTTGTGTGCAGCCCCGGGGCCTCTTCCGGCTTTGCCATGTGACATTTGCGGGCCTTCCTCTTTGGACAGTGTCCACTCCCTGCAAGTGCACAGTCACCTGCCCTGCAGACGGGCAAGCGTGTGGCCACAGGAGCACCTGCACACTTTCTGAAAGACCTGGAGAACTCGGAGCAGGTTCCCCTCCTCTTTCTCTCTGGGTTCGCCATCTTGGAGAATGACTGGAAGATGGCAGTTCTGGCCCAAACGCAGGCCTTTTATTTTTTATTTTTTTATTGAGCACCGAAGCAAATTTCTTTTTTTCTTTTCTTTTCTTTACTCTTCTTTTTAAGGTTTTTTTATTTATTTGGAAGGCAAAGTAACAGGATTGGGGGACAGGATTGAGAGAGAGAGAGAGAGAAAGAGAGACCATCCATTTGCCGGTTCACACCCCAAATGTTTTCAACAGCAGGGGCCAAAGGCAGGAGGTTGAACTCCTTCTGGGTCTTCCACGTGGGAGGCAGAGGCCCAAGCACTTGGGCCATCTTCTGCTGCTTTCCCAGGTGCATTACCAGAGATCTGGATGGGAACCAGGACTCAAACGCAGGCTCTGGACGCCGCTGAACACAAGCCACTGGAACAACTTCTTGATGCTTTCTTCGGGAAGCAAAGCATGGAACCCATCCCATCAGGAGCTTCTCAGCTATGAACAGTTGGGCTGGACCTTCTTCCTTCTTGCTAAATTAATACAGTTAGTTACCCTGAGAACAATGTATTAATCCACCTCCACTTCGGCACTTTTTACTATTTTGTGATCGTATCTTCAGGAGTTGGCTCTCCCCGTTACACCAGGAGTGAGCTAGGTCTCTCTCACCGTGGTCACCGTGTCTTTATTAGTGTGCCCAGCATCTAACAGTGCCTGGCCCTGGAGAGCTGCATGATGATTTGTCAGGTCAGTGTTCTTTCTTCCCATTCTCCCTCCGCCTTTCCTGTCTGCAAGGCACACAGTACAGGGGGGTGGGGGTGGACCACAGGAGGAGAGTTGTGCCAGTCCTTACTCTTTCTTCCCTCTTCCTTTGATACAGGGGCCCTCTTTCCACCAGGAGCCGGTTCATGTGGTTCAGCCAAGGTGAACTTTGCAAGGGGGTTCAAACATGTGACCTAGACCTGGGCGGAGTTCCCAGCTGATGTGAACCTAGTCGGCTGAAGCATGAACCACGAGCTAAGAAGAGCCAGTCCGAGCTCCCCCTAGGCAGTGAGAGACATCCAGGTCTAAGCCGGCTAAGAATACAGCCACTAGCCATGAGGGGCTACTTAAATCTAACTTTAAATTAATTGAAACTAAGTAAAACTTAAAATTCCGTTCATCAGTCACACTGGTCCCATTTCAAGTGCTCAATGGCCCGGTGGCTGGTGGCTAACGCACTGGACAGCACAGGCACCTAAGAGTTCTATTATCATAGAACGTTCTCTTGGTCCCCATTCATCTAGACACTGCCACGCCTGATCCAGACACCAGCATGTTTCTTTGCTTTCCCTTTTTTCTAAAGGCTGAGCTGAGTTTCTATCATATGAGTCTGAAGTCTTAACCAGCGTATACAGGATTGGCTATCTTTCCTCAGCACTCCGGGGAGCTGAAGTTCGCCCACGTGAGGTAGGCTGTGTGTCTATAGCATCATTCTGTGCCCAGAGAAGCTCTCCTCTGTGGATCACGGGACACCAGATCTAACGGGACCCACCAGAACCGGGCAAATGTCTCACCCTTTCTTCTACTGCAGAGATGGATCAGCGATGATAATACAATGCTAGTGATAGATGACAGCTAAAAGATAGATTACAGAGTAGATAAAAGATTATAGGTAGATAGATAGACTCACCGGGAACACTGATTTTTACACCTTTCTTTGCTTAATTGTCTTTATTCTTATCCAAAAATCAAATTGTCCCATTTACACCTCAAAACTCGGACTGCCTTCTCTAGGCACACTGGCCAGGCTGTGAGGCTCAACCTCGGATGAGAGAGACTAGCTTTAAGAAACTTGGTGAGGGACAGAGAACTCCCACAAGACCCCTGCAACAGCCAAACCCAGGCTTTGCAGAGCTGACTGCGAAGCACAAAAAGACAGAAGGGGCAGGACCCACCATAGGGTAAGCCCCCAAGTCAGTATTCCCGTGGCTTTATCCCACTACTAACAGCTTGGCCCTCAGTTTCTGTATCTCCACCTCAACCTCCAAAAAGAGAATCTGTTGAACTCAGTCACTTACCATGATCCCTATGGGAAAAGTTCCAAGGCCTGACCTCCCCAGTCCCTGGGATTGGCTGTTTTCGGGTCGTGGTGCTTTATTCTAGTCCAATCAGCTGTGCTGGAAGGGGTCCTGTGACATCAGAACAGTAACACCAGCAGAGACTGTAGCTAGGACAGCCAGTTTAAATGCATAGTCAGAAAATATCCAAGGGATAGAAGGAGACACACAGTCTGACAGCTATTTTTATTTCTTGTGTTACATTGTTAGCCTGTTCAAGGTACCGAGGATGTTGGCCACAGAGGGAAACAGTAACACTGAGAAGCAAGATAGCTTGTTTTCTGTTCCCCTTCACAGTCCCTTGCTAATTATAGTTCCCGTCTTGTCATCTGAGAAGAAAACTATTTTGCCTAATGACAGAAGAGGTAGACCAGATGGCCTCACCCTGATCCATCAAAGTTTAGTCAAAAATGCTCCCACTGTAATTAATGAATTCCTCCTGCCTGATTTCCCAGGAGCTTTGCATCAGCTCTCCTGCTAAAAGCCATCATCCCTGCTCCAGCCACGTCAAACCACCCCTTCACTGGTTGTCCTAATAAGGCCAAGACACCATCCAAAGGGCCCGCTACCATGTCCTGCTCACAGGTCCCTGTTACAGGGTCCAGCATTCATCAAAGCTGTCCACCCAAGGCCACAGAAATGCTCCTGGCATGCCTTCTTTCTGTGTCATGATAATGACCCTGACCACAGCCAACTGGTCCAGAAACAGACACCTGACCCAACCTGGCTCCTCCTCCTGGGAATCGCAACCAAGAGAGAGCTCCTCTCAGCAGAGCCTGAACTTGACCAGAAAAGGCCAGTCTGCAAAGCGAGAAGAGAAAGGAACTGATGTCCAGGGAAACCGGAAGCAGGAGACCAGAGAAAGAGAGAATGAGACGCTTCCAGGCCCTTTCTCAGGCAATGACAAGTGCGGCACGTTTTATTGTCCAGAATGGTTACAGTTTCCCATCCCACTCCCTCTTCCGGAATCCTGCCACTCTCTCAAGAAAGAATGTGTATCCCTTCCTCTCAAAATCACGGGAGCCTTTGGGACTACTGCCTCTGCTACTAGGCTGTGGCGGAAGTGACCCTGCGATCTCTGAGGCTGGCTCAGAGAAGGCGGGGCTGGCTGCATCCCCGTGACTCTGTCACTTGGGCTCTCACCTTGGAAGATAAGCAGGACGCACGGAGCGGCCCATGTGGAGAGGAACAGAGACCCTCAGCTCTCAGCTCCAGCTGAGCAACACTGGCCCGACCTGGCAGCCCCGTGACGGTGCCATCCGGGGAGCAGATCCTACAGCCCCAGGAAAACCAACTCTGGTGACACCACAAGGAGCAAAGATGAAACTTCCCCACTAAGCCCCGTCTGGATTACAGACTTGGGGGCCCAGTGCTGTGGCATAGTGGGTAAAGCTGCCACATGCAGTGCCTGCATCCCATATGGATGCTGGTTCAAGACCCGGCTGCTCCACTTCTGATCCAGCTCTCTGCTATGGCCTGGGAAAGCAGTAGAAAATGTCCCAAGTCCTTGGGCCCCTGCACCCACATGGAAGACCTGGAAGAAGCTCCTGGCTCCTGGCTTCAAATGGGC
The DNA here is from genome assembly GCF_051225735.1 of Oryctolagus cuniculus. Lineage (NCBI taxonomy): Eukaryota > Metazoa > Chordata > Mammalia > Lagomorpha > Leporidae > Oryctolagus > Oryctolagus cuniculus. The sequence continues at coordinate 11,727,507 of NC_142883.1, forward strand.
TCACCTCTGGTCATTGTGGCCAATTGGGGAGTGAACCAGCGGATGGAGGACCTCTCTCTCTCTCTGCCTCTCCTTCTCTCTCTGCGTAACTCTGACTTTCAAATAAATAAATAAATTTTAAAAATAGATTACAGGGCCGGCGCCATGGCTCACTAGGCTAATCCTCCAACTGCGGCGCTGGTACCCCAGGTTCTAGTCCCGGCTGCTCCTCTTCCAGTCCAGCTCTCTGCTGTGGCCCGGGAGGGCAGTGGAGGATGGCCCAAGTGCTTGGGCCCCTGCACCCGCATGGGAGACCAGGAGGAAGCACCTGGCTCCTGGCTTCGGATCAGCACAGCACCAGCTGTAGCGGCCATTTGGGGGGTGAACCAACGGAAGGAAGACCTTTCTCTCTGTCTCTCTCTCACTGTCTAACTCTGCCTGTCAAAAAAAAAAAAAAAAGCTTTATGAAAAACAATAGATTACAGACTTGGGAGCAACAAGGTATTGCTATTTAAAGCCATCAAGTTTGGGGGTGGTTGGTGATGCAGCAAAGGTCCTTGGATCAATGAGTCTCTGTCTTTGATTTACAATAGACAGTCCTAGGTCCTTAGAGAAAGCCCCCAGCCTGGCATAAACTCATTCATTTGGCCAAAACTAAAGAATGACAACTACTGAAGACCTCTTTTGCCATTTAAACAGAAAAGTAAGGAAGGGGAATAAATTAGGGCTGTCTTTCGGATCTGTACCCTTGCACATGCGTTCACTAAGAGTTCTAAGGCTTAGAGCCAGCATCGGGCACAGCAGGTTCAGCCACCACCTGTGAGGACAGCATTCCATATCAGACGCCAGTTTGAGTCTGGCTAGAGCACGTTCTGGTGATGCACCTGGGAGAGCAGCAGAAGGAAGCCCAAGTACTTAGGCTTCTGCCACCCCAATGAGAGACCCAGACGGTGTTCCATCTCTTTGGCCTGGCCCAGCCGCAGCCATTGCAGCCACTTGGGGAGTGAACCAGTGGATGGAAGACCTCCCTCTCTGTCTCTCTCACTCTCTCTGTCTCTGTCTCTCTTTTTGCGTGTGTGTGTGTGGGTGTGTCTGACTCTCTCTCTGTCACTCTGCTTTCAAAGAAATAAAATAAATCTTTAAAAAAAAAAAAGTTCCGAGTCTTTTCCTGGTGTGTGTAGGAATCTAGAACTTTCCTCTCCTCAAGGGACTAGTAATGAGGCTCTGAATGCAAATGAATACTCAACCCCAAAGATAGCCACCAGCCACACCATGTTCACAAAATCAAGACCACTTCAACTGCAAGCCACGATCCTTGTGGCCTGGGCTGCTTTCCCCAGCTGCCCTCCGTAACACTGCAGATGCACCCACCTTAGCCACCCATCAAATTCCGCAGAAGAGACAGAGGAGATGTAAGTTCTGGGTGACCTGGCTGCCTCCACTCTCAAAGGTTAGAGGTAGAACTGCTGCCAGGACATTCAGGACTCTTGGTGTCGCGTGGCTGAGCTGGGTATTTCAGCCAGAGCTACCAAGGATCCACCATCAAGAGAGGGAAGAAGGGACTGGAAACCATTGCAGCCCATCCAAGAAGTTTCTGTCAATGAGGATGCACCCATCACACATGAGGCCCACAAACTTCATTACAGCGAATTCTCTAGGTCATGCAAGGATTTCCAAGCCCTGGCAAGAGCCAACAGACTGAATTCCACGCAATCAGTGAATTTCAACAGGGCCATGCAGACGTGGCAATGAGACTTGACCCAGTATGGTCTCCAGGGACGAGGATGTGTTGGCAACAGAGAGAGGGCAGGAGAAAAAGCCGCTGCTGGGTACCTGCTCTCACTCGGCTGTGGAATAAGGACCAAATCAGGGTCAATGTCACGTGTGGTCTTGGTGTCTGGGGAGACCAGGAGGGTGTGGAGTGACCTAACCACGAGTTTCCCTCCCCATGCTGCTCGGATAGATAAAGCCCCTACCCCCAGTCAAATGACCCTTCTGAGTGATGGGGCCAAGCAGAGCTCCTGCTTACCCTGAGTAGTGGGCTTTAGTTCCCCGCCAGCCCATGGGATTATTCAACCAGGACAAGCACATCCTCCCAGGGGGCACAAGGGGGCACTTCGCCCTTTGGATGCTACACAGCCTGCCTTCCACAGCCGGGTTTTTCCACTCTGTCCTTTCCTGAGGGCAACCTCATGTGACCCTGCACCCTGTGCGGCATCGTCTTCCTGCCCCTGGCTGAGTGTGCACGTGACTAATAATCTACTTTTGATTTTGCCTGCCCAGTGTCAAGTGTTGTGTACTGAGCCATCACCATAACCCGTGGGTGGGGATCTTATGCAAATAGGACACCATTACAACGCTGGACTTCAGAAGAAGGTTCTAGGCTCTCCCCAGCCAGCAGTGTAGGTGGGACTGAGTGTATCAGAGATCATCTGCTCTGTTGTTTCTTTATTCAGCAGTTACTAAGTTGGCTTTGGTGCTGACATGCTAAGCCTGGCCTCCGGGGCCATTTGTCCCATCGCTGAGACTTTGTCCTTGACCTCTTGTAGACATTAGTCAGCAACATGTACTTGTGACACACAAATGTATCCAACTGCCAATCCCTGGGGAACACTGACCTGCAAGCCTGTTCCTTCTGGAAGTTTAGTGTCCTGAGGCCACCATGGCGACGCGTGTGTCACATGGGCTGCGGTCAGCCCTCAGGGTCTTACGTGTCTTAACTTCAGCATGTTCTAATGCTGGGTCTCCGGACTGCTCCCCTCTGGACGGCTGGCAACTTTCCCAACAGAAGATGAGTTTCTCTGATCATATTACCCAAGAGTGGCCGCAGTGAAAGAATTCACTTTGCTCGTCTTGGCCTTGGAATTCAGCTGTCCCTTAGGGGCAACCAAGGACTCCCAACCCCTATGAGCCTGGAAATGGACCCTCACCAGATACTGAATCTGCTGGTGCTTGTCCTTGAACTTCCTAGTCTCCAGAACCATAAGCAGTAAGTGTGCATTGCTCATAAGCCACCCAGCCTCTGGTGTTTGCTAACAGCAGCCTGGACGGGCCAAGGCAGGTACCAAGGGAGAGGCAGCCCCTGAGGGGTTCTGTGGAGTGGAGAGCCCGCTGTCTTCCTGCATACTGTGTACTGCTGGGCTTAGGGCTTTCTAGTCGTTTGAACTTTGGCCCCTAAAGAGATTTGTTCGGGTTCTCACCCCTGGTATCTAGGAATGTGACTTTATTTGTAAAAAGGGGTCTTTGTAACTTTAATTAAGTTAAAGATCTCAAGATGAGAGCATCCTGGGTTTAACCAGGTGGCTCTAAATCCAATGATGAGTAGGGTTGGGTTTGGGGGGATTTTTTTTTTTTGGTCTTTTTTCTTTTCATTTACTTATCTTCATTTGAAAAGCAGTGAAAGAGACAGACCCACAGACAGACAGAGATCTTCCATTCACTGGTTTGCTCCTCAAATGTCTGCAACAGTCAGGGCTTAGCAAAGTCAAAGCCAGGAGCCCAGAACGCCATTCAAGTCTCCAGCATGGGTGTGAGGGATCCAGCTACTTGAGCTATCACCTACCTGTTGCTTCCCAGGGTGCACATTCACAGGAAGTTGGAATGGGAGGCAGAACCAGGACTCAAAGCCATGCATCCAATATGGGATGTGGGCATCTTAAGCAGTATCTTTATCACTGTGCCAAACGCCCTGTCTTGTGTTCTTATTAGAAAACACGGAAGAATGAGGACAAAAGCAAGGGGAAACCATGCGAGGACGGAGGCAGAGAGAGAATCTGTAGGGATGCAAGGAACACCAGGATTCCCCAGGGTTGTCAGAACCTGGGAAAGACCAGGAAGTCTCCTGCCCTCGAGCCCCCAGAGGAGCAGAGCCCAGCCAACACCTTGATGTCAGACTTGATGCCCGAGAGCTGTGAGGGCAGACATTGCTGCTGTTTAAGGCACCACGTTCAGGGCCATTTGCCACAGCAGCCCTAGGAAACTGTTAGGGCTCGAAGGCTTTGTCCCTGCCAAAACTCTTGTGCTACAAATTCACCCCCGATGCAGTGGTGTTGGGAGGTGGGGCATGATGGGAAGTGACCAGAAGCTACACAAGCCTCAAGAAGGAAGCTGGGTGGGCCTGGACGGGAGGCTCCGAACCTAGCAGGTGCCCCCAGCCCAGCTCCCCAAGGCACCCCACCCTCTGGAAGAGGTGGGGGGCATCTGGTCCCAGCCCAAGTCTGAGGGCTGAAAGTATCTATGCCTCCAGGCAGAGAGCTGGGCCTTGCTCCTTGCCGTGTGTCCTGGGCAGGGCGGGGGTGGGGAGGCGGATTAGAAACCTGGAGGGTCTGACTCAGCAGGAAATGTGAAGAAACAGCACCGTCCAGTGTGATTAGAGTCTCCGACACAAAGGGCATGAGATAAGGGCCTGTGCGGACAGACTGGGAGTTGTGTGGACTGGGCTGGCTGGGGTGCCCAGGGCAATGGAAGGTAGGGTCTGAGCTGTGGGGGGAATGGCTCCCCAGAGGGAGGTCAGGGTCAGGGCCACTGCCCCTCCATGCTGGCTGCTTTTGGCGTGGGCACCCCTTACTCACCTGTGCTGGGCCTCTGCCTCCCGCTGGCTGTGAGCCTGGCCGAGTGCCTTAGGATTACAAAGCGATACTAAGTCATCATCAGGCTACTGAGCACGGGGACCAACGCTGACGGTCTGACTGATCGCAGGAAAGTTGTCAACACCAGTCTCCCCCCCAGCGGGAACACACGCTCTGAGTCACACACAGCAGCTGCTGACGACGCCCCGTGCAGCTCATTCACTTTCCTCTGAGGGGCAGAGGAGCCCACGAGGCCCAGGCTTCACCAGGAATGAATGGTGGTTGGTAAAGGGATTCTCGGGGACGGCGCTGTGGCGTAGCGGATGAAGCCGCCTCCTGCAGTGCTGGAATCCCATATGGGCCCAGGTTCGAGTCCCGGCTGCTCCACTCCTGATCTAGCTCTCTTCTATGGCCTGGGAAAGCAATAGAAGATGGCCCAAGTCCTTGGGCCCCTGCACCCGCGTGGGAGACCCTGAGGAAGTTCCTGGCTCCTGGCTTCAGATTGGTGCAGCTGGCTGTTGTGGCTATCTAGGGAGTGAACCAGTGGGTGAAAACCTCTCTCTCTCTCTCTCTCTCTCTCTCTGTCTGCCTTTGCCTCTCTGTAACTCTGCCTTTGAAATAAATAAATAAATCTTTGGGATGCCTGTATCCCGTTTGGAGGCCCCAGGTTTGAGCACTGGCTCTGCTCCCGATTCCAGCTTCCTGTTAAGGAACTCCCTGGGAGTGACAGGTGATGTCCCAAGTAGCTGGGTTTCTGCCACCCCATGGGAGCCCTGGATCGAATTGTTGGCTCCTGGCTTCAACCTGGCCCAGCCCCAGTTGTTGTGGGCTTTTAGGGAGTGAACCAGTAGCTCAATCTGTCTCTGCCTTTTTCTGTCTCTCAAATAAAAGAAATAAATAAAAGCCTTAAATAAAAGAAATACCAGTCAATTGCTTAGCACAGACATAATTATAATAGGCACTCACTAGATCTTACTCATGTTTGCATTTCAAAAGTACAGTTTAACGCTAGCGATGGAAGCAAAGTGAGCACTCGACTCTCTGCCATCCATGGGTTTACAACACGAGGGGTCTTCAAACTGTTCCTGGAAAGCATATGCTATGAAAAACCAGGCGCAGATTCCAAATGTTTTGCACCAAGATAAAGTTACCTTCAATTCCATTTCCATGAACTCTTTGAAGTGCTTGGGAATGGTCGAGAGGATGGGCTCTGTCCCCTGGACTTAAAGGAAGCTCCACCTTCGGGTCCTGGTACAGCAGAGTGTCCCCAACCCAACAATCCCGAACCCATAATGCTCCCGAATCCAAAACCTTTGAGCATGGACTTGACATCACACATGGAAAACCCCAACTGTTGAGTGAGTTGCTGTTCATATGCCCCGCATCTGGCATCCGAGAACCTTGTGCCTCAGGGAGGAGAGGGGGGCGGGGTTTACTGTTAGCAGACAAAAGCCCGCTGGGAAAAGCGTCATTGTCATTGGGCAGGAGAGTGGGGGAAGCGGGAATTCTGGAGAACCCAGGGCATTTCGCGTGAGAAGGAAGCATTTGTGGCTTGTTAAACTCCAACTGCTACTGTCTAGGCTGGGAGTTTTGAAGCCCCTAGGTTTCCAAAAGGCAGTGGGGGCAGGGAGGGCGACAGGAGGGTGTATGGGGAAGGAGGCCCCAGGGACCCTCTTCCCCACCCTAACTTGAGCAGCGCTGCCTTTACGGGATTTTTTGTGTATATTTCTGGGTACAGTTTCCTTTGAACAAAGGGATCTGTGACTAAAACAATGCTTGAAAAGCCATTTACCATTTCCCGAACAAGATCAAGGCGGAGAGGAATCAGGAATGGCTGGAAAAGACGGGACAGGCTTCCGGGAGGGACGGTTAGGAGTCGGCCAAGGGAAGGGAAGAGGCTTTGGGGGAAGCCAACAATGGGAGTGGAATGAGCATGAGCCTTGAGCCCATGGGACACCCGCTGCCTCCCTGGTAAGAACAAGAAGTGTGTTGACAAACAGGGAAATGGAGGGCTGGGCACGAGTGGGGATGGAGTGAGAGAGGGTTTAGGGGGTGGACTTTAGCTTCTCCTGAAGCTGCCCCTGGTCTCATGTGTGACATCCCCTGGGTAAGCCCAGGTTTTAAGATCTAGGGGAGGCCAGCGCCGCGGCTCAGTAGGCTAATCCTCCGCCTTGTGGCGCCGGCACACCGGGTTCTAGTCCCGGTCAGGACACCGGATTCTGTCCCAGTTGCCCCTCTTCCAGGCCAGCTCTCTGCAGGCGCCTGGGAGTGCAGTGGAGGATGGCCCAAGTGCTTGGGCCCTGCACCCGCATGGGAGACCAGGAGAAGCACCTGGCTCCTGGCTTCGGATAGGCGCAGTGCGCTGGCCGCAGCATGCTGGCCGCGGTGGCCATTGGAGGGTGAACCAACGGCAAAGGAAGACCTTTCTGTCTCTCTCTCTCACTGTCCACTCTGCCTGTCAAAAAAAATTAAAAAAAAAAAAAAAAAGATCTAGGGGAAGTCATTCCTGAAACCTGGTTCTAGAACATTCTGGGCTTCTCTCACCATCTTCACAAACTCTACAGTACATGATGTGATCTGAGAAGTCCAGTGGACCCAGTACTCAGAAATATCTTCCCCACCCCGTTCTGTCTGGTCTTGCTATAGGAATTTACCCCCTAACATTTCAGAAGCATTTATTTACTAGTAAGATAGAAACTACTGGAGTAGGCAGTGTGAAGCAGTGGAGTAAGCCGCAGCCTGGGATGCCCACATCCCACATGGGAGTGTCTGGTTCGAGTCCCTGCTACTACCTGCTTCCAATCCATCTTCCTGCTAATGTTCCTGGGAGCAGTAGAGGATGGCCAGGCACTTGAGCTCCTGCCACCCATGTGGGAGACTCAGACAGACTTCCTGGATGCTGGCTTCAGTCTGGCCCTGCCCTAACTATTGCAGACATTTGAGGAGGGAACTAGTGGATGGACGATCTGTGTGTGTGTGTCTTTCAAACACCTAAATACATAAATAGATGGAAACATTTGACTCAAAAATTATACTCTTAGGGCATTTACCCCAGAGGAATGGAACTTGACATTCACTTAAATTCAATTCATAAATGTTCATAGCAGCCTTATTCATAATGGCCAAAAACATGGGTGAACAACTAAACAAACCGTGGTCCATTCATGCCATGGAACATCATCAGGGACAAGAGGAGCAAACTGTTGGTGCCCTCAACCTCTTGCATGGATCTCAAGGGAAATGCAGAGTAAAATGCACTCTCCAAAGTGCCTTCAATTGCATGCCATTGGATTCCATTTCTGTAGCATTCTTGGTACAACAAAATTGTAGAGAAGGAGAGTAAGTTAGTAGTGATCAGGAACTAGGGACGCTACCTGAGATTCTCCTGACATACCCTGATTGCACTGGTGGTTACACAGATCTACACATGTGACACCAGTGCACAAAACTATACATGCGCAGGCCGGCACTGTGGCATAGCGGGTAGAGCTGCTGCCTGCAGTGCTGGCGTCCCATATGGGGGCTGTTTCAAGTCCCGGCTGCTCCACTTCGGATCCAGCTCTCTGCTATGGCCTGGGAAAGCAGTAGAGGGTGGCCCAAGTCCTGGCCAAGTCCAAGCACCTGCATGGGAGACCCAGAAGAAGCTCCTGGCTCCTGGCTTCGGATTGGCACAGCTCCGGCCTTTGTGGCCAACTGGAGAGTGAACCAGCGGATGGAAGACCTCTCTCTGTCTCTCTGCCTCTCCTCTCTCTGTGTAACTCTGACTTGCAAATAAATAAATAAATCTTAAAAAAAAAAAAAAACAAGCCGTACATGCGCATGAGTGAGTCATGTAAAGCTGATGAAATCTGAACAAGCTTTATGAATCACCCGCCAGCCAGTCTCCTGATTTTGATACTGGATTGTAGTTATGCAAGATGTTGACATTGAGAGAACCGGATGAAGGGCACGCAGAACCTTCTGTAGATTTTTTTGGAACTTCCTCTGGATCTAAATTGTTTCCACATAAAAAGTTAATCCATGAAAGGACATGGAGGAAACGTAGATGTGCATTCCTAAATGAAAGACCTCATCCCGAAGGGCTGCAGCCTAAAGGATTCCAACTGTCCATGGGACTTTCTGGAAAAAAACAAAACTATACGATACTAAAAAGATGAAAAATTGTTATGGTTTTTAAAAATACGTATTTATGGATTTGAGAGGCAGTCACAGAGAGAGAAAGAGCTCCTGTCTGCTGGTTCACTCATATGCCAGAAACTCAGACTCATACAGGTGTAATTTGCTCAAGCAAGCAGCGCCTGTCCGAGGCTGAGTCAGGATTAGAACTCAGAACTTTCCACGGGACACCTGCCTCCCAGACGGGCTTTGTCCTGTCTCCTCGGGTCCCCACTGCCTCCTCACACGCACACCCCCTTCCCATTGCTCTCCACCTCCAACACGTGGCTGGAATCGGCTCTCACTCTCCAGTGGACTGTGATGCTTCATCTAAAATGGCAGGGCAATTTCTGATCGCCCAGACCAAGGAGGTTGCCTGAGGAATTCTCTAACACATACTAAGTAGTCGCCTCGGAAGACTGCAGGAAACCAAGGAGCAGACAGGCCTCGTGTGCCCAGGGCACCCAGGCCCCATTCACCGGAGGACCCACTTTCTTACGTCCTTGCTGTGCTGTGGCTCACACAAGCGTAAAGGACTGGCTCAAGCCGTTGTCCTCTGCGCCTGAGGAAGGGAGCGAATCCAGCTCCAGGGAGGAGGGAGCCTTTGAGCATTCACACACGCTGCTGGCCTCACTCCATCCATCCAAGTTGGTGCCTTGCTGGGATTGCTTGCTGAGGGGCCCTGTGCTGGGGTTTGTGAATGACCTGCAACACTAGTCAGTGCTTCTCATTGGATACTTTGATGCCCACCGCCAGCAAGCAGCTTCCTGGGATGACTGGGCGCTGATAGGTTGCTTTTTAACTTCAGTGTTTAACGGATGGCTGCTGCCTTCCTTGTGTGATGGTACCAGCTCCATCAGTGGTACCCAGGGGCACTGGAGTGGAACCCACATAACTACTACTTATTAGCCATATGAACTTGTACTTGTCAGTGAAACCTCTGAGCCTGTTTTTCTTCCTGCAAAATAGGGGTAGTGCTGAACAGGCTGCCCTGTGTCTGCTAATTTGCTGGGATGAGATAAGAGGTACAGAGATGGAAGGGATTGGGGAACACTCAGGCTCTGTGTCAACCTCTTGCTCCCAGACATCCTCTGATCCACCTGACGGCCAGACAGCACACGGTGTGCACATGGTGTGTGCCTGAGGGTGGAAGTAGGGGGAAGAAGGCACCCTTCTGACGGTCTCAAAGCTGCACGTATTCGCCGAAGAGGCCTACGTGCAGGCGCATTTGATATGACCGCCTCCTCATAAGGTGCTGGCAAGTGGCTCAGGCGTCAGTTTTCCCATCTGCTAAACAAGGGGTTTGCATGGGTGCTTGACTTCCTGGCTGCTGAGAGACACACACCAGGGGGTCTGATTAATCCTGCAGAGCCCACCTGGGCCTTTTCTCTCACACGTCCTCAGAACAACCCATTTCACAGGTGAGGAAAGAGAGGGCTCAAGGAAGTTTAATTCTCTTGGCCGCACAAGTAATAGATGATGGGGCCAGGACTTGAACTTGGACCTTCTTGTTCCAACACCCACGTGTCTTCCATTTTTGCCAGGCATCACTGAGATTTTCCAAATTTGCAATGAGATGTTTTCATGTTGCTTTGTAGAAAAACCAGATGTGTTTTGTACCTGCCCTTTGGAAGGGCAATACTACAGGCATTTAACTAGGTGATGGGTTGATCCCTGCCACTCCTCCCACCCCCAACAGACAACAGGCTGAGCCCCAGCTGCATCCAGAATCCAGCCCTCCTGAGATGGGGAGGACAGAACAGCCGGCCGCACCTGCCTGGTCTGAAGAGGCTGAGGAAGAGAGAGTGGGAAAGAGCTTTCCTGCCCCCTCAAGTTAGAACGCAGGCAGAGAGCGAGGGAGTGAGGGAGATCAAACAGCACTGAGAGTCCCTCGTGTCAAGCTCGCCCTGTTTTAATTAGGCAGAGAGTCCATACGCCTGCCCCCACCCCGTCCAAACTGCTCTGCGCTCAGCAAGCACCCCCGCACAGCAGGTTGCAGTTAAGCCTTCAAACAAGCGGCAGCCTCGGGAGATGCCAGCAGCCCACAGGTGTGGGGCGCCGGGCCCCTCCCGCGCTCTGCAGCCGGGCACAGCAGTTGCAGGAAGCTCTGAGAACATTCCCCGGACCCTCCTCCACGGGCCAGGCCCCCCCCCCCCAGCTGGGACACCCTCTGATGGAGACGCATCTTCCACGGGGACCCAGTCTACGTGCAGACATCCGAGCTTAGAAAAATAACACAGCACCCTATGGGGTTGGAATTCGTCTTGTTCACAGGGTCAGAGCATGGAGACTCCAAAGCTAAGAGATGGGAAGAAGTCAGCATTTATTAAGCACCGCCAGTATTCCAGGACATATATACCTGATTCACCTCTCTGCCTCCCAGCCATCAGCTTTCACTGACAGATTCTCAAAAGGTGCATGGTGCCCACTCCCTCCTTTCCCCGCTGTCTCCCTCCCACACAGCCCTAGCAATTAGCTTTTAGCCTCTGGGCTCTCTCTCTCCCTCTCTTCTCTCCTGAACAGATTTTTCAAAAATCACCAACCACTTCCTCACCACTGTCTTTACGGGGTCTTTTCTTAATCCTCCCCCTCCTTGATCTTCTGCTGCTTCGTGGCCGTCAGTGGAACAAACGAGACCTCGTGTCGTATGTGGTCGACATGCTGGCGCGCAAACCTCACGCACTTGAGTGTGCAGTTTCTGCCTCGGCTCGTCCTGATCACCTCTCCTTGATACTACTGCACACAGAGCTGGGAACGATGCACGATCCAGTTGGCCAGAGCTGGAAGGAGCCAGCGCCAGCACAGCACTGCCTGACCCCTGCAGGGGCTGTGGTCACCTCTGGGCTCTGCCCCTGCACTCCTCTCCCGTTCACATCCAGGTAACGCACAAATGTGATGACTTTAAAACAAGGCCTCAACACGCTTTGACTGTGGTAAGTTAAACAAAGCATACACGACAAGTAGAAAGAACGTGGCAAGATGACAGGGCCCTCCGTCCAATCATGTTGATAATTGTCTGAAACGGCAAATACCGCAAACATTAAAACCAAAGGGCAGCGATGGCGGCCGGTCTTATGGCGTAGCTGGTTAAGCCCCCGCTTGGGACGCCCACATGTCACAGCCAGGTGCCAGGTTCGAGTCCCGGCTCCTCCACTGCTGATCCAGCTTTCTGTGGATGCACCTGGGAGGCAGCAGATGGCAGAACAAGTACTTGAGAGACCCCGATGGAGTTCCTGGCTTCTGGCTTTGGTCTGGCCCAACCTTGGCTGGTCCAGTCATTTGGGGAGTGGTGGAAGATCTCTCTCTGTCACTCTGCCTTTCAAATAAATGACTAATTTTTGAAGGCAGAGATTATTATCAAACAATGTAAAAAGAGCGAGCCCAACTTCATGCTGTCTGTAGGAAACACACCTACGATAGGACAAAAGTCAGAGGGAGGAAAAAGCTACAGCATGCATAAGAAACATGGGTGTCTATACACGGGACAAAGCCACTTTCAGGACAAGGAATGCTATCTAAGATGAAGGGGAATGGTTTTTAATGATTGCAGGGTCAATTAACCAAAAGGATAGTCAATCAAAACACATATTCCCCTAAAGACAGCACTTCAAAATGCATAAGGTATAACTGACAGAATTTGAGGGAGAAATAAAGAAATCCACAATTATGTCTACAGCTGTTAAGCCTCTTGCCTCAGAACTGATAGAGCAAATAGACATAAAATCAGGAAAGACTCGGAAGAGCTGAGCATCACTGTCAACCACACTGACATTGATAGAACCACACTCAGCACAGTCAAACACGCTTCCTTCTCAAAAGCACGTGGACCATCCATCAAGCTAGATCAGAAACCACCGTCAGCACACATAAAAGGGTTGCGATCACCGATTAGAGCCACAGATGCAGAAGAATTAAATTTAAAAAATGAACACGAGAAAAATGCCTGAAAATCCTGAAACCGTGGGGCACTAAACAATAGATTTTTAAATAGAATACAGACGATAAAAGAAATCACAAGAGAAATTAGAAAACGTTTTGAACTGAATGATAATGAAAATACAACATATCAGAATTTGGGGGATGCATCTAAGGCATCCTTAGGAGGAAATATATGGCCTTAAAGATGTATAATAGTGGGGCTGGTGCTGTGGCTCAGGGGTTTAAAGCTGCAACCTGCAGTGCTGGCATCCCATATGGGCACCTGTTCGAGTCCTGGCTGCTCCACTTCTGATCCAGCTCTCTGCTAATGTGCCTGGGAAAGCAGTAGAAGATGGCCCAAGTGTCTGGGCCCCTAACCCCCACCATGGCAGACCCAGAAGGAGCTCCTGGCTCTTGATTTCAGTCTGGCCCAGCCGTGGCTGTTGCAGCCATTTGGGGAGTGAATCAGCAGATGGAAGATCTCTGTCTGTCTCATTCTGCAACTATGCCTTTCAAATAAATAAGTACACCTTTAATTTAAAAAAAATCAAAAAACTAAAATGAGAACCCACATGTGATCCAGCAAGCCCACTCCTGGGTATCCATCCAAGGGAAATGAAATCCATCTGTTGAAGCGACGTCTGCTCTTTGCTATATACTGCAGCACTATTCATGATTCGCAACAAATGGAAGCAACCTAAGTGCTCACTAATGAGTGGATAACGAAAATGCACGTATGCACAACGCACGTAACCACAGCGGACTGTTCACCAGCCATAAACAAGGAAGGAACCCTGTCGTTGACAACCACATGCGTAGAAATGGAAGCCCTTATGCTAAGTGAAATAAGCCACACACAGACAGGCAAACGTCACACGATCTCACTCATATGTGGGGGCTAAAAAATAGATGGACTCATAGAAGTTAAAAATATAATCGTGGGGCCAACACTGTGGCATAGCGGGTAAAGCTGCCACCTGCAGTGCTGGCATCCCATATGGACACCAGTTCAATTCCTGGCTGCTCCATTTCTGATCCAGCTCCCTTCTAACATACCTGGGAAAGCAGTGGAGGATGGCCCAAGAGGTTGGTCCCGGCACCCACATGAGAGACCCGTATGAAGCTTCTGGCTCCTGGCTTCAGCCTGGCCCAGTCCCAGCCATTGGGCCTATTTAGAAAGTGAACCAAACATGGAAGATGTCTTTCTTTTTCCTTCTTTTTTTTAAGATTTATTTATTTATTTGAAAGTCAGAGTTACACAGAGAGAGAAGGAGAGGCAGAGAGAGAGAGAGAGAGAGAGAGAGATTGAGAGTCTTCCATCCACTGGTTCACTCCCCAGTTGGCTGCAATGGCCAGAGCTGCGCCAATCCGAAGCCAAGAATCAGGAGCTTCCTCTGGGTCTCCCACACGGGTGCAGGGGCCCAAGGACTTGGGCCATCTTCTACTGCTTTCCCAGGACATAGCAGAGAGCTGGATCTGAAGTGGAGCAGCCAGGACTTGAACTAGCACCCATATGGGATGCCAGCACTGCAGGTTGCAGCTTTAAACCCCTGAGCCACAGCACCAGCCCCACTGTTATACATCTTTAAGGCCATACATTTCGGTTTAACGGCTTAACCTGTTAAACCACAGCACCAGCCCTGGAAGATGTCTCTCTCTCTCTCTCTCTCTCTCTCTCTCTCTTTCTCTCTTCCTCTTTCTCTATAATACTGCTTTTCAAATACATAAATCTTTTTTTAAAAAATGTAGAAATCAGGAGCTGGCACTCTGGCACAGTGGGTTAATGCCCTGGCCTGAAGCACCAGCATCCCATATGGGCACCGGTTTGAGACTCGGCTGCTCCACTTCCAATCCAGCTCTCTGGTATGGCCTGGGAAAGCAGTAGAAGATGGCCCAAGTCCTTGGGCTCCTGCACCCGCGTGGGAGACCTGGAATAAGCTCCTGTCTCCTGGCTTCGGATCAGCGCAGTACCAGCCATTTTGGCCAATTGGGGAGTGAACCAACAGATGGAAGATCTCCCTCTTGCTTGCTCTCTCTCTCTCTGCCTTTCCTCTCTCTGTGTAACTCTGACTTTCAAATAATAAATAAAATAAATCTTTAAAAAAGAAAAAAATGTAGAAATCAAAGAAATAAAACATAGTAGAAAAACTCAGTGAAACTAAAAGTTAATTCTTAGCATCAATAAAATTATATGCATCTAGTGAGTGTAATGAAGGGGAAAAAAGAGGAAGAATATACAGATCATCATTATCAAGAATGAAAAAGGGACATCTTTATAAATTCATAAATAGGGAACAGATAAAGTAATATCATGAACAGCATTTGTCAGAGAATCGGTACTACGAATAAAATGGAAAAGTTATCTGAAGGGTAAAAATAACCAAGACTTACCCAAGAAGCAGTGGGAAGTCAAAATTGCCCTAATGTCTTAAAGAAATAGAATTTGCAATTACAATTTTTCTGCAAAAGAAAACTGCAGCCAGGTGGCTTCACTGGTAAGTTTACTCCAACACTGAAGGAGATGCAAGGCCACTCTGTCGTGCATTACTTCAGAAAACAGAGGCAAGACCACTTCCCAGTTCACTCTAGGAGACCAACATAAGTTTATGCCAAGATCAGCTATCATAAGAAAACAAAAACCACAGGCCAATGTTTCTCACTGATATGAATGTAAACTTCCATAATAAAATATTAGCAATTTGAACCTTGCGATAACTAAAAAGATAACACTAACACATCATCACTGAGTGGAATTCACCCAGGAGTACCCGGATGGTTTGCATTTAAAATTCAACAAATGGAAATGATTTCATTAACTTGACCCCTGCAGAAAAAGAATTTGACAAAGGACAACTTGCACTCATGCTTTAAAAAAAAAAAAATAACTCTTAATGAAATTGTTTTAAGACCCTAATAGAAATCCTAAGTGAATTCAGCAAGGTCAAATACAAGATCAGATTAATCAATTATTCACAGCTGGCACCGCGGCTCACTAGGCTAATCCTCCACCTTGCGGCGCCAGCACACCGGGTTCTAGTCCCGGTCGGGGTGCCAGATTCTGTCCCGGTTGCCCCTCTTCCGGGCCAGCTCTCTGCTGTGGCCAGGGAGTACAGTGGAGGATGGCCCAAGTGCTTGGGCCCTGCACCCCATGGGAGACCAGGAGAAGCACCTGGCTCCTGCCATCGGATCAGTGCGGTGCGCTGGCCGCAGCACGCCGGCCGCGGCGGCCATTGGAGGGTGAACCAACGGCAAAGGAGGACCTTTCTCTCTGTCTCTCTCTCTCACTGTCCACTCTGCCTGTAAAAAAAAATAAAATAATTTAAAAAGAATCAATTATTCACCTCCATACAGGCAAATAATAAATAGAAAGCAACATGTTAAAACGTCACTTATAGCAGCATCCAAAAAAAGTACATGAAATACTTAGGGATAAATTTAACAAAATTCATCCAAAATACGGACACTGAAAATGATAAAACATTGTTGAAAGAAATTAAGTGAGGCCTAACTAATGGGAAGATACTGCTGCGCTCATGGATAACAAACTCAGTTTGTTAATATGTTAGTTTCACCAAAATTCATCTATGAATTTAATTCAATTCAGAATTCTTATTGGTTGAAATTAACAAGCTGATTATAAAATTTATATAGAAATACAAAGGACCTACACCAGTCAAAAAAATTTTTAATGTTTATTATCATCCTGTGTGAAGGGAAGAGACAGTCTTCCACCTGCTGCTTCACTACCCAAATGCCCAGAACATCTAGGGTTGGGCCAAGCTAACGCCAGAAGCCCAGAATCCAATCCAGGTCTCCCATTTGGGTGGTAGGACTGAAGTAATTGGGCCGTTATCTGCTGCATCCCAGGGTGCACGTTAGCAGAAAGCGGGGACTAGCACCTGGCATTCTGCTATGGGATCCAGGGCACCCCAAGTGGTGGTTTAACTACTGTGCCAAATACTCCCCCCTAGCCAAAATAAATACAAAAAAGTAAAATTGAATAACTTGGGTTATCTGATTTCAAGACTTACAAAGTGGGGCTGGCATTGTGGCCTAGTGGGTGAGGCTACCACTTGCCATGCCAGCATCCCATATAGGTACTGGTTTGTGTTCTGGATGCTCCACTTGCAATCCAACTCCCTGCTAGTGGCCTAGGAGGGGCAGGGAGGATTGCCCAAGTGCTTGGGTCCCTGATACCCTCATGAGGGACCTGGAGGAACTTCTTGGCTCCTGGCTTCAGCCTGGCCCCTGCGCTGGCTGTTGTGGCCATTTGGGAAGTGAACCAGCAGATGGAAGATCTCTCTCTGCCTGTCTCTGCCTCTCTCTCTGTAACTCTGACTTTCAAATAAATAAGCAAATCTTAAAAAAAAAAAAAACACTTATAATGCTACAATAATCAAGATTGTATAATATTGGCAGACACATTCATAAATGAGGGTCAAGAAAAAGGCTCACATATAAATGGTTAATAATTTTTAATTAGAATGCTGAAGAATTTCAGAGTGCTGAAATAATTCAACAGAGAAAGGATAACCTTTTCAAAAATGGTTCTGGAAAAAAGAGGCATCCATGTGGGAGAAAAAAAATGAACCTTGAATCTTACATTATACACAAAAATCACCAACATCAAGCATTGAGCTAAGCTTTATAAAAGCCAAACACTACAAAAAAAATTGGAGAGAAAATAGGAAAAATATTTTTTGCTTTGGCATAGGCAAAGATTTTTTTAGAGAAGACACAGAAAGCACTGTCAAAAAAAAAGAGTAGATGGATAAATTGGACTTCACCAAAATTAAAACTACCCACGCTTTGAAGATACCATTCAAGAACTGAACAAGAAAGCCACTGCCTGGCAGAAAACTTTGAAATATGAATACCTGACCAAAAAATTGTATCCAGAATATACAAAGAGTTCTCATAACTAACAATTTTTAAAAAGTGATCCAATTCTTAAAGTAGATAAAATATGCGGCCGATCATTTCTCAAAAGAAGATATATTACTAACCAATAACAACAAAAGGATGATCAACACCATTGGGCATGGGAGAACTGCCAAGGAGACAGGCTGCATAGGTATTACCATGCTTCAAGTTCAAAGGATGAATCAGCTCATGTCAGAGAGGATGTACAACAGATGGAACCTCATATATTTTCATCCATTGTTAGCGAGAATCTAAAATGATACAACCACACTGGAAAACAGCTGGGCCCTTCCTTATAAAGCTAATCTAGATTTCCCTACAAACCCATGATTTCACTCTACAGAAAAGTGAAACGCATGGCCAGCCAGACTTGTAAATAGATGCACATTAAACACCTTAGTGAGAGAGAAGATGCTCAGGAACACTACCCATCAGGGAAATGCAAATGAAAACCACAGCGAGCTGTCCCCTCACCCCGTGAGGATGGTAGCATCCAAAAGCCAACAAGTAACAAATGCTGGTGAGGACGTGGGGGATGTGTACCCTAACACACTGTTGGTGGGAATGTAAACTCATATGACCATTATGGGAGACAGTATGGAGATTCCTCGGGAATCTGAAAATAGATCCACCACATGACTCAGCCATTCCACTCCTGGGAATTTACCCAAAAGAAATGAAATCAGCATTTGAAAGAGTTCTCTGAACCCCCACGTTTATAGCAGTTCAATTCATCAACGAGATATAGAATCAATCCAGATGTCCATCAGCTGATGATGGGATAAACAAACTGTGGTACATATACACAATGGAATACTACTCAGCCATTAAAAAGAATGAAATCCTGTCTTCTGCAACAAAATGAATGCAATTGGAGACCATTATGCTTAGTGAAATAAGCCAGTCCCAAGAGACAAATACCATATGTTTTCCCTGCTCTGTGATAACTAATACAGAGTACAAAAAATAACCTATATGAGCAAAATTGACATTTTGAGATTTGATTATTGCTTATAGTCCTTGTCTATGCTCTGAGGAACAGTGGTTTTTCTGCTTACTACTTTTTGAAGTCTTTATTTAGTGGAGGGCCAAGCCTATGATTACAAAGTAAATTGAAAGTATGTCATTGTAAAAATTAAAAGGAAAATAAGAAAGGGAGGAGGAAGGGGTGCAGGAGTGAGAGAGACAGGGAGGGTAGGATGGGAAGTATTATTGTGCTGTTAAGACTGTTTATAAAAAAACTGCATATATGAGGAACATGAAGTCTGTTCCCTTACCACACATTAAAAAAGGGGAAAAAATCTTAACAGATGAATCTGTCTTGTTGAGACAACAGACTTATTCATAACATCCCCAAATTGGAAACAACGCAGTCATTCCACAACAGGTGACTACATAAACACCTGTGGTCTATCCAGATAATGGACCATATTGGCAATAGAAAGAAACCATTTACCTAAAGAGCAGCAAGGAGTTCCCCAAAAATATGTTAAGAAAAAGAAGCCAGGCCCAGAAGAGTATGTGTCAAGTGATTCATTTCAATTCCAACATTCTAAAATTCTCTAAAATTGTGCCCCCCAGGGGATGATATTTGGAAATATCTAGGAACGTATTTGGTTGTCGTGGACTGGGATGTGCTTCTGGCATCTGACAAGTGGAGGCCAAGGGGACAGCTCAGCACCCTACAATGCACAGCAAAGACTGATCTGACCCAAACCCTGGCTGACCCCCCCACCCCGGGCAGTGACCCAAAACGGGCTGCCCATTGCCACTGACTGGGGTGCAAAAGTGAGGCTGGATTGCAAAGCGGTAGCAGAGAGAAGGAAATGTATATCCCGACTGTGTGCAAGTTACACCGCCATGAAATTGATTGCTACAAAAATGAGTCTGAACGTGTCCCAAAATACATGTTTCTGTCTTTCCCATCCAGCCCACAAGTGAAATGGCACGGTTCCCGATGCAAGTACCCTGAGCAAATGTCTCAGTGGCTTTCAGATACTGTCTTCACTGGATGGGACCTTAGATAGAGCAAGGAGGAGTCGCCCCACAAAACTGAATCCACGCTTCCTAATTAGAATTTCAGAAGGGTGGGGCAGCAAGGGAGCAAGAACAGAAAAATCCCCTGTCAATCTATAGTAATGCATTATAGTAACATGTATTTATTTTATTTTTTTATTTTTGACAGGCAAAGTGGACAGTGAGAGAGAGAGACAGAGAGAAAGGGCTTCCTTTGCCGTTGGTTCACCCTCAAATGGCCGCTGCAGCCAATGCGCTGCGGCCGGCGCAGCGCGCTGATCCGATGGCAGGAGCCTGGTACTTCTCCTGGTCTCCCATGGGGTGCAGGGCCCAAGCACTTGGGCCATCCTCCACTGCACTCCCTGGCCACAGCAGAGAGCTGGCCTGGAAGAGGGGCAACCGGGACAGAATCCGGCGCCCTGACCGGGACTAGAACCCGGTGTGCTGGCGCCGCAAGGCGGAGGATTAGCCTAGTGAGCCGTGGCGCCGGCCTTATTATAGTAATATGTTAATAGAGTAACATTAATAAAAGTTAAGAGTCTTTAACCTTTTAGTGAGGATACAGTCTTTTTTGTTGTTTGTGTGTGTATTCGAGAGACGGACAGGCGGAGTTCCTATCTGCTGGGTCATTCCCTAAATACCCACAATGGCCAGGAGCCAGGAACTCAATCCTTATCTTCTACAGGAGGGGCAGGAACCCAATGACTGGAGCCATCGCTGCTGCCTCCCAGGGCCGACATCGGCAGGAAGCGGGAGTCAGGAGACGGAGCTGGGAACTGAACCCAGGTATTCCGATGTGGCTGCAGGCATCGTAACCACTTTGCCAAACACCTGCACCCGGAAGGCACTGTCGTGAAGAGAAGGCAGCTTCCGGGGGACCCTCCGGGAAAGCACATCTCCATGCTTCTCCAGTCCTTTTCTGTCCCCAGACAAGCTCACAGCAGCTCGCGAGAGCTGACCGTGCCCGGCTCACCATCGCTGAAATCCAAGCTGGAGAGAGCCTTGGCACCGCAGGAATCCACTAACGCTGAGTCGGGACCGCTGCCCCAGAGAGCGGGTTGTTGAGCCCGCCGGCACCACTGCCTGTGACTCAGAAAGAAATGAAACTGCTGGGGCCGGTGCCGTGGCTCATTTGGTTAATCCTCCGCTGTGGCGCTGGCATCCCATAGGGATGCCAGGTTCTAGTCCCGGTTGCTCCTCTTCCAGTCCAGCTCTCTGCTGTGGCCCGGGAGGGCAGTGGAGGATGGCCCAAGTGCTTGGGCCCTGCACCCACATGGGAGACCAACCAAGAGGAAGCACCTGGCTTCGGATCAGTGCCGCGCCAGCCGTGGTGGCCATCTGGTGGGTGAACCAACCGAAGGAAGACCTTTGTCTCTCTCTCTCACTAACTCTATCTGCCAAATAAAAAGAAAAAAAAAAAAAGAAATGAAACTGCTAGAGAAAAGAGAGTGTATGTGGGTGTGAGCACAGTCGCTGTGGTTTGGAATTTATGATCCCCCCCCCCTTTTGTCATAAAGACACTTGAAAGTGCCCCGAAGATCCATGTTTCCATAAAAAAAAAAAAAAAAAAAAGAAAAGAAAGCCCAGAGATGGGATGATGGGGGGAGGGGGAGGAGGGGAGACTGGAGACGTCCCACAGACTGGTTGCAAAGCAAACCCTAACTGGTAGCATGGGGGTTTCTGGTTAGACCAAGCATGATGTCCCATTTATGGCCTGTCCTCTGCCCTGGAGTCAGGCTGCTGGGGAGGGGTAGCCCCGCTCTCCTCCAAGCAGGCACAGAGAAGCCCTAACTTCTGGTGCAGGCCCAGCACGCGGGGAGGGCCAGCTGGTCGGCCCCAGGGCACCAAGGTGAGCCCCAGTGAGGGCCTGAGCTCTCCAGGGCGTCTTGCACTGCACCCTCTGGCTGTTTTTCCAATCGAATGAGCCCAAGGCAAAGAGAGGAAGACATTCCCCAGAGTGGGTCTGCCCAGAGCTGTCTCTGGCTTTCTGGGGGCTGACCTAGCCTCTGAGGTCAAGTTCAGTCCCCCCAGGACACGGGCAACCAGGGGCCCGGCCAGATATCCCAAGTGCAGCTCAGTTACCACCAGCAAACCCGAGACCTGGGAGGTGGGAGCCATGGACAGTTCCATGCCTCGAGTGCTCTCAGCATCTAATTAGATCATCTTTAAAAATGTTATTTTGGGGCCAGGGGAGAGGCGGCGCTGTGGCATAGCAGGTAAAACCGCTGCCTACAGTGCCGGCATCCCATGTGGGAGCCAGTTCGAGTCCCGGCTGTTCCACTTCCAATCCAGCTCTCTGCTATGGCCTGGGAAAGCAGTAGAAGATGGCCCAAGTCCTTGGGCCCCTGTACCCGTGTGGGAGATCTGGAAGAAGCTCCTGGCTTCAGATTGGCACAGCTCCGGCCATTGTGGACAATTGGGGAGTGAACCAGCAGACGCAAGACCTTTCTCCCTCTCTTTCTCTCTCTGTGTAACTCTTTCAAATAAATAAATAAACCTTTAAAAAATATGATTTTTTTCCTTCCTCCCCTGTCTTCTTGGGTCACCCCAATATACTGACTCCTGACCCTGGGCTTGGAAATCAGACTTGGAGAGCTAAGGGCTGTGGGAGCCCCAGCAGAGGGCTAACGGGAGGTGAAGGCTACACAAACTGGGGAGGCAGAAAGAAGCCCACGGCCCAGAAGCCAGACGCCAAGCCACAGTTCCTCCAAAGGAACCCTGGGCACCTTGGGGTTCCCATGGGACCTGGAGGTTTTTGGGGGGGCACCATCAGGTGGAGCTGGGGGAGGAGACAACCCACCTATCTCTCTCTTTGCTGCCAGCTCCCTCTAACAGCGGGATTTTTAAAACTTGATTTAAAAAAAAAAAAAAAGTAGAAAAGAGGCGTGGCCCAGGGGTGGGGGTGGGGGCAAAACCCCCCAAAGAAAGAAGGCAGGAGGGGGAAAACCCAGGTACAGAAATCTCTGCCGGCTTCTAACTCCCCACCCACCCTCCCCCCACCGAAGGGCCCCGTGCTGCTCTGTTGTCTCTGGGAAGCCGCTGAATGGCTGGGAAACTGTTTTTCATAAACAAGAGTTCAAACGCCGAGGCTCCCGTCGCCAACAGTCACGCCTTAAACTCTAAACTTTGCATGAAAACTCTCCCAGCCCCTTTGAACTGCCTTCCCCCTCGGTGGAGCATTCCAGTGTTTGTGCGTTTGCGGAGATTGCTGGCAGGATCGCGAGGCGCTTTGAATCCAGTCCCTCTCTTTAGCAATCTCCTGCCTTCAGAACCCATTAATGCCCCACTCAGCAACATCAAGGTAATGCTTTGAAGTCCCTTCTGGCTACAGGCCTCTCACACTCTTTGGTTACTGTGCAATCAAATAATTAAATGGATTCTCAGGGGGGGGAAAAATCATTCTTTTCCTTGGTAATTAAACACTCCACGTTGGACAGGAGCACTGGGTTGCCGAGGGAGCGAGACTCTATGAAGACTCCAAGCCCAGAAGTCTTTGCCTTGGCTTCCAGGGGAGCAAAATAATCAAGTCAGCCCCGTCCTCACTCCCCTTCTCCCCCTAGCCCCTCCCCCCCAGCCCGGGCTCAGCTGGGCAGACCCAAGACCTCCCTTCCTAGGGCTGGGGCTGGGGGGGGGGGAGCGCAGGGTGGTGGCTGGGAGGGCTGGGGCCTCTCTTGGCCAAAATGAGCTTGTCAAAGAAGGTAGCAGGGGCAGGGACCAGGGCCCCGCCACTCGCCCAGAGGGATTGTGTCCCCAAGAAGGCAGAGGATGTGGGTAGACAGGCAGAGGGGGTTGGGAGGAGGGCCATGGTGGGCGGGAAGAGGGCGAAAGCGAGGAAGGAGAAAGGGAAGACATGACCATGAGAGAGAGATGGGGAAGCAGGAAGAGAGACAGGAGTGGGGAGGGGGAGGGCAGGGCGCAGAGGAAGCCCCTGCTCTCTACACCTTCCTCCCCCACCAGAGTCACTCCCTCTAGAAAAGCAGACCCCCACCCTTCAGTGGGGGCAGAACCCAGCCTTGGAAGCCCAGGGCCCCTGCCCACCTGCTCTACCCTTCGGGCCTCAACGCTCACCTCCTCTTTCTCACCTCCGTGCCTTCGCCGCACCTGTTCTCTCTCCTGGAATCGCTCGTCTGCTTTTTTGGCCACTTCCTAGGATGCCTTAAGTCTCCTCTGGGAACCTAAGCAGAGGCGGCCTTTCTTTCAGGCCTGCAGAGAAGTTTTATCCAAACAACTTCTTGCACTGAACCGTAATCTCTCCAGCAGGTGCTCCCCTCGGTGGGGGGCTGTGTTGGCATCGTCTACACCCTGCACAGGTGCACCTTTGCTCTCAGCAGGTGCTGGTGATGCTGGGATGAGGCTCAGGGGCAGGAGACAGTGAAAGTGGTCTGAGGCTTCAAGAACCACTTTAAATAACAGCCATGATGTGCTCCACGCTTTGGTTACCGGCATCTGAATGTGGCATCCTAGGGGCAGGCATTCCTCCTCTTGACCCTCCTACTCCCCGTGTTGGGCCAGGGGGCGGGCACACACACCTGACCTTCCAGGAGCTGGGGCTGTCTGACATCCACACTGACCTTGACACTAGATTTCCCCACCCCCCTGGGACAGGAGCCATGTTATTAGTCAGAATTATTTTGGTTCAACTCAAATTGATTTAAGAGAAAAAGAGATGACAAGATCTATTGACTCACATGGCTGGCTTTCAGAGCAGCTGAATCTAAGCATCTGAATGACGTCACCAGGACTTGGTCAAGATTTTCGTCTGCCCCCACCCCGTCTTCTCGTGATTCTCATTTCCTTTTTGTTGGCTTCAACCCTAGGTAGGAACTCTTCAAACTACTGCCCTCATTAGCTCCTGGATTTTGTCCTAACATCTTCGAAGGCCCAATAGAATTCTCATTCTCTGAATTCCTGGTCCAATAGGAGCAGTCATGTCCTAGAGCTCTCATTGGACCATCTGAAGTCATGTGTCCCTTCCCTGAACCAATCACAGAAGTCAAAGTGACGGACCATACTAATTGGGCAGATTGTATGCCATCTAGGTAGCTACACGGTGGGCCCCCTAGGAAAACCAAGGTGCTGTTACCAGGAGACAAGAACACGGTTGTTGGGCTGGCTAAAAGGACAGATGCCCACTGCAGGAACAAATCTCGCTGGTGTCATTTCTGAGAGGTCCCCAGAGGGAGTGGTGGAAAGATACAACGGATCGGGGGCAAATGGGGAAAAATAAACCAGAGCCAAAAATAAGATTTTATCCAAAAAGGGGAGGTGTGGAGCCATGGAACTGGGAAGCCGCAGATCAGCCAAGCATGGGACAGAGGAGCAGGATCTCCCGACAGTAAGGTGCAGGGCGAGGCAGGCAGGAGCCCCAAGCCAGTTTCTGTTGTAGTCCATCAATCTGTTCTACGACTCCTGGGGAGTCAGGACACCCTTAGCACGCCTCCTCCCTCTTGTTAGAAAAGGCCCAGGCATCCAGGCAGGTCTGGACTGCAATGGAGAAATGGCCACGAAGTCTGCTTGAAGCAATGAAAATCGCCACACACAGGGAGACGGATCGGAGCGGTTCTGGGGTGCTCAGCACACTTTGTCAAGCAAGAGTGCTTGTCACATGTTGGAAGGAAATAAAAAAAAAAAATTGGTATTAGTTGGTGTCCCTACATGGTAAGTTTACAAGTGGGTTTCTTTGTCTTTTAAAATAATTCTGTGTGCTTTTCTCAAATTTTCTACCATGCCTGTTTAATTTTCTGGCCAAGAAAAATACAAATTAAAAGGGGGGAAAATCCTTAAGCTGCTCATGTTGAACGCTCTATGTGCCAGTCTTCTGCTATGATAATCCACTTTTCCATTGATTTCATTTTCTCACCATTTCTCTGTCCCTCCCCCTGGGGACCTGGCTACCCCTCATTCTTAGACAATGGCCGCTGGCCGACTGGAAGCAGGTGGCTGAGGCAGCTCTACCCCCTACAGCGAGGTTGGGAGGGGTGTCTGCTTGTCCAGGCTGAGGCGGGGGTCTGGCAGCCCAGCCCCCGGCTCCCACTGAGCCTGGCCACTGAGGAGGGAATAGGCTCAGATGTACAGCAGCTGTGACCCTCCCCCAGTTGGAGCCTCCCCCCAGCCCCACCTCCTGGGCTGCTTCCGGCAGAATGAATCAACAACAAAGGGTTTGTGGCCATCTCAGCCACACCGAGATACGGGCGTCATCTGGAGGACAAGCCTTTCATGTGGACAGACCTTCTCGACCAGAGGACTCATTGCTTCTTGCTGTCTTCAGCCTGCCAATCATGCGTACAACTGATGTTTGCAAACGACCCGGTGAACACAGCCTCTCGCGTGCCCACTGCCTGACCGGGGACGGGAGCCAGGGGTCTCCTGACCATTGCAGGTCCTGGCAGAGACAGAGGCCCTTCCCCACCCCGAGTCACAAAGACCCTCCTCCTCAGCAACCAGGTGGTGATCCCTTCTCTGGGGAAAATAGGGTAGACTCACCCTCGGGATTCCAGACCGGGTCAGCTGGTCGGGGACACGACCTCGGGGCCAGAGGGGCTTGAAAAGTCACAGTGCTCTCCACAGATCCCTGTTCTCTACCCGCAAATCCATGGGGACAGAAAGTTCCCAATTTCTCCCATGGCCTGTTCCAGGGAGCTTCCAACCCTGACAACTGATATGGTCTTGGAGGGACAGGGCTGTCTCCTGCTTTGAGTCTACATGAGCATGGGGAGAAAGGCAGAGAGAGTGAGAGCGAGCAAGCGAGTAATTTCATCTACTGGCTCACATCTCCAAATGCACACACAGCTGGGACTGAACCAAACTGAAGCCAGGAGCCAGAAATCCCATCCGGGTCTCCCACAGAGGTGGCTGAGACTCGGGTACGTGCGCCATCCTCCACTGCTTCCCAGCGTTGGCATTAGCAGGAAGCTGGATTGGAAGCAGAGTCGGGATTCTAACCTAGGCACTCTGATAGGGCTTAAGGGCATCTCGACTTTACAGGCAAACACCTGCCCTAGATTTTCCAGTTTGACCCAGGCTGGGTAGAAATGAACACAGGACTGTGTGTCAGGATCAGGATGGATCGAGCCCTAGACCAGCTGCTCTGCCATGGGAAGGCAGGCAGGCAGGGAGTTTGCAGTCATTGAAGACATGGGCAGAGAAGGGTGTGACGTCTTGCACACACGTGGCAATACTAAGTTCATTCTCAACAGCAGGCTTCAAGGTTTTCTTCTGGAAAGATCTGTGCGTTTCTTTTTTACAGGTAAGATGACAGGTGTGACCCTCTTATCAGTAAAGAGAGACGGCATCCTAAATATTTGTTACAGGTTGAATTGTGTCCTCTCAGAAAGACAGGGTGGATCCCTAACTCCCAGTATCATTGGATGTGACCTTGAGTGGAAATACAGTCTTTGCAGATTTGAACAAGTTAAGACGAGGTCATCAGGGGCTGGTGTTGTGGCACGGCAGGTTACGCTGCCACCTGCGGCGCTGACACCCTGTATGGGCACCGGTTTACATCCCAGAGACTTCACTTCTGATCCAGCTCCCTGTTAATGGCCTAGGAAAGCAGCAGAAGATGGCCTGAGTGCTTGGGTCCCTGCACTCATGTGGGTGATTTCAGATGGAGTTCTTGGCTCCTGGCTTTGTTTGGCCTGACCCAGCCCTGGCTGCTGTGGGCATGTGGAGAGTTGAACTGGTGGATGGAAGATTCTCTCTCTCTCTCTCTCTCTCTCTTCCATTTCCCTTTGTTTCTTTCTGTTTCTGTTTCACACACACACATGTGTACTCTTTCAAATAACATGAAAATCAATAAAGACCTATTTTTAAAAAGTTTAACTGAACAAAAACTGGGAGATTTGGACCAAGACCCAGACACGTCAGACAGGGGAGGACTGTGCGTAGAGACAGAGGGAGGAGACCACGGGAGATGGGAGTGATGCTGCCACAAGCCAAGGACTATCTGGGCCCACCAGGAGCTAAAAGAGGTGAGGGAAAAGATTCTCTCCTGGGGGCCGGCGCTGTGGCTCACTTGGTTAATCCTCTGCGTGTGGCGCTGGCATCCCATATGGGCACCGGGTTCTAGTCCCGGTTGCTCCTCTTCCAGTCCAGCTCTGCTGTGGCCCAGGAAGGCAGTGGAGGATGGCCCAAGTCCTTGGGCCCTGCACCCCCATGGGAGACCAGGAGGAGGCACCTGGCTCCTGGCTTCAGATTGGCGTAGCTCCAGCCATAGTGGCCATTTAGGGGGTAAACCAACGGAAGGAAAACCTTTCTCTCTGTCTCTCTCTCACACTGTCTAACTCTATCTGTCAAATAAATTAAAAAAAAAAAAAAAAACTATCATAAAAGGAAAAGACTCTCCCTACCAGGTTTCAGAGGGAGCCTGGCCCTGCTGTCACTTTGCACTTGGACTTGCGGAACTGTCAGACAACACTGATCTGTTGTCCCGAGCCACCACCAAGCCACCAGTTTGTTACAGCAACTCTAGGAAGCCAGCACAGTGTTTTAAACAGAAAGTAAAGACAGGGACTCAGGTGCTTAGAGTTTTGCTTAGTTAACAGGCAAGGGCACTGAGCCTGGGGTCGTGACCTCTACTGCCCTACAGCACTCCCCTGCTCTGCGAGCGTCTGGGAAGCAGCTGCAGCCCCAGGACGCAGGGAGCAGGGGGCGGTCGTGCTGTGGCCGCAGTGGAGTCCACGTCTCGATGACTTCGCTTGTCTGCAGACCGGAGCCAAGAGGGCAGGAGGATGCCTCTGCATCCCGCTCAGGGAACCTAACTGGTGGGACCCAGGTTGCCTCTGGATTGGAGGGAGCCAGGAAAACAGTTTTGAGCGGTCCCCTCTCTGCGGTTCAAGAAAGCTCATTAGAAACCAAAAGGGAAGAAGGATGTGTAGGTATTTCCCAGTACTTGGCTGATTTCCAAAGAAACAACAAACGTGTTAGGATAAGTATGTCCCAACTATCGCATGGGATATACTTACACTGAGCAATTCATCACTGCTTATCTGAAACCCCAATTAATGAGGCACCCTCTTTTTTTTATTTGCTGACAGACCCCCTAACGCCATGTGTAACTGATTTCTGGTTCTCTGTCATTGTCAAGATCACTGGGAGAGGGCAGGCAAGGTCAGCCTCAGCCCCTGTGCCCCTGTGCTGAGATGCTCAGTAACAGGTGTTCAAACAAGGGCTTCGCACAGTAGAATCTGAGCTAATGTCGACCCTGGGAAAATACAGCCAAGGCAGATACCTGGTTAGGGAGGGTAGGCATGGTCCCAGGATGTCGGGATGCCAGGATGCATAAAAACCTCACACGTTCTCTATCACTCAGGGTGACTGCAAAGTTCTTGTACACGAAGGTCCAACTCACAGGCCTTGCTCTCAATGCGGCTTCCTACTCAGGAGAGAGAAAGAAAACAGCAGCAGAAGTGAGCGCCCACAGAGTGCCCGAGAAATGCCACGGTCCACCAGGGGTCCAAGCAGGAAGCCTGGAAGTGGGCAGCGAGGGGCCAGGCTTTGCAGGTGGGAGACAGGAGGGACAAGGGCAGGGCAGAGGCCAGGCGGTGGGACTCACTCAGCAGGCTATAATAGCAGCTGACACGTACACGGCCCTTATCAGGGGCCAGGCTCTCTCCTAAGAGCTGTGAACACCTCATCGACTTCCATCAGTACTAAGAAGGCAAATCAAAGTAGAGAGAAGTTCACTGCTCAGGGCTATCCAGCTAATGATCAGAAACACAGGCGGCTCCTGACTTACGATGTTTCCACCCTGTAATGTCCCGACTTTCTGATGGCGTGGAGGTGACACCCCTTGGGTAGAGGCTGCGCTCTGAATTCGGTCCTCTCTGGCTGTGCTGGACGGTGACAGTGAGCACAGCTCCCAGCCAGCGCCGCCGTGAGCCGGGATGCTTGGTAGGACAGGTGCAGTGAAATGCATTTTTGACTTCAATGTTTTCAGCTGATGAGAGGGTAGTCAGGAGGACATGATGCCATCGCGAGTGGAGGAGCATTTGCAATATCAGAAAGGCAGGCTAGGTCCGGACTGAGGGCAGCCCTGAGGGTCCAGGCTGGCGATTAAACCAGCGGCACAGATATGACTTGCAGTCACCCACAGGCGAGACACCAAGGCTCCGAAGAGACAAACAAGCGAGTACCTCTGGCAGGAGCTGGGCAAAGCCTTCAAAAGGAGCTTAGGTCCTGCAGTCCTTCATCTCCATCATCTAGACTATCCCGCTGTCAGTGTGGAGGGAGCTAGCAAGGGTTTCAGATAGATTTCATTACAATGTTGCTTATCATTGCAGACTTTCAGGAACATGTATAAATGCTCAATCCTAATTGGTTAAACACAGTTCAGAGGAGGCTGGCGCTGTGGTGCAGCCAGTTAAAGCCATAGCCTGCAGTGCCTGCATCCCGTCTGGGCGCTGGTTCGAGTCCTGGCTGCTCCACTTCCAATCCAGCTCCCTGCTAATGGCCTGGGAAAGCAACAGAAGATGGTCTGAGTGCTTGGGCCCCTGCACCCATGTGAGAGACCAAGAAGAAGCTCCTGGCTTCTGGCTTCAGTGTGGCCCAGCCCTGCCTGGCTGTTGTGGCCATTTGGGGAGTGAACCAGCGGATGGCAGATCTCTCTCACACCTTCTCTCTAACTCTGCCTCTTAAGTAAATAAATAAACTTTTAAAAAAATACAGTTCAGAGAAAATCATGTTGTGGAAGATTCACTGATATGAAAATATACCAATGATATTATGATAGTAAAAGCACAGATTTTCAGTACACTGTACTATGTGGTCCAATTTATGTGGGTATAAATATAAGTAAATACACATATTTTAATCTGGAAGGTTATTGCGAAGTGTTAATAGAGGTTGTCTTGACCTTATGACTAATTAAGTTTAATTTCTTCTTTGATTCCATTCCACACGTATTAATTGAGTGCCTAACAGGTATCAAGCACCACACTGGGGTTTTACATACACAGTGGTGATAAAATGAAAGTCTGTATTATTCCCTGCTTCATACTTGAGTAAGTAAGCAGTTAAACAATTACAATCTAGTCACCAATTTAAACATACAAGGAAGGCAGCAATGAACGCTCTGTGACGAGGATCCATGGATCCCAGGGTCAGAGAAGACCTGGGACATTTAAGATCCCGAGGCTGACAGGGGACAGCCTCAGGGAGGGCTGAGGGCGGCCGTGTGCACAGCCCCGAGCTGCAGAGCCGCAGGAGGGTGTAGAGGAGCACAGATTCATTATGGCACTGAGTGCAGGGCCAGGTGGAGACAGCTGTGCCACCTGGGGCGGAACCCTTAACGCCCACCCCAGCCACACACATCTCCTGGGCTGCCATCACAGGTGCCGTGCCAATCCTCCGCGTGGGCCACAGACTACCAAGCAGGCTGGCTGCTTCCTGGAACATTCCAGTAACAGCCAACTTTTTTCTTTTTGTGGTGCTTTTGTTTTTGTTTTTAAATCAGGTCGCTACTACTCACTCCCTAGGATGGATCACGGCGTGCAGTAGGGCTACTCTAGGAAATGCGCTAATTGCTAAGGAGGCTGTCCGTCGCTGATAAACTTTCTATGTCGTTTTGGGAATTTCCATTCAACCAAATTATACACTGAAGGTAAAAAATTTTTTTTTTCTTTACCAATAAACAAAAACAACTGGACCTAATTATTCAAACAGACCAGAATATTTTCCTGGGGATAATGGTCAATTTCCTTCTGACAACGTAATTATGGTCCCAATACCTTCTGGGGCAGGGAGACGAAGACAGCGTCTCTTCCCCACAGTCCTACATTTCAGACCCCTCCACACAGTCACCCTGGTAAGAGTGCACCCAGGATCTCCAGGTACTGGGAAAAGATGCTGTGGACGCAAGGCTGGCTCCAGCTCGGGCACCGTGGAGCAAATGACATCAGGGAGCCTCCCCCACGGCCATCCAGACAGAGGGCACCTTTAATTCCTCCACTGAGCAGATGAGGAAACCCAGTTCCAGGCCGACTGCAAGCCAGAGCTGCCCAACCCACAGTCTGCTCTGATCCCCAAGGACCTGGGTGAGAAGGTATCAGATAGGTAAGGCCTACGCGTGCAGAGGGGCCGATAAGTGAAGGCTGCATGGACCCTGGTGGCGGCTGGAGGAGTCGGGGGGGGGGGTGGGCTGGATGCCCGCATTGACTAGAGAGGTAGCAAACACCGGGCATTGGGCCTGGATGGGCATCAGCCCTCCTCCCAGATCCTGCCACAAGGCTTCAGACCACCCTAGCGAGGGGCTGGAGGAAGGAGGTGCTCCTGCAAAGGCAGAAAGAGTGAGCTCCCATCTGCTGCTTCACTCCCCAAGAGCTGAGCGGGGAGCCAGGAACTCAATCTAAGTCTCCTGTGTGAGTGGCAGGGTCTCAACTACTCGGGCCACCACTGCTGCTGCCTCCCAGGGTCTGCATTAGGAGAAAGCTGGAGTCAAGGCGAGGACCCAGAACCAGGACTCGAACCCAGAACTCCAGTGGACATGGGCATCTTAACCACTCTGCTAAATGCCTGCTCCCAGAGCCGAGTCTTAAATGATTTGGGAACGAGGAGAGAAGCTGACGGCTCAAGCCACGTGTTTCGGAGTTTTCGTTTGAGGCATACACCCCCTTAAAGACCTACTGAAAGGCAAGACTCTGACCTCAGAGGGAGGCAAGCAGAGGTCTCATGGATCCAGGACGCAGGCCCTGATGGTTAAAATGAAAGAGAAGTAGAGAGGTGCTCCCTCTTATAGGAGGTAGAAGTGTGTGTGTGTGTGTGTGTGTGTGTGTGTGTGTGTGTGTGTGTTTCCAATATATATTCCTGATATATACTTCCAATATATACTTCATAGCAAAAATTTTAAAATGAGTTAAGGACACGAACAGACAATTATCTAAAGGCACGCAAATGGCCAACAAGCATAGGAAAAGATGCCTGTGCCACTAACATCAGGGGAAGGCAGTTCAAAGCCACAATGAGATTACCACCCCTTTCTTCTTAGGATGGCCGTCACCAACAAAACCAAAGACAGCAAGCGTTGGTGATGATGTGGAGAAATTTGACTCTTGTGCACTGCTGGTGAGTGCAGAATGGTACATCTGCTATGGAACACAGTATGACGATGCCTTTTAAAAAGTTACTTAGGGGCCTGCGTTGTGACACAGCAGGTTAAGCCACCAGCACCACCAGCATCGCTTTTCAGAGTGCTGAAGTGCCGGCTGCTGCACTTCCAATCCGGCTCCCTGCTAATGCGCCGGGGAGGCAGCAGCGGAAGATGCCCAAGTGTTGGGTCCCTGCCACCCATGTGGGAGACCAGGATGGAGCTCCTGCTCAGCCCTGGCCGTTGTGGCCATTTGGGGAGTGAATCAGTGGATGGTAGATCTCTCTCTCTCTCTCTGCCTTTCAAATAAATAAATCTTAAGAAAAATAGACTAGCATGTGATCCAGCAATCCCACTTCTGGGTGTTTATCAAAATGAGTTGAAATCAGGAGTTTGAGGCAGTGACAACACTCCAGCAAGATGTGGAAGCCACCTGAACATTCAACAGCGAATGAAGAGGATGTGGTCCGTGCCTACCCTGGAGTACTATTCCGCCTTCAAAGGCAGGAAATTCTACCATGTGCCCGCATGGCGAAATCTTGAGCACTTTATGCTAAGCAAAATAAGCCCATTGCGGAACAGCTCACCGCAGGATTCCCCTTACTCCAGGCAGGGGAAGTAAGTCTGGGGAGGGTGGGAGGGTGGCAAGCTGCTCATCACTGGGTTAAGGCCTCGAGGATGAGGACGTTCTGTGCGACAGGGCCCCGAGCTGACAATGCTGTATTAGACACAGTGTCGTTCCCAGAGGGTCTCCCTCATGCTATCTTCTTAGCACAATACAGTGAACTCAGAAGCAGTAGGAACACCAGGCCCCACCAGTCCAGCTGTGCCTCTCGGGACCCAGCTAGGATGCCAAGTACTCACCCACACAGCCACCCAGAAGGTGCTGGTCCTGGGGCCTGAGCCCAGGTGTGCCTGAGCCCCAAGCCTTCGCATCATTCTCACCAGCAGAGGACCGAAAAGGTCTGCAGGTGAACATGAAAAGCCACCCCCCCACCACCATGCACAAGAGTGTGGGACACTCCTGCTGGAAGCCCCCACCCTGGCCAGGAGGGGAAGGGTGCAGCACCCACACTGCTAGGGGCAGGGGCAAGGAGCCGAGCCCCTCCCACCCTGGTCTTCTCATGGAGAGGAGCTCAGAAGCCCCCATGTGGCCTCAACTCAGACCCTGGGGCTCAGGCCCACTCCTCTGCACATGACCGGGATTCTACCTGGTCAGCCCTACGCCACCCAGATCCTGCAGGCCCCACTCCTTGGAAACTCGGCACACAGGCGGTCCAGGCGCCATCACCTTTATTTCTAAAAGTGTTCATCCTGGGATTCCTTCACATAGGTGCTCGGCGCATGGGGGAAACATGTGACAACTGTCGCTAACATCCCCGGCGACGGGAAACACAGGTGTCCACTGGACAGTGCCTTTCCTTCACCTGACTGGCCCACAGCCTTCCGGCCGGCCCAGAACTAAAAACAGTCAGATGGGGTCACGGTCAGGATCGCTGACTGGAGGACTCGAGGGTGGGGAGGCTGGCGGGTCAGCCCTGACCTCGGTTCACCGGCCCCACCTGAACATTCCAGGGCTGCAAACCCACTCTCATTTCCCCCCGAAAGAGTGAAATGCCACTCCTGGGAAGACCCCAGCTCAGCTCCTTGTCACCTGCACCATCGCAGTGAGACTGGAGGAAGATGGCACCAGCCAGCACTGGGGGATTGTGGGAATGTTCTACCGTGAACTTCGCGGTGGCCCAGGGCAGCCAAGGGCTCAAGGTCACGCAGAGAGGGGCTCCATCACCACGGTGACCACAGAGAGCAAGGTCCCTGGGCTCCGCTCCCACCCCTCTGCCGCCGCCCCCGCCCCTGCCCCGGAGGTTCACAGATGAGGCCAACATTTTGAAAAATATAAAATTTTAATAAAGGCTACATCTCTTAATTACAATAATTATTGTACCAAGTAATCTTTCTTAAATGAACTCTTTATAATGCATAATTTACAGTATAAGTAGAACAAAAATGCCATGACAAAAGTCATTGAGTACAAGACTTGTAATAAAAAGGCATAAAATATATTTATACATAAACCCCTTTCAAAAACCAAGGGAAGCTGGAGCCCTCAACACAGGGCGACACACGGAGCGGCCCCCGTGCAGGTACAGGTACTGTACTGATCAAGCACTAGATAGTGGATTGGTATCTTTTGCCGTGCACTATCTACACACGTATAGCACAAGGAACAATGGCAAACACAAAAACCCGAACGTCAACACGAAGGGGCCTGCAGGAAGGTGCGGCTGGGTCTCCCACGGCCGCTCACTTCTCTGTGGGGCAGGGGGTGCTCTCCTGAATGGCTGTGGTCCAAGGACTGATGTAAAAGAAAGCCCACGGGGGAGGGGGCGGGGGAGAAACCCCCGAAATGGCCACTTCAGTGACAGCAGGAGCTTGAACCCCAAGGACGCGATCCCAATAGGTCCCAGCCACCGGGCCCTGGACCAGCATGGAGGCTCCGAGACGTGGCGCCCCAGTCCCCAGATGAAACCGGGGCCCCAACACCTCCCCCGATGGACCACCCCACCCAGCATGGCAACCCCCCCGCCACAATGGCGATGGCACTGCACAGTCGGCCCTCGAGACCGCGATAACAGACAGCAGCGTTAAGAAACAGGTGCACCCCGTTCCGCGTGTCCACGGCAGGGCGCTCTTCCCGCCAGTCTGTCTTCACCCGGAGGAACACGCGGGGCGCCGCGCAACGCCCCTGCACTGAAGAAATCCCTAATGCGCTCCGAGCTCAACTCCTACGTGTAGACAGAGCAAGGAGCACGCCCCTCCCCTTCCCCGTGTGAAGCAGCGTATCCGTAAACTGGGGGTGGGGACGCCCCTGGACAATAAATAGCAGGAAGGAGTCCTGTCCAGGTGAGCTTAGTTTACGGATTTCAGATCCCTACCGAGTCCTATATTACCTACGGCAGTCTCTCTAATGGTCACGTCTTCAACAGCCACGAGTGGTCACGGTTTTAATAAATAGTTCAGGCTTCTCCTGTCTCAGTCCCCAGCGCCTGAGGAACGCCCGCCAGCCTCCCCGCCCCCGCCCGAGGGCCCGGTGGCCAGCGCCCGCCTGCCCAAGACTTGGTCAGTCTTCGTTGGTTTCCTTCTCCCCTCAAGGTGTCCCGGGGCCGTGGCTTCGGCCCCGCGGGTCGCCGGGGCCCGACCCGAGGGCTCACTCTATCCTCTCCACTTTGCCCAGAATCCTGCCTTCGTACATCGGGAGCACGGTCTCGTCATCCCAGACCTCCTCAAACACTGCTCCGCAGGCAAACTCGTCGCTCGCCTTTTTGAAGTAATACCTTGAAGGGGAAAGCAGAAAACCTCGTAAGCGTGCGTCTTCTACGTCGTCCTAACGAACGAGTACAGCAGTGTGGAGGACCGGGCCTGCCTGCTTGAGGCTCTGCAGCCGCAGGTGCATGGTCAGCTTGTGATGTTTGATGGTGACCGCGGCTGCCCGGAAGGAACCCTCGGGGAAGCAGCCGGCGCCAGGCCTCCCACCGAGGGCCCAGCCCAGAGTGGCTGCTGTTGCCCCCCCCCCCCCCAGCAGACGCACTGCAGGAAGCAGGGCTGCTTCTTTCTTGGCTGTTTTCAGGGGGTAGGGGAGGGAGAGGCAAAGTCAAAAAGCCTGCAATTCATCTGCAGCAGCAGCCAAGGCTGGGGGCGGGGGCGTCCCTCCAAGAGATCCTCACTCAGCTGAACCCGTAACCCATAGAACCTGAACCTATGGAAGTCTCTAGAAGGCATCCCCCAGGCCTCCGGTCCTCCCCCCACCCCCACCCAAGTGATGGTCCCTGGCACTGTCAGGTGGAAGGCAGGCCAGCCCATGCCACTTCCAGGCGCTGTGACTGACAGCCGCCCCTCCTCCGCGGAGCCCTCCAGGGTCAAACACTAAGGGCTCTTCTATTATGCCTGTTGATTAAAGGTTCCTTTTATCCTGCCGGCCCCAGCATTCTCTCCTCCAAGGCTGTTTAATTGTACCACTGATGCAAATGACTGTTCTCTCCAGAGGCCCCGCAGGACAGTCCCTGGGGCTGGGCCCACCCCAGGCCCCTCAAGGAAGTTCGGGGAGGGGCCTCTTCCTTCCCCATCCCCAGCGGAGGAAGACCCCTTAGATGGATTCAGCTGTCCTCCAGCCCATAACGGCCACTCGCCTTTGTGGGGGCAGGTCATGGTCCCTGGGGGAGGGGGACAGCTTCTAAGACACTTAATTGTGTCTCAGGGTTGTGGGTGGCTTTTGTTTTTTGTCTTTTCTAAAAAAAGTGACTTCCCTTGGTTAAGAGCGAAGTCTCTTTCCTCCTTGAGGCCGGCCGCGCATACTTTCACAGCAGATAAGGCTGGTGAGGCGCAGCAGCTGCTGGGCTGCACGCATTCCCGGGCTGACCCACGGGCGGACAACAGCCTGCCTCTGCTGGGCCAGCGGTGAAAACAGCTCGTGTCAAGGGGGTCAGCATTCCTGGGGGAGCCCGAAAGGGGCTGGGGAGAAGCTGCGGGGGGGGGGGCCACAGCCGGGAGAGCCCCCACCCCCACCATCAGCAAGGAATCACTTTTCCAAAGAGGAAGCGCAAATCCCACTACCACCCTGGATCACACCCTCGGCCCCCTGTCCAACCACCATGGGGTTCCCCGAGCCCAGCCCGCGATGCCTTCTGACATAATGGCAAGCTCTTTCCAGAGAGCAGGCAGTGCCCCCGCCCCACCCCCGGACTTCAAACGCCTCGCATCGCCTCATTTTCTCCACTGCAACATGCTTTATGTGGCAAACTGCGTTTCTTCCGACATCTGGCACCAATACTGTCTGGCACGTCTGGAGGGACTGTTTGCTTTTTGAACCCCTGCCATGTTGAGATTGCTCAATGCAGGCCAGGTCCCCCCGGTCCACCGCCCCAACCTTACTGGGCTTTTTTGTTCTGGGGCAGGGGGGAGGGGAGGAGGGTGGAGGTGGGTACGGACTGAGATGCCAGCCCTGCTGGGAAGACGAGCAGAGCACCCTGTCCACCCCCCCACCCCCCACCAAGAGGGCATCGAGTCCAGCTCAGGCCCTGCAGATAAGGCCGCTAAGTAAGGCCTTTCCCACAGCCTGATCCAATCAGGAAAGAATTCGAGAGCCGACCATTTGTGCAAGTCTTTGTGCATTAAAGGGGAGGCCAGGGCTTCAAAGCCAGGCTTATTAAATGTGTGTAAGAAAAAAAAAAATCAGAGCCAGATGTGGCCAGCAAGGCCAGGCGGGGCACCTTCCCGCACCCCTGCTCCGTACGCCATAGTGCTTCTCCCTGAAGTCACCTGCGGTTCCACTCCAGTCAAAGCTGAGATCAAAATGAATTGGGGGGAGGGGGGAGCACGCACACTTGTGTCATTAGTTTTGCCTTATGTCAAGACTGGAATAAAACCAAAGGCAGCGGCCGCAGCCGGCTCCGCTCCCCACTCTTTGGGTAACTTTTCAGAAGTGCCTCTGCCCACGCCCGTCAATCACCTGCAGGACACCTGCCCCATCTCCACCCACTCTCCCATAAAAGGAATGCACTCTGGGCTCTGCCCAAGCTGCCGCCCTGCTGAAGGGGCGGGCAAAGCTAGGCCAGCCCACTCTGGGGGGGGGGGGGTCGCAGGTGGACTCACTGGGCCCACCCGGCCAGCTGCTAAGCACTCCTGAGTTCTAGAGAGATGGGAGTGGCTAGACCGCTGCGGGATGCCTCCCCACACTGGGTGCCTTGTTGGCCTGACCCTAGCCCCGGAGGAGTGGGTGCCCTGGAGGAGAACCCATGGGTTCCCTTGGGATAAAGTCTGGAGATGGGCAGGCAGGACTCTGGAGGATCTGAGGGAAGGCTGTCACCTGCCCCTCACGACTAGGAACGTGACCAAGAAATGGCCCAGCCCTGGCCCTTGTCCTCCTGGGCTCCTGTGTCCCCACCAGGGCACTCCATGGCCAGTGCACCTGCACTCCATAGATGAGGGCTGGAGGCCCAGAGGTGAAAGCCCCTTCCCAAGGTCCCGGCAGGGAGGAGAAGGCAGTGAGTGAGGCCCAGGCAGGTGGGAAGAGAGGCCACTCCCCCATGCCCACCCACGGGGGGCGGATCCTGCTTTCTTCCGACCAGCAGAGCAACCCCGCCCCCAGCACCCCAGGAAAGCCAGGGCAGTAGTGCTATGGGTGCCAAGTCTGAGGCAGGAAGGCGCTGCCATGCTCTGGGCCGTCCTCTGCGCCTTCGGTGTGGGGGCCTCCCAGGACCCAATCCAGGGCGCTTTTGGGTCCTCCCCGCTACTCAGTCAGTCTCCTGCCGCCCGCTGCCCAGAGTCCCTCATTTCAGGCAGAGTTTCTGCAGGGCGGCCCCAGTCCACAGCCCTCTGCCTCGCCAGTCTGGTCCACCTGGCAGAAAAGGCCCCGCCAGGTCCTTGGAGAACCTGGAGGCGGCCTCCTCCTTGTGGCTGCTGCAGCACTGCTGCTATTCGTGGTGAGGGCAGAGGGTAAATGAGAAGGAACCAGAAGGCCGGCCCAGCCCAGCCCAGCCCAGCCCAGCCCAGCCCCCACCCCACCCCTCGGGTCTTCCTAAGCCCCCCAGCCTCCCAGCCCCTCCCAGATCTGCTCAGGCCAAGGAAGCCGCTCCAGGCTCTGGCTTTGGTTCTGGGCAAACAAACTCCAGAGCAAAGAAAGCCGCAGCACTCTTACCTATAATTCCCCTTTTTGCTGAGCTGCTCCTTAAAATGGCCCAAGGTCAAGCTCTGCGCCTTCAGCAGCCTCCTGTACGGAATTTCTTCTCCGCAGAAAAAGTAAGTGACGACCAACTCGCTGCCCTGGAGCGCGTGGACACCTGCCAGCTTCTTGGACTCTTTGTGACTGGAAAATAAAAGACGGACCAGACAAGCTCAGCAGCTGGGAGCAGACGCTCGCTCCACGCAAACGTGCGTGCACACCCCCAGACATGAGGCTTGAGTAGGAAGCAACAGGAAAGCCTGGGGCAGGAAGCCCCCCACCACCACGTGGATCGGGAAGCCTGGGGCAGGCAGGGCCCCCCCCCCACGTGGATCAGGAAGCCTGGGGCAGGCAGGGCCCCCCCCACGTGGATCGGGAAGCCTGGGGCAAGCAGGGCCCCCCCCACGTGGATCGGGAAGCCTGGGGCAGGCAGGGCCCCCGCGTGGATGTGCAAGCTGCTATCATTTCCTCCACTGCCACCAAATGGGGGTGCATGGCGGCCTCTTTCAGGTTAGCCCAAGTCGGTGTTCCCCAAAGAGCTGCTGGAGCCCCACCTGCATCAGGGGGTGCTGCAGAGGCAAACCCAGACAGGGAACCTCCCCCGGGGATGCCAAGAACTCAGAATGTGACACGACAAGCCCGGCTTGGGGGAGGGGGGCGTGGAAGGCACACGGTCCTTTCAACTGCTCCCTTCTGCAGTTTCGCAGGACGGCTTAAGAAGCTGCTGGCCCAGCCGGCTGGCAGACTTAGGGTCAGCCAATGAAACCAATGACAGGGTTCAGGAGGAAGGTGGCTTCTCAGGACTTCAAATGTCACCCACTGCCAGCGGCCAAGAAAACTCCAGGGAGATCATTTTAGATCTCCCTACAGACCTCTTTGTAAATGCACCATGCCTTAATTAAGCTGGGTCAGACTCTTCAGTGCACTTGGCAAGAGTGTAAATTTGCAAAAAAAGGATTCTGTTTTCTCCCAAGCTCTCAGCTTCTGCAAAGGTGGAGCCTGGAGTACCGCCAACTTCCAAGCTAAGTGGGGGCAACTCCGCCACTGGACCTGGGGTCCCTCTTCCTCGTCTGCGGATGCGCCTTCGAGTTCCGGTTTTTGATTTGCTGTGTGTGTGCACGCGCCCAGGGAAGTCTGTGCGGCGAGGCCGTGCTCAGTACCCGTGGGTTTCCATGCTCCTCACCGAGGACCAACACCTGCACTTACTGGCCCTCACCACTGGCAGCCAAACTGATGGGATTTTAGACACCACAACGTTTCATGCAGACGCAGCTCCAGACAGGGCACACCCGGAAACGCAAACCACTCAGCGGATCTCAGCAGTACCGGGCAGTGGAGACACTCACTCTTCGGGGGCCAGGCTGGGGTTGGAGAAGGGCGTGGCTCCTGCCTGACCAGCGGCCAAGTGGTTCCTGTCCCTCTGCTGATTGGCCACACAGCACCTGAGGACACAGCCAGGGGGAGGGCTTTAGAGGTGTGGCCACCCCCAGGGTTACAGGGGACACGGACACACACACACACACACACACACACACACACTCTTTGGCCTCAGGAAGAGAAACGGACCCAACCTCCATCCCTGTGAAGACCCAGTAAGGCCTTGTGTTTGTTGGGGCTACAGGAGGCCTGGATGACACTTGGGGACAGCTGCTGCAAGCCCCCTGGGCACCCTGCACAGGACATCCTCAGCCCACGCCAAGGGCTAAAGACTCCTGCATCTCCCCAACCAGTTTCCCACACGCTCAGCTAAGCAGCCCCCAGGGACCGAGAGGTTTTATAAGGAATGGGGTGTGTAAGGAATTATTCAAGTGTATGCTCCTGAATCCGGGTTCAAGTCAGGCACAGCAGTGGGACCCACGCCCAGAGGCTGCAAGGGCGAATCTTAGTCGGCCAGAAGCAACGCCTGCTTCCAGGAGGGCCTGAGACCCAGGCAGGAAAGAAGGGTGCCCCCTTCCCCTCCAATCCCGCGCGGACCCCCTCTCTCCCACTCACCGCTGCTTGGGGGGCTTCGACACCTCAGCCAGCCTGCGGCAGGCCTCCTCCAGCTGTGCCAGCGTGTTGGGTGGGGTCAGGGGGGGCACTGCAGGGTCTTGGGTAAAGGGGTGGGCACGGGGGGCGGTGCGGGGGTGCCCGCTGCTCCCCCACAGATGGTGCCGGCTGACCCGTTCGCCCGGGGACCCGCGAGCAGACTCCATGGGTGAGGCCTTTTTTGTGCTCTGGGCACTGAACAAACGATGCAGAGAGAGAAAGTAGAAGGGAAGAAATTGGGTTAGAAAAACTGGAAAATGTGACTTCAATAGAAACTTGTCTATTCTGCTCAGAGAGAGAGAGAGAGGCAGAAGAAAAAAATAACTCTACCATAACACGAACGGGAGTGGCTGCCAAAACATGACATTTTTGCGGTCTGCCCAAGTCCAACGTTTAATATTAAGATGGCAGGAGCAAACAGTCGCACTTGTTTTCAGCCAACTGTGAAAACAGCCATCCCCGAGACCCCCGCGCGCGCGTGCCCGTGACCGGGGGCGGCAGCGTTTACCTGTGGGGCTTGGGCTTGCTCTGTCGCTCGCTCTCCAGCATCCACTGCCACACATCCTGCGACCTGTCTCCTTCTTCTCCAGGCAGCTGCAGGGCCCCAGCGCCGCCGGGGGCCCCTCCTTCCCTAGCGGGCAGGGCCAGGCCAGGCTCCGTGCCTTTCCCACTTCGTTTGGGCAAGGTACTGCCTCTGCTTCCACTGCAGGAAACCAAGACCCACACCCAACCCAGAGACCCTCATTACTTCCCCTGATTCCTCCAATGGGACAACCGCACGAGCAGGGGCCGGGAACGCCACAGACGCATGCACCTGCACCCCCTCCCCCGGCGCTAAACGCCTGTGGCCGCGGACCCCGCCTCACCCCTGCCCAGGCCTCTGGCTGGGAGAACAGCTCCACGCGGGCTGCCGCAGACCGCCTGGCACTTACCCAAACTGCTCTCCTGGCACGGGCTCCGGAGCCTTGGGGTGGTTCTTGCACTTGGAGTAGCAGTAATACTCGGAGCACAAGCAGCGCACCCTCTGCGTGGCCTCGGCCTCGAGCTCCTCCTTGGTCTTGGGGCCGGCGTGGTGGTGGATGTAGTGGTGGTGGACGTGCTTCGTGGTCTGCTTGCTCACAAAGCCCTTGCCCCCGAGCAGTGGGCAGGCCGGGGCGGTGGCCGCGGGGGGCAGCTTGCCCCCCGGCGGGAGGAGGGGGTGGTAGGGCTGGTGGTGGTGATGGTGGTGGTCAGGCGAGCGGGAGCGGGGGCTGGCGCGGCCCACGCCGGGCGACTGGCAGCCGGGGGTCTTGAGGACCCTGGACAGGTGGTCGTCCAGGATCGTCTGCGGGTCCTCCTCGTAGCCGCCGGAGGGCAGCAGGGACAAGGGGTGCTGGGCGGGCGCGCCTTCCCGCGCGCTCAGCGGCGGCTCGGAGCCTTCCTTCTCCTCGTCCTGGAACGGGATGGCGCAGAGGGGCCGTGTGGGCAGGCACGCACGGGATGGACGCACGCACGCACGGGATGGACGCACGCACGCACGCACGGCGCTGGAGGGCCACCGCCCGGGCCTACCTCGCGCATCTGCTGCAGCCGCTCCTCCAGGCTGTGGCGGCTCTCCAGCTCCAGCTTCAGCTTCTCCAGCCTGGCGATGAGCTCGGCCGCGAAGGCGGCGGGTTCCACGGGCGTCATCTCCTTGGGCAGGCGGTGGGTTCTCTGCGGGGCGCGGGGAGGCACAGGGACGGGGCGCGCTTAGCAGGCCGGAGCTGCCGGAACCCGCGCGCCCGTGCCGGGGCGGAGAGCGGCTGGCGCGGCGGCCGGGGCTGTCGGGGTTTTTATGCGGCGGCGCCGCGGCCTCATGGAGAGCCATGGTCCCCACCAGCGTTTGCCTTGGGCAGGAGCAGTTGGTCGCACTCCGAGAGGCCCTGCTTGTTCCCTCTGTAGTACAACCAGCCCATCAGTAGCTACTCTGAAGTAGACAATCTTCAAAGACTGTTGTCAGACATCAAAAAAAAAAAAAAAAAAAAAAAAAAAAGGCAGCCCTCTGAGATGGGGAGGGGAGCGAGAGCAACTCAAGGAATAGAAAGTAGCGTCTAAACAGAAGGGGAGTTGGAAATTAAAGAAAGTAAGATTGCAAAGGAGGTGGGGGCGGGGGGAATAGGAAAAAAAAAAAAAAAGAGAGAGTGTCGGCAGGCCCGGATCAGAGAAGCAGCGGTAATTCGTTCCTGGCCGCACACTGCGCACCTCTGAGGTGCTGTTGTCTCCACACTGGCCTCGGCCTCCCTCGCCTTCCTCCTCCCCTCCTCC
This sequence comes from Oryctolagus cuniculus, assembly GCF_051225735.1. Taxonomy (NCBI): domain Eukaryota; kingdom Metazoa; phylum Chordata; class Mammalia; order Lagomorpha; family Leporidae; genus Oryctolagus; species Oryctolagus cuniculus. Next base: position 11,771,176 of record NC_142883.1, read on the forward strand.
CCTCCTCCCCATCTCTTTGTACGGAAAATGAAGAGAGCTGCTGCAGGCTAGTAGCAGACCACTGCTGCGCTCGGCCGCCTGAAGTTGAGCCATCAAGGGAACAGGGAACATCTCCAAATCAAGTGCGGAATATAAAGAGGCCCCGCGATCGCATCGCCTGCCAACTGCAGCACGCGGGGCGGACCCCCGCCGCCGCCTCTCTGTCATCTCCCGCCCCGCCCCCCTCCCGGCGGCTCGCCTCCTTCCTCCTCATCTCCCGCCCGCTTCGCCCTTTTCTGGGGGCCGGGGGGGGGGGGGGGGTGGAGAGAACGCCAGCCCCAGCAGAAGAGGGGCCTCGCCCGGGCAACCGCTTAGCTGCAGAACCAGCCCGAGGGGGCAGAGAGAGCCCCCTCCCCACCGCCAGCAGGAGGTGGGCGGTTCTCACACAGGCTGGCTTCGTGCGCTGATGGGGAGAAAGTCGATTTGCACACCCCAGGACAAAATCCTCGAATTTACAAGCTTGGAAAATAATAGCGTTTCTTGGTATAACACACACACACACACACACCATTTCCACCAAAAAAAATACAGCAACCCCAACACAATACACCACCAACACCGCTGTGTTTGGGAGCAGGAGGCTGAAATCCCTCCCCCACCCCCCAGCGATCTTAACGTGCTGGTGAGAAGAGAAGGAGAGGCTGCCCAGGTGTGAGAGCGACAGAGCCACACCTGGCCTGCACTGTGCAGCATGCTGGCTTTCTAACCAACATCACTGCAGACCCCTGGGCCCCTCTGAAGCTGGCGGGGGGGGGGGGGGGGGTCATTCAACAGAGCCCTGCTGCCAGCCAGGGGCCCTCTACCCCTCCCTAACTGGGAAGAACATCCTGGCACCCCGGACCCCCGGCTACTGTCAGAAGCACAGTCCTTGGGGCCGGTGCTGTGGCTGAGTAGGTTAAGCCTCCGCCTGGGGCACCGGTTCAAGTCCCGGCTGCTCCACTTCCTACCCAGCTCCCTGCTGAGGGCCTGGGAAAGCAGTGGAAGATGGTCCAGGGGTTTGGGCCCCTGCACCAAAAGGGAGACCTGGAAGAAGCTCCTGGCTCCTGGCTGCCTTGGCCATCTGGGGAGTGAACCAGCAGATGGAAGACCTCTCTGTCTCTCCCTCTCTAACTCTGCCTCGCAAATCAATCAATCAATCTTAAAAAAAAAGAAAGAAAGAAAGAAAAAAGGCACAGTCTGCACAGCCCTGACATGGAACCGCAGAGGAGGTTGCCAGGTGCCTAGAGTACCGGGTGTCACATGCTGGCTGCTTTCAGAAGTATGGAAACAAGGGGAGGGCCCAGAGAAGCCCTTCGTCTACCAACTCAGTCACAGGAAGAAGCCGCCTGTGGGGTGGGGTCCTCGCTTCAGGCACAGACTCAAGAGCAAGTGCCAAGCCAAGTTCTGGGGCTGGAAACAGAAAAGATGGGGCAGCCGCCCTCCAGGGCTGCAGAGAGCTGTAGCAGACAAGGCCAGGTAAACCGACACGCTGAGGCGGAAGCGCCATCAAGACGAGAAGCAGGGGGTCCCGGGGGTGTCTTTTTCCTCCCAAAGGAGACAGATTTCCCCTACCCTCATTCATTCAAGTACTTATGTGTCAGGAGCTGACCCAGTCTCTCTGGATAGGGAAGGTAACAGTAGACAAGACCCTCCCTCCCCGACTCTGGTGGGAATGCAGTGACTCGTGCGTGGATCATTCTTGGCTTCAGAGAAATGCTTTGGTCTCCTTCTCATGGGAACTTGATTTTCTTAAATTCAAGAAGATGTAGAAGTTCAGAAACAGGTCTTGACTCTGCTAACCACCTCACTCTAGTCCACAGCACACCCTAGACAACCACGTATTACTGCCGTCCAGCTCTCTGTCTCCTGCCCGAGAGGGTCTGCAGGTGCTGCTGCTCCCGCTGCCTCCCCTGTAGCTCCCCAGCCCATCTCCCACCCCTCTGCTGGGACAGAGCAGACAGCCGCCCCGGGCACTCACCGGGAAATGAGGTAGAGACACTTGGCCGTTGGCCTTCACGCTGCGATGCATCTCTCTCTGCAGCTGTTTCTTGCTCCCCGTGCGATAAGGAGGGATTCCATCTCTAAGGGGAAGGGAAGGAAGCCACAAGACGGTGAGGGTGCGTCCAGCACACGGGCTCAGCACACGGGCCACCCTGAGCGCCGCCGATGGACAGGGCGGTGGGCCCGCAGACACCATCACGTTCCCATGGGGAAAGAGCCACCCCGTGCATACTGCCAGACCCACCTAATTCCCGACCGCCAGTCACCTCTGGGAACTTGGCTGCTTCTCAGACACAAGAGTGTCAGCTTGGAAAGAGCTTGATAAGCGCCCCTCTCCGGCTGCAGTCTGAGAACCCATTACACCCAGGCAGCCCAGCCAGAGTGAGGGCGCCCCTATTCTACAGGTGCTGCACACAGAGGATTCCTAGCTCTTACATACACTACCGCATACTGCCCCATATCAGGACACCCGTGCCTTATACAGAGTACTGGACAGAAGGCTGCGGGAGCACAACCCCAAACCCACAAACTGTAAACCAGGCATTAGTGACGGTGTGCACAATTTCCCAACTGTCAACCTCCGAGTCATCTCCAAACAGTCTGGCTTCTTCCTTCCATTCGGCTCCAAACCCCACCACCTCCAACCAAAATTCTCAAAGACATGACCAATGTCGGCATAAAGAGAAAAGCCCCCATTGTGTAGTGTTCTGTGCATTCAGCAAGATATCTATGTTTGACCTTGTTCTAGGTCCTGCGCGAGACAGCAGTAGATAAAATGATTTAAAAAGTCAAACAACTTGGGGCTGGCACTATGGTATAGCAGGCAAAGCCACCGCCTGCAGTGCCGGCATCCCATATGGGTGTCAGTTTGAGTCCTGGTTGCTCTACTTCGGATCCAGCTCTCTGCTAATGTGCCTGGGAAAGCAGTGGAGGGTGGCCCAAGTGCTTGGGCCCCTGCACCTGTGTGGGAGACCCGGAGGAAGCTCCTGGCTCCTGGCTCTGGATCAGCGCAGCCAACTGGGGAGTGAACCAGCATATGGAAGACCCCTCTCTCTCTCTGCCTCTCCTTCTCTGTCTGTGTAGCTCTGACTTTCAAATAAATAATTAAAAAAAAAAAGTCAAACAACTTCCCTTAAGTTTATTCAAATGGGGTGGGGCAAAAAATAAGCAGAACATAGAACATTTTGGTAGGTGGCAGGTCGGGGGTTGGTGCTGTGTCATCGTGGGTTAAACCCAAGTGTTTGGACCCCTGCACCCACGTGGGAGACCTGGAAGAAGCTCCTGGCTTTGGATCAGCCAGCTGTGGCCATTTGAGGAGTGAACCAGCAGATGGAAGATCTCTCTCTCTCTCTCTCTCTGCCTCTCTCTTACTCTGCCTTTCAGATAAATAAAATTACAGAAATGTAGGAAGTACTACCAAACAGGAAAGGAGGGACTTGCTGGGGAATGGGAAGTTGCAATCTTAAAATGGGGAGGGGGAGCAGGGCCAACCAGGACTTACTGAGGTGACCGAAGGAAATAGGAGCCCCTATGTGCTTCATTATAGTTAAAAAATCAAATGTCCAGCAGTAAAAGAACAAAGCTGCCACGCCAGCTCGGGTTCACTAAAAAATATGACCTGGAACTGCTATGATTAAGAAAGGAAACCCAGTCAGATGGTCGAGGTGCAAGTTCGCACTGATGGACTTATTTACAGAAGCCTGCCCGTTCAAACATTTCCACAGTGAATCATACTAGCTGTGAATACCAAAAGCAGGCACTTGGCTATTTGCTTTTCCTTGGTGTTTTCTTCCTCGTGGGGTAGAAGGAAGAAAAACACCTTTGGTGGTGGGTTAAAATTAAAAATGCCTAAAAATGGCCAGGGCAGGGACTGGCACTGTGACGCAGCAGCTTAATCCTCTGCCTGTGGCACAAGCACCCCATATGGGCGCTGATTCAATTCCCAACTGCTCCTGTTCCAGTCCAGCTCCCTGCTATGGCCTGGGAAAGCAGCGGAAGATGGCCAAAGTCCTCAGGCCCCTGCACCCATGTGGGAGCCCGGAAGAAGCTTCTGGCTCCTGGCTTCGGATCAGCCCAGCTCCAGCCATTGTGGCCATCTGGGGAGTGAACCAGCAGATGGAAGACTTTCTCTCTCTCTCTCTCAGTCTATAACTCTACCTCTCAAATAAATAATAAATAAAATCTTACAGCTGGTAGACCCATTGCTCCTTACGTGTGATGGCCTAGAATTCTAAGTGACGGGGCAGGTGCTGTGGCACAGTGGGCAAAGCCGCCACCTTCAGTGCCAGCATCCCATATGGGCAACAGTGCAAGTCCCTGCTGCTCCACTTCCAATTCAGCGCTCTGCTATGGCCTGGAAAAGCAGTAGGAGATGGGCCAAGTCCTTAGGCCCCTGCACCCACGTGGGAGACGCGGAGGAAGCCCCTGGCTCCTGGCTTCAGATTGGCACATCTCTGGCCATTGCAACCATCAGGGGAGTGAACCAGCAGATGGAAAACCTCTGTCTCTGTCTCTCAAATAAATAAGGAAAGAAAGAAAGAAAGAAAGAAAGAAAGAAAGAAAGAAAGAAAGAAAGAAAGAAGGAAGGAAGGAAGGAAGGAAGGAAGGAAGGAAGGAAGGAAGGAAGGAAGGAAGGAAGGAAGGAAGGAAGGAAGGAAGGAAGGAAGGAAGGAAGGAAGGAAGGAAAGAAAGAAAGAAAGAAAGAAAGAAAGAAAGAAAGAAAGAAAGAAAGAGAATTCTAAGTGACATTTGCTGACCGAAGCCAGAAGACCGGGCCCAGGTCAATGAACCAATCAATCCATATTAGTACAAACTCTGCCTAAGGAACACAAAGGCGGTAGCTAACTGCCTTGAGGAGTGTGCAGGAGGGGTGAGGACCAAGAACTTGCAAATGGAAGTCTTGGCCCAAAGAGAGTTGAGAAGGGAGCAGACACAGGGCCCCGACGTTAGCTGTCTGACCAGTGCCCCTGAGAAACCACCAGTAGCTTCCCAGTCATCGTCCTCCTCCCTGGGGCCTGACAGCGGGTGGGCCCCTGAGGACGAGGTGGGAAGTGGGGTTCCTGGCAACTCACTGAGCCAGCGGAAGCTTCGTTATCAGTGCTCAGCATCCTCTCCCTCACACGCGGCGGCAGACAAGAAAACTGGACTCTCAGGAGCGTGGCTGGCGTGACCAGCAACCATCTCCCACCCAAGGGGACTGATGCCAGCCACAGGCTGCAGCTCCCATGTCCGCGTTCCCATGGGGGTCAGACCCTGGCTCAGCACGGCGAACAAGTGGTCGCACTTGGTTCTCCCGGGAACCCCCACGGATGACATTACAGATGATCAGGAAAGTCCAGTGACCCACCTGCAGGCCAGCCAGTGGCGAGATCCAGGGTCCAGACTCACGCTACTGCTGGACGCCAAAGCAGGTGTCCCTATCGCCATCACTCACGCTCAAGTCCTCTCTCCAGGACGCCCCTCAGCCCGGGTCAGAAACCAGCCTTCCTAAGGGGCTGGCCCTGGGGGTCCCATCTTTCACTGGAAACCCCTTGCAGAGGGAGGGCGGTGGTGCAGGGGCCCCCACGGGCGGGTCTCTGCTGCCCAGCACCCTCCCTCCTGACCACCCCTTGGCTGCTCCAGTCTCCTGAGAGTCTCGGAAGGTGGGGGGTCCCCGTACCACCCTGTGGACCCCACTGTGATACACAAGACAGAAAGCCTCCAGGGTCCCTGTCCATCTGCCCCTGCCTTCTCCACGTAAGGTGGAAAACGGACAACCGAATGGGGGTAGTTGGGGGGATGGGCGGGGGCAGCAAGTCCCTGCCGGCTGGAAGCAAGGGGAACAAATGATTTCATAAGCATGCCCTCCCCGCGGCACCCCCCCCATTACAGCCACCAGGGCAGGTGGAGGACCCCACTTCCGGCAAGGCCACTGTGGCCATGGCAAGGCCACCTGTGGCCACAGAAGCACAAGGAGGCTTACAAAGGCGGCCTTCAAGGAAATGTGGCTTGAATCCCCCCGCCCTGGCACCAGCTGAGACTCCTCTTGGAGAACAGCCCCTCGTTCCAAAAGGAGGCCTCTCTGCTCTCTCTCATTCACACTCTCAAAGTCTGTGTCCAGTTTCCTGGCTGCTCAGCACTGGGGGCTGCAGAGCGCCCGAGTTTTGGTCTCTCTGCAGTCGCCTTTAATTATAAACATTTTTAGCTAACGAGCCCACTGCCGGGCCCAGCTGTTTCTGGGGAGCAGGGGTTTGAAGTATGGACTTCACTTAGCTGCCATTTAAGCCGAGCCAATTAGCTTAGCCTTTTGACTGCGCCGGGCCCGACCTAACCCAAATGTCGTCTTGCAGCGGCTTTGAAAGAGCAGCCTCACGCGTGGGCGCGTCCACTCGCACCTTCATCTAGCAGCCACTCCGTGGTAGCTTCTGATCACCGCCGACATCAAAAGCCCGGTTTGTAAGCGGAGGGAACATTTGAAGTTCACTTGGATGCAGTCCCTGGTGTCCAAAGTAAATCCCCACAAACAAGAGCGAAGGAAACAAAAATAAATAAATAAAGGAACTGGTGTCACCCCCCTCCTCCTGCACGGAGCAGGAAGAGACCAGCTCGTGCTGTTCCGGGGACGCTTGGAGCAGAAGCAACCTAAAAACGGGGCGGCGGCTGCTGGGGGGGCGGGAGGCAGCTGTGCGCCATCGACTTCACTTTCGCCGCCCCTGGCCGCCCCTGGCCACCCGTCTACACCTGGGCGTCGCAGCCCCCTGGGCCTCTGCCCTCCTGGGCCGGCCCCACAGCCCTTCTGCCCCCACCCCTCGGAAGGATCGGGGTTTAGGATTTTGCTGGGAGGCTGGCAGTTAACTTTCAAAAGAGGGAGGGGAAAAAAAATTAAAAGCCGTTTCTTCCGAGAAGGCGGGTTTGAGAGTAACGAGCTCATAAAGCCGCCTTCTCAGAGGCCCAGGATGGAGACCCGAATCCCCAGCCACCACTAACCCGGCTTTTTACTTAGCAGGGAAAACAGAAGTCAGCCGTGGGCTTTGGGAGAGGGCAATGATTTCGTAAAGCCCCTGCCTGCTCCAGGCATCCAGGCCTGGCGTGCAGCTCCCTGGAAGAACCAAGCGCGGGCCAGCCCCTGGCCCAGCTTCCACCCAGACCCCTTGCAAAGCTCCCCAGGACTTAATTGGTTCGGTCACAAATGAGATGATTGGGCATGTGTCTAATGAACTCCAACCCTCTGGAGCCTACTGACGGCTGCCTGTGACCCCCTGCCCCGTCCTCTCCCCGACTCCCAGTAGGGCAGCCAGCCCCGCTGCCCGGCCCCTCGCAGCCCACACTGGCCACTGTGCCACGGGGAAGCAGCCAGGGCCCTTCTCATGCCCCACAGGGCGCTCCTGTGCACTTTTTCAGGGAGATTTCAAAGGGGCCTGCTCCCCTCTCATCCCCGCTAAGCTTCCCCAGAAGAACAATGGGCTGAATCAGCTCAGCTCAGCCCTCCATCCCCCACACACTTTATTCCTCCCTTGGCGCTCTCGTCTGCACGAGGCCCACAAGTGGCAGAGCTCTGAAGAGGGAGTCTGGTCCCAGCCCTGGGAATCCTGGGTGACCACCCCACAGCGGGCGGGTCACACGCACACACCTGGGGATCCCCATGCCTGGCACCTGTGACGCCCAGGAACCTCTGGGTGCGGACATGCCCCTGTCTGATGGGCTCTGGAGACCCGAACAGCCCCCAAGAGGGTGAGCTGGTGCAGCGCCCCGCCCCCAGGCCTAAACGTGCCCAGGTGGGCACACCTGAGACGATCAAGGCCACACTGCAGGAGGGACTTACAACAGCTGGAGGTTCTGTCACCAGGGGCCCAAAGGGCTCTCCTGCGTCCCCAGCTGAGGATTTGCCCTCTGCTGTCTCCCTATCAAAGTGGGCTCCCCACTGGTGGTGAGCCCCCCCACCTTGCCATCCAGAATAGGTGACCAGCCAGGGTGGCCTCCCCAGGGGCCCTTAGTGGCTTCCTTCCCTGGCAGGTCCACAGAGCGCTTGAGCCAAAGGGGGAAGGTAGGAAAGTTTTGAAGCCACCTCACAGTAAAGCTGAGATGGTTTTTCCCTCTGGGAAGGGACGAAGAGGAGCATAGATGGGGAGGCTTGGGGGGAGAACTTGGAGGAGAACCCCTCCTCCAACCAGGTTTGTTTGTTTGTTTGTTTTAAAGGGGCCTGATCACTAATAAAGAGTGAAAGGAGCCCCAGGTAGCTCGGAGGTCTCATGGCCAATGGGTGCTGTTAACCTTTCTCTGTGCATTCGGGGAAGGCACAGTGGGCAAAGGGCAGGGGCCCCCGTCTGGGAGCTGCTCCACCGGAACGGCCAGCGACAGGGGCACTGGGCCTCACTTCCTGAGCCGCAAGTCACCGGGAACGGCCTACCTCTCTGGACTGGGTCTTGCGAGGCTCAAACAAACAAGCCCAGGGACTACACCCAAGTTATCTCATCATGTACCCAGAATAACACCTCCATGATGGGGACTGAAATGCAGCCAAGGGCCAGGACGCCAGCCAAAAATAGTCTCGAAGAAATCTAAACAGAAGCCCTACAGTCTTAAGTAAACTATATTTGACTTAGGAGATTCACTCAAGCCTTCATTCAACTCCAACTTACTATGATTTTTCACAACACCAAGATTCCCATATAATCCCCCAATTAATAAAGGCTGAAGGAGCGTTAACTTGCTTGCAAGCACACAGAGGCTAACAAATGCCAGCAGGCAGAACAACAAAGGCAAAAATTATTTTAAGAGGGGGGCGTGATGTGTGTAAGCAGAGCCAGCCCTCTACGGCCTCAGAGCCTACGTTGCAGTGCTATGTCATGGCGTGAGATCAGCTCTTGACGTTAATTTGGAGAAAACCCTATTTGAAGAATTATGTTCGTCAAACGACAATTCGGTCAACGTGGAAAACCCATTTCACTTCTGCACATGGCATTAAAAGATGGCGTACCCTTACTCAGTTTTCACAAATGGCAAAATGCCATTCTTTTATTAAAATGGAACCTTCCCACCTTAAGAATCTCTCTGCCTTTAGTGACAAGGGAATTCGCAGTAATACAATAAAAGCCACCAGGAAAATCAATATTAAAGAGTCTCGCAGTAACCTCATCAACTTTCCCTCCAGTTGGTCCCATGCCACAGGCCAACCAACAGGACACTGGCCAACAGAAGCCAGATAGCTTCAAACGAACTGGAAGAATAGATGGTCTAGTTTTAGGAAGCTAAAAGGGACCAACTCTAAATAAGTATGCCAGAGCTTACACAGCTCAATGGGCTTGCCTTTCAAATGATTCCTTTAGTAGGCAAAATTCTGACTCCAAAACATTTGCTGAAAAGCCCCGGAAGTCCATTTCTGGAATAACGATTCTCAACTGGGTGCTGGGCGAGAAGCCTTGGGTGGGGGGCTGCACCCATGTGCGGGCTCCACCTGGGCTTCCCGAATCAAAACCTGAGGTTGGCAGGGGATGGAGATCCCGGTCCACGACCACTACACACACACTTATGAGACAGGAGACTCTGGGAGGATCGCAGGGGTCACCCCAGCTTGACCTCAAGTCACCTAAAACTCAAAGCATGACCTCGCCCCCAAGGTCTGCTGAACTCAAAGCCATCCTGTGTGCAAAAGAGCCAGGATGAGACTCGGCTTTGCAGAGAGCCCCCACCCAGGAGCCCCAGCATCTGACCCAGGGCAGGCACTCCACCCACACTTGCTGAGTTGAACCCTGTCCGCTTAAACCCATCCACCACGCCTACTGAAACACACACACAGGGAGCCCTTCAGAGATTTCCAACCTTCTGCCCTACTTTCAACTCTTCCCCCCACCAAAATGGCTGTCTGAACACAACCCATCTGGTGCCATGCTCTCTCCCACCTCTCGTTCTACAGAGGGGGGACCTGGTTCAAGCCCAGCCAAGATGTCTGCCCTCAACTCAAGCAATCACTAGATACTCATCTTGACTTTCCACCATACTTTGGTTTCCTTCTGTTGAAGCATCAGCCCAACTTGGGGTCCTCGCAGGGGGTCTAGAGCAGGAGACCAAGCAGGTGGCCCTCCGCCATACCCCTGTCCCACCAAGGAGACACGCATGCACACGCGGGATTTGCAGGGCCAGGCGAGGGCACCCAACGGCACTGCCCAGCCCGGTGCACGCTGCCAGCCACGTCCGGGAAGTGGCTACTGGGCACTTACACGCTGCTGTCTGTCATGGACATAGAGTCATCAGTCAGGGCGTCGCTGGATATCTCGCTGTCATTGGCGCTGGTGGCTGGCGCGAAGACGTAGCCGGAACCCACGTGGTAGGGATTCACAGGATCGTTCCCCTTGAAAGACCTTGGGAGAAGAACAGTCACATGCGATCACCGTCCAGGAGACCAGGCGACCCCAGGACGACCGAGGCGCAATCCCGCCATTCTGCTGCCAGCCAGCGCCAACCCGCTGCCTAGGTAGGGCCGGCTGCTCACCTGGGCGACAAAACAGGGGCCGCAAGAAGCGAGGGCTGGGAGAGAGTGGCTCCCCGCCAGGGCCAAGGCAGGCTCGGCCCTCTGTGCCCCCAGAGGCAGGCCTGAGCCCTTGGAGGGCAGCCCGTGTCCTCCTCCCCACCCTCATGTCCAGGTCTGTCCTTGACGAACACACTTTCAGGACCCCAATGCATCTTAAGCACCCACACTTCCTGGCTGGGGGGTCCGTCAGCCTCAGCAGAGATGCAAACGACTCAAGGCCTGCTGTGGCCTTCTCTCCGTGACCCTGGGCCCATGGCGAGATGGGACAGAAAATTCCTGTTCGGCACTCACGTCCCACCTGCGAGCTGGACTTCCCTCTGCTGTGCCCCCCCCCCCCCCCCCCCGCCGCCAGGGCTTCCTTCCCGTGGGCATGGCTAAGGCCGGCAGGACTGAAATGAGCAGCACAGCTGTTTCAAAGGCAGGCCCAGGCCCCTCCTCCTGGGGTCTCCAGCCCTTTTGTCTCAGCGGCCTCTGGGTCCCCATTTCCCTCTCTTGATCTCCTCCCTGAACAACCCCTGCGCCTGTGTCCTGCTGGGCCACATTCCTCTTGTGTCACCAGCCAGGGACTTAAGTAGGGGGGAGGGGGAGCCAGGCCAGTGGGCTGCTGGGGCCTGAAGTCGCAGGAGGCTTGGTTACAAAGACCCTGGCACCCTCCGCGGGGCCCGCCGCCTCTAAGTCAGCAACGAAGAATCAATCAGAGGAGTGGGAAGGGCTCAGACAAGAGGACAAATTCTTCCGGGCCACAGCAGCTGGCCTACACGGATAGCCTTGGGGTTAAGATGAAAGGGACCCAGGAGCAGTGGGCAGCCATCTGCGTGTGCGCACGGAGCACCCACTCACTCGCCATGTGGCCAGCCCGCACTGTGCCGAACTCCGGGTGTCTGCGGCCCCAGACTCTGGCCTTCTGGCCCCCAGGCCCTACGGGGAGGAGCTCGTCACCACAATGAGTGGTGTGAGGGAGGGACACACAGTGTCATCTCATTCAATCCCCACAGCCACTTGGGGGAGGGGGCGGAGCGCTGCGCTGTGCCCATTTTACAGATGGAGGCCCTTGGTGGTCCCACGTCCAGCAGCCAGCCCAGGATCACGACAGCTGGAACCGGAGGGCTTGCACCCACATCACCTGCCTCTCACTCAGCCTCTCTTTCTGCCTCCTGACACAGACCAGGCACCACACTGAAGAGATCCTCCAGAGAGGCAGGCAGGCAGGAGTGACCCAGGGTGGGTGACCCCGAGGAGGGGACAGCGCCCCGGGACAAGGTGGAGCCTGACGGAGGAGCTGGCCCCCAGGACCGTGGAGAGTCAGCTTAGGGAGGCAGTCGGGCCAAGGCCCAGCGAAGAGAAGGTAGGTCCTCCGCCCGTGGCCAGTGTCTGAACGGACCAGCAGGGGCTGGGAGGAGGCATTCCCAGCAGCATATGGAGGCCCAGGGATGCCACTAGGTGGCAGAAAGAGGGGACAGCGTGGGCAGGAGGCCCAAGGGGAAGCAGCTGTCACAGTCTGAGGGTCTCCCAGGGGACAGTGGGGAAGAAAATGAGAAGCGTCTCCATGTTCAGGGAGTGGACACTCTGGCCGGAGTCACAAAACACGCAAGGTTCTAATCAGAGCCATAAGGTTTCTGAGCCAGAATGAACCTTAGAAATGCTGTCACCCCACCCCCACCACCCCAACCCAGCTTACACAGGCTCCAGGAAGCCTGGGGCTGCCACTGGATGCATGCTGAGCCCCCCACTCCACAGGGACAGGGTCTGTGTTATCGTGACTGTGGACCCTACCCCCCCCCATACCAACAGCACTGGCACACAGAAGATGTTCCATGAGTCCCTGCTACCCATAATCCTCATATGCACCTAAGCAGGCAACCGAGCCCCCCCCCAAGCAGGCCTGGTGCTGGTCAGAGGCCACCAGGCCAGAGATGGGCACAGCAGCTAGGACCTGGCTTCTGCCCCGCTGCGCCAGGCACAGCAAAAGTCCATGCATGAGAAACGTAGTGTGGTGACTGGGACCAGAAGGTGCAAACCAGGAGCCCAGCACGCGGCCCAGTCAACCCTTTCCACCAAGCGTGTCCGCCCTTGGACACCCTGGCCCTCCTCTACCTGCACAGGACAGGAAGTGTCACTGCCCCCCAGGACTGTTTGGTGACGATTAAATGAGAACGGTAAGAACTTCCATGCCTGCTTCTCGTCCCTGTCACCCCCCAATCTGGAATTCCCAAACACCAAAGCTGCGGAGGAGGAGAGCCAAGCACAGCCCTGCCCGTCCTGGAGCAGAGAGGGTTGTGGGGTGGTGGTGGTGACTCAGTAGAGACAGCTGCCCACCATCCCTAGTACAGGTGGAGCCAGAGGCCATGGGCTTCCAAAGTCAGGCAGGAGAAGAAAGGATGTCTAAATGGTCACAGCCCGTCCAGGGAGTGGGCGGTGGCTGCTCACGCCCTGGCCCAAAGTCCCCAGCCTCAGGGGCCGGCCAGCCTCCCTGAATGTGGGGGCTCACCTGGGAGATGGGCACCTGCGCTCAGGGGAGATCACGGCCATACTCCAAAACCCTCCTCCGCCCTCCTGTTCCTTCCATAGCACTCACCAGCACTGCCCTAGGGAGCTGCTGTGTCCACTGGCTGAGCACCTGTCCTGCTCCACCACACCGTAAGCCCTGTCCCCCTCCCACCGAAAGCAGCCGGTGGCACCTGCCAAGGGCTCGGAACCTGGGGAACCTCTGTAAAGGTTCCGGGTCCACCAGATAGGTTTGCTGACAAGTCTTAAAAGAGGCGTAGGACGCGATCAAATGACCTGAACCCTGTCTGCCCCCTGGGTCTTGCTGTCTTGGTGGCCTTGCCACAGCAGCCTTGTCTCGGGGGTAAGAGAGGCTGTGGCCTCGGCGGGGAGAAAATGACCCAACGGCGATTCCTTCCCCTCCAACGGGAGCGCCACCTGACTCAGACCACGTGGGCCCCACACGGCTCCGCGCTCACTGCTGCGCGCCCGGCTCCCAACACACACTCACTCCCTTCCTTCCAAAACAGAGGACTTCGGTGCGGCCAGCCACTTAAAACACAGAATGGCCGACTCAGGGGACTGCAAGGAGACCCTTGGATTTTCCTGCCATCGTTCACAAAACGGGCAGGAGGAGGAGGCAGGCTCCCGTGGCACGGGACAGAAAGTCAATTTTTGAAGAACCCAGAACTTTGTCAGAGGCACCACATAATTTTAAGAAAACGGATTAGGGCTGTTTTCTTGTGATTACTTTAAAAAAAAAAAAAAAAACGGGGGTGGGGGGAGACGCAGCTCAACTATGCCGCGGTAATTACACCCAGATGCTTGGTTTCCTCAGGGCTGTGCAGCTCCACTGCTACGAGGACTTGCAGCCCCAGCTCCTCCAGGGAGCGCAAGCCAGCGGTGCAGACCATGCACTGGGCGGGCACCCACGGGCCCACGATGCAACAGCAGCCCGCGAAGGGCTTTCAGCGGTCAGGTGCTGGGGGCTCCTGGGACCCCGAGGGAAGTCTGCTGCTGCCCGTTTCCATCTCTTAGCTCCCTGAGGGGCTGCAGTGGCAGCCCATGGCAAAGGCCTCCTATAGGGAGCGACAGAGGCAGCCTTGGGGGGCCGGGGGAGCCTCCCCCTCACCATCGATGCAACTTAAAAAGTACTGCTGGGGGCTGTGCACTGTGTGGTTTTTGGACAGTTCATGCCTGGGGTCACTCCCCGGAGGCCACGCCCTCGGCCACAAGCATTTTGCAAGGCAAGATCAAGGGGGCTCAGCGAGGGGCCCAGGACCGCTGTGGCGCTGGGCGACTCCCCCCAGTGCCTGCCAGCACAGCGCCCCCTCCACGGGGCGCTCACCCTCTAACTGTGGCCTCTTGCTCCCGGCATATCTTTCCTATGGCATCATTTTCTTTGATAACTGAAGCCAAGCGTGATTCCAATGGCTTCGCACAAAAATGGGCGTCATCAGCGAGTTCTTTCAGGCAACTGGAGTCCGGGGAGCCAGCTCGGGCCATCTGCTGCGCCCGTCTTATTTGAAGGGGCCCCAGTGGGAGGCAGGCGAGAACTGCTTTGTGAACTGGGCTGCAGTTCTCTGCCCGGGGCGGAGGGAGTGCCTCCGCCCACACACACCCCCTCCCCTCCCGGGGCACACACCTCACCCGCTGTGTGTGTGTCACACGTGCGCCCACCAGCAGCAACCTTTGGCCCACTTATTTATAGAGACCATCAAAAGCCCAGGCCCTCCCACGCAACCGCTCACAAACCAGGGCCCTTCCCCACGAGGATAAGTCCTGCTCTTCCATCCCAACTATTTATACCATACCTGACACCGACTCAGTAAGGACACAAACAAGTCGCAAAAAAGCCAGCACTGGCTGCCGGGGACTCCTTAGCCGCTGACCGAGGGAGGGGCAGGCAGCATGCCTTGGGTTTCATTTCATTCATTTTCACTCATTCAGAGTCCAGGTACTCGGCGCATGGGCGAGTGTATAGGGGACCGAAGGGGAGGGACTTCAACCCCAGGAAGAGCCCACTGGAGCCCCAACTTGCAAGAACTAGCTGCAAGTCCCATGAGACACGGGCTAGAGCCCAGGACTCACTCTTTGAAAGCGACACATCCTACCCCGGTTGCCGTTTTCCCATCGGCAATTATCATCGTTATTAATTAATTATACTGATTATAACACTCTACACGTGTCCAAAACATGGCCCTTTCACACAGGCGTGCCTGATTACTGTTGTAATCCTAAGAGCAGCTCTGTGACACAGACGGATGGAAAGGTGCCCGCCCATTTCACAGATGGGCCCATGGGGCTCACAAAGGCTTCCATCCAGGGTAGTAAGCGGTGCACAGGGCTGAAGCCCAGGCCCTTCCCATGACGCATGACACCTCCCGATACACCTGAGGATCCTGCGTGGTAAAATGAAATCAGACCGCTTGGCTTTGTCTACGTCAAGACAGGCAGTCCAGGTGAAATGCTTCATTTCAACCCAACAGAGACAGCGCACTGGAATCCACTTCAGCAACCCTCCAGACCCAGGGGAAAGCTGTCATGCGTATATCGATGCCCACAGTTCACAACCAAGGATCCCAGAAGCTTCGCAACAGGGAGCATCCCAGAGGAAGCCTCTGGCAGGGACAGGCGGCAAAGCCAGGGCCAGGTCTCCACCGCCCACCCACAAGCAGAGTAGCTTTCTGCAAAACCACACACTGTGCTATTTCCAAAGGTGACACTCCAGGGCCAGGCCCTGGCAGACACACAGGCCCCACTGTCAGGAGGCCCCTGGAGAAGTGGCCTCACCACAGGCCTTAAGTAGTCTCCGCTCCGGCTGCCAAGCTGAGGCAAGGAGGCCAGCGCCAGAGGTTTACCCAAGTGCTCCCACAATGGGGCCGGTAGGCAGGGGCAGGTGCCCAGCCAGGGACTGCCCTGCTGCAGAGGCCAGCTCAGAATCTGCCTCCCCAACGACACGAATTCATAAGCTGAGAGGCGCCGACACCAATCCCTTATGCGATCCTCTGCTTTGCTGAAGCCAGCTTGCATCCATTTAGGTGTAGACCCCACGTCTGAGTGTGGGGAAAACGGGCTCCCAAGGTTGTTTGAGCGCCCCCTGGTGGCTGGAGAGCGAGTCCGTCTCTCCTCCAGGGCATCAACTCTCCCTCACCCCAAACCACGCCAGGTGGGCTCAGACCTGGCCACCCTAATCCGCTCAGGATCAACAAGCCCAGGGTGCGCCCCCTCCTCCCGAGGCTGCACACCGCAGGCCACACCCTACAAGACACAGGGAAGTACACCTCCAAGGGTGGCTGGCAGGTCCCAAGTCACTAACACAGGGAAATCCACAGAGTTCTCCAGGTTAGCCAGGAGATAGCAATGCCGCCCCGCCCCCTGCCCTGCCTGTCACCAGCAGCAACCTACAATTAAGAGGCTCATTCACTCTTCCAATACTTGGCAGTGGGGAGAAGGAGAGACACAGAAAAACTCACTCTAACAGGAGGTCTGAAGCTGCTTCCTGGTCCAGGCTCTGAAGCTTGGCCACTCTGTAAAGGACTGTGCCACAGAAAGACAAAGTGCTCCAGGGCCCTAGCGCTCCCCGGCCAGGCAACGGAGGTCACGGCCCTGCACTTGCACGTGTCTAAAAGCTGGAGTCCCGTTCCAGCCGACAGCGCTTCCTGCCGCTTCAAGATCTGAGTCCACACACAGACAAACCACCAGCTCGGCTGTGAAGCCTCTTATCTGGACGCCCAGGTTCCAAGGATCCCCCCTGACCCTGCAGTGGGCTCGCCCACCGTGTCTGGTGCTGTGCCTCCTCCGCAGCCCAGCCGCCTCCCTGGCCCCTGTCTGTCCCACTGGCTACTGACTCGTGGTGAGATGACCCCTGCCCGAACCGGTGCTCACTGGATCTGGTGACTCGGACGCATCAAAAGCTGCTGTCCCCTCTCTCTCTTTCTCAATCCCCCCTCCCCTTCTAAGACGCTAGCCCGGGATAATAAGTAACCCACATTAATGAACACTGCTTGTCACTGTTTGAAGTTAGCCCTGGAAGACTGCATCACCCTCCTCCACCCCCCTCAGACAACAAAAAGCAAGATCAAAGCGTCCATGGGCAGCGGTGCTGGCTCTTAACAGACCTCTGCGAACCCCAGCAACACATCCGTCCATCCGTCCATCCATCCGCACTGCCTAACTTGAAACATCTGTAAGGTCCAGGCACCCCCCCAGCCCCCAGCCCCCACCCGCTCTTACCTGTACCCACTGTCAGCTGTTTCTGTGGACCTCACACTGGCCGTGGCCCTCAGCGTCTTGCTGGACAAGCCGACGACCGTGGGGGCGAGCTTGCACTTGAAGTCGGCACAAGTCCACTCCTCCTCTTCGTTCAAGGTGGGGAGGTAGCCACACAAGACCTTGAGGCTGCCCAGGCCCCCGTGACTCACGTACGCCGGGTTCTCTCCCCCACTCCTCACATACTCGAGGTATATGTCGGAAGTCAGGAACACCTGGTAGGCGTTCCCTTCCATCACCGACTGGATCTCTGTCTGCGCCTGGTCGAACATGATGGAGTCGATCTGCTGCTTCTTGATGCCGTCCCGGATGTAGGTCTTGGTGGCAGGTCTCAGCTGCTTGGACACGATGCTGTTGTTTTCAATGTACCTCTTGTAGATGGCTTTGGCTACTCGCAAAGTTTTGGTATCTTTCAGGTTCATCTGCCTGAACCCGTTGCAGGCAAACCAGAAGTCCAAGGTATCCACACATTTCTCCCTCTCCAGGAAGGTCCGGAAGAGGTAAGCCCCGTCCTGATCCCCCAACAAGCAGTGCAAGGACTTGGTCCACCTGGTCAGGGGGGAGTCCGGGGACGCCCGCCCCTCGGGCTCCCCCAGGCCGTCTTCGTTCCGCCTGGCGTTGGACGACACAGGCATGGGCTTGGTGACGTGGCCCTTGCCCACCCCGAGCTGGCACGGAGGGGTCTCCCCTTCTTCCCCGGGAACAGGGGGCCGTGGCGCATCCTCCCGGAAGCTGCTGCTAGGATCCGGGAGGCAGGTCACCAGCACAGCACTGCTCATGGCGATGGGCGCGCTGCTTGCCGAGTTTGGGATTTTTTTCTTCTTCCAGGTCCTCTCAGCGATCGGCGTGGGGTGTGTGTGTGTGTGTGTGTGTCTCAAGTCAGCAGGGGCTCATCTCAGCGTCCTCTCTGGAAAGAAAAGGAAGGGGGAGGTGGGGGAGAGAGAAAAGGGTATTGATCTAATCAAAACCAGATCTACCCAACATCAAAGCCAGAAAGTAAACAGGCTTTTCAACTCCTCAAATTCAAATCAAGCCAGCCAGCTATCTGCGAGGGCGCTCATCTGAAGTATCAGACGCGAA
Organism: Oryctolagus cuniculus; assembly: GCF_051225735.1. NCBI lineage: Eukaryota > Metazoa > Chordata > Mammalia > Lagomorpha > Leporidae > Oryctolagus > Oryctolagus cuniculus. The sequence goes on from NC_142883.1 coordinate 11,789,537, forward strand.
ATCTGAGCTCCCTGCACACTTCTCAGGGTGGGGAAGTTGAGGTGGGAGCAAGGGCGGGGGGCGGCAGGGGGACGCGGGAGGTGGGAGGCACCATCTGCCCCCCAAACCCGCGCGGCCGACGCGGGCGCAGAGCAGTGCCGCGCGCGCCCTCCCCTCCCCTTCCCTCTCCTCCCCTCCCCCGACAGCATCTACTCCAAGGAGGCGCGCTCCGGACGCCGGGCTGCGTGCAGGTGAAACCAATTTCGGCAAATTTCCCCCACTCGGCTCCGCACAGATAACTCGAGCGCCAACGCGCCCTTCCCCGGCATCTGGTTCCCATTCCCCCCCACCCCCACCCCCTCCCTCTGCGCTTCCCCCTTCCCACTCCTTAAAAATTCATTAGGTCCTCGCCCGAAAGGAACCCGCCCAGCAAAGGCGCGATGGGCTCCAGGGCTCCCGGACGCGGCGTGCACCCCCCCCCAACAGCGCGCCCCCAGTCCAGATGCAAACGGTTCTTGCACACACCCTCCACACCCCCGCGCCAAGAATCCTGCTCGGTCTACACCTCGGTCTCCGTTGCTACCCCAAATCAGAAACCAACTCATTCGGTGGAGACTTTGATCTTCAAACTTTGCAAGAGCGCCCAGAAGCCTCGGGACCCGCCGCCCCCGTCTCCACAACCCACCCCCTGGAGCCGCGAGCCTTACAAAACCGGATCAGAAGCCGTCTCACGCTACCTACTGCCTGTGCCAAGAATCCCAAACTCAACTGATCCCGAGCCTGTCTCTTTTTTTCCAAAAGAAAAAAAGTCTTGCCTGGCCAATAAACAAGCCGCTCTCCCTGGCACAAGGATCAAACTAAGGAGGGGTGTGGGCGGGCCAAGGGGCCGGGCGCGACCCCGGGAGAGGAGCCGGGGACCCCGGGTCTGGGCTGGGTGCTCGGTGTCCCCGCCCCGGGCCTCAGGCTGCCGGGCTGGGCAACGCGGCCCCGCGGAGCGGCGGGGCTGCGGGTAGCGCCGCGCACCCGGGCAGCGCTACGCACCCGGCGCGGGGGAGGTGGGGCGGCCCCGTTACCTGGAAGACGAAGGCCGCCGCGGCCGGGCTCTCATCTCCTCCGAGCCCCTCCGGTCCGGCACCCCCGGCCCCAATCCAACTCAACGCCGCCAGAGCAGACCACAGGGGGCGGGGGCCGGAGCCCCCCGGGATGCGCGAGCAGCGCCCCTGGCCCGGGCGGGCGGGGGCTCGGTCCCCGGCGCCGGCGCTCGCAGAGGCGCCCGCAGAAGCAGCACGGAACGCGGCAGCCTCGAGAAATGGCGACGCGCGCCAAAGGGGCCGGGGCGGCCAGGGGCGCGGGGCCCGGGCGAGGAGGTGGACGCGGGGGACGCGAGCGCCCGGGCTCGAGCCGGTCCTGCGCGCAGACTGAGCCTCCGCCGGCACTCTGGGCCCCTTAGCGCGGACCCGCGGCCGGGAGGGGAGAAGGGGAGGGGGCAGAGAGGTAGGAGGGGAGAGGGGCGGGGAGGGGGCGGGGGGAGGGCAGGCGGGGGGCGCCGCCACCCTTTCATCCACCTCCCAGAGGCACTCCCGCGCACACTCACCCCGACTCCAGCCGCGCCAATGCCAGCAACGCGACCCCTGGAGGGGGGGAGCTGCCCCCTCTCCGCCCCCGCCGCCACTTGGAGAAGTCTCCCCGCCCGGCCCCCCCTACTACCACCACCACCACCACCACCACCACCTCGACCCCCAGGCGGGCGCAGGAGGCGCGGGGGCGGCCCGGCCCAGACCCCCGGAGCGCTGGGCGCCGAGCCCGCGGCTCCCCTCCGTGCCTGCCCGGAGCGCGCCCCGAAATAGCCGGCCTGCCAACTTCAAAGCGCCGCCCGGCACATCAAAGCGCGCGGGCCGCCCGGCCGCCCCGGCCCCGGCACTCACCACGGATCCGCGCGCGCGCTCCGCGGCGAGACCCCGCAGGCGCCCCGGGCAGGGCCCCGGCCCCGGGCCCCGGATCGGCTCGCAGCGGCAGCCCCGGGCCCCCCCGGGCCGGCCCGGGCGTCGGGGAACATGGGGAGACGCGCGGCGGGGGTGGGGTGGGGGGGAGAGAGAGGGTGCGGGGAAGCAAGATCCCGGGATCAGAGCGAGATCCGCCCGCCGGGGAGGGGAGCGCGAGCCCCGCCGCCCCTTTTATGCAAAAGACCCGAGCGGGCCTCCGCCCCCGCCGCGGCCGCCCCCGGCCCCTCCGGCCCCCGCCCGGCCCGGCTTTCAACACAGGTCCCGTCTCCAGCAGTCACCCGGCGCACCAAATGTCCTCCGGGCGCTTCCAACAAAAACTGCGCTGTGGATTTAACTGTGCACTTCAAAGGCGCGAGCCGAGCGCACGGTCCTGAAAGGGAGGTAGGCGCCGGCCGCGCCCCGCGCCGCCCCCCGCGCCCCCGCCGCCTCTCCGCGGGGCGCCCCGGCCCGCACCCACCTCTCGGCCCGGCCTCGGCGCGCCCGGGCCCCCGCTCGCGCCCCGCGCCCACGCCGCGGCCCGGCGCGCCCTCGCCCCCAGCCCACGGAGGGGGGCTTCCTTTGAAGCGGCCGGGCTGGGGGGCCCGGGCCTGCACCCCCACCGTCTACAGCAGGGCTTTCGGCGGGGGAGGCGGGCGCCTCGGCCGCCGGGCAGCCGCGAGAGCCATCGCTACGCGGGGTTATTTTTATTTCCCGGCTCTCGGTTGTTACCGAGTTGCCAGGACCTTATCAAAGCGCAGCCGGCTCCAGCCGACTCCCCCGGGCCGGGCTCGCGGAGCCAGTGATCCCGCCGCGCCAATCGCCGCGGCGCTCGGCGGGCCCGCGCCTCCCGCCTTAAAGGGACAGCGCCCCGCGGCCGCCCCGACCCGCCCCCGCCGCGCGCTCGGCTCCGGTCTTAACCCTTCCGCGGCCTCCTCCGCCCCCGCCCGGCCGCGCGGCCGCCCTGGGGGGCGTTCTCGGCCGGATTCTCTGGCCTCTGGGCTCTGGCCTGCTCCCCTGCCTGCCCTGGCCCTCCCGGGCTCTGGAATGCAACAGTTCCTGGTAGCATTCTGGCCATGGCAAAACTGCGAGGAAGCAGTTTTTTTTTGCTTTTTGCTTTTTTTTTCTTTTCTTTTTTATCATCAAACACTTTTCTACCCTTAGTCAAGCCTCCCTGGGAATTTGGGCTTGGAGGACTTTGCCAAGGGAGTTGCAGGCCTGGCCTCGACTGGCCGAGCGCCACGGGGCGTGCGCGAGGCCGGTGAGGCCGGCACGTGCGCGCTGGTGCGCGGCTGTCTGAGCTCCGGTGCATAAGGGCCGCGGTTTGCGGCCGTGGATGTGTGAGGACGGGTCCCTGGGCGCTGGAGACGCTCCCTTCCACCGAATTGCAAAGCATGCCTGCACCCCCTGGAGATGGCCCGGACCGCCTAGCAAGCCCTCCTTGCGCACGCGTGGACTGCATGGACCGGCCCCAGGAACCAGGCACATGCCTGCCTCGCTGCCAGGGGCCCCAGCCTCCCATATGTTCCATATTAAACAGACATGGAATGTCATTTTCTGCTCCACACGCGGTTTTCATATATTGCAAACTCCTCACCCCGCTGTCACCTTTGAATTCCACCCCACATTCTCCCCAAAATGTTTCTAAGGCACAACCTTGTCTTTTCCTTTAAAAGAAGAAAATACGATGCCAGGGGCCCAGAGCATCACTTATTTGTTCCTGTCGCTGTGGAACCTCCCTCTTGGGATGCGCGAATCCACTTTTGTTCCTCTTAACGCAGCCCAAACGCATGCACCAAAGAGAGAGAGAGAGAGGGCCAAGAAGCAAAAGGCGGAACTGTTGGAGGCTTTGGCCCTCCACCTCGGCTCGCTTTTCCTCTATTTACTTTCTGCTTGAACTCTATGGATCCGAAAGCTCTTTGCATGCAGAGAAGGCATATGGTTGGAAGTTTAGATGTGACTGTCTAGGTGCCCATAGGACCGTCCGCCATCCCGGCTGCGTCAGTCTCCCGGGAAGGGAAGAGGTGGAATCCATACTGCCCGACTGCAGCTCCTGGATGCAGGGCAGGAGGTACCACCCTCTCCAAGGCCCACCTCTCTGTGTGTTCATGGTGGGCACCCCTGCCAGGCGCCCCGTCCTGGGCCGCCAGCCTGGTCCAAAGCTTGCAGACTGGGTTATGAACTGCCACCCCCTGGCGGTAAATTGGGGAGGCCCTATGTTTCATCTGTGCCTTGGGACAACTGCTAGGTGGGGGGCTTGTGGACTCTGACAGCCTGGCCCCCCAGGACCCCTGCAAGGCGAGTGGCCTGCATCTCAGCAGCCAGCTCTGAGCGGATGTGCAGGACCCAGGGCCACCAGCGATGCCAGGAACAAAACTGTCCCCGAGGTTCCTGGGAGTCTTTAGGCCACAAAGAGTGTTATTACTGGGACAAAAGTGAAGACGGAGGGGGCCGAACTGCCAGAGAAGCCTCTACAGTATCAACAGCGGTTGGGACACATACACACACACACACACACACACACGCACGCACACACACCATGGGGGAGGGGAGATGGAAAAATCAAAACATCCAAAATCAAAATAAACAGTGTTCAGAAAGAGGAGGCTTTCACAGAGGAAGCGGAAGTTCGGTCTTCACGGGTGGCTTTCCGCCCCTCCCGTGGTCCCTGCTGACCCTGCGCTGGCCCCAGCCAGCCTCACGGTCGCAGCTCCTCAGGCCCAGAGGACTGGTGTTCAGGGCTACGGTGGCAGGAAGGGAGGCCGGTGGGGCCTGCTTTGGTTTGGACCTTTTCAGGTACCTTGGACTCTTTCAGCTACCTCTCCTGGGAGCCTGGTTTCTAGGGCAGGTGCTCCGCTCACCTTAGGCCTGCAATGCCCACCCCCCCCATCACTGCCATCTCTCCTCTGCCCCGTCCCCGCCCCCGCCCTCTGCTTTATATCTGTTGGGACATTTCCTACCCAGCCAGAGGCTGGCTGCGCGCGGAGAAGCCCAAAGCCTGTTCCGGCCTCTGGGTGGCTGTCGGGACTCTTTCGGGGGTGACTCCCAAGCCCTTTGCTGGTACCCGGCCCCTTGCTCCAGGTAGCAGTTTTCCATTTTCCCTGTCTCCCTGGCAGAGGCGCGGTCATGTGACTTGTTGTAATCCTGCACGGTTGCCTGGAAACTGGAAAGCAAGGTGATGGATCTCTGCACATGCTCGCTCTCTACCCCCGCCCCTCGTTAAAGAAAACCCTAGAGGAGAATACGGCAGGACTGCCCAAGCACAGGCGAGTTGGAGGAAACAGAGAGTGATTTTTCGTTTCTGGGATTATGTCCTGGCCTGAATCCCTAGAATCTCCCACAAAACAAGGACGACGGAGACATCCGGCCAGTCTCCAACCCCGCACCAGTTGGGACCTCAGCATGGCGGAGACAGGGGACATCGCTCTGAGATTCAGTAACTGTGTCATATATTTCGCGGGGGAAAGCGCCACCTTGGCCCATGGGCCTATGAGTGGGGATGGAGGTGGAGAGAGACCCAGGTACATGTCGCTAAGGCTGGAGGGTCCCCAGCCACTCTGAATCCCATTCGTACGCCGGGCAGGTGCACTAATGGCCGTTGTGCACGAGAGCATCGAGGTAAAAGCCTGGCACGGAGTGTGACCTGTAGAAGGTGCTCGGAGCACGGTGGCTACTCCGGGGTGGTCCCCGTGCTCCCTCCATCGCCCGCTGCCTGTTCTGGGAAGACAGTCCCTGCCCCACAGCAAAGATCTCCTCCAGTGGGAGCCCAGGAAGTGTGACCGCCACAAATGGACCCTTAGAGTCCCCTAGAAGAAGTCAAAGGAGGCAGGGCCTTTAATGCCACCTTTCAAGGCCCCCCAGAAGACGACAGGGGCCCCCCAAGTGCCATCCACTCCACCCCAGCATGTAAGAGATGAGGAAAAGGAAGCCAAGAGAAGTTGAGGCTTAACTTCGGAAGGTGAGGCATTAACTTCACCCACATCCGAGCTGAGCTCCGACTTCCAGGCCTCATTCGTCGTCCACCCCGGGGTGGGGCCTGAGCACCCAGAGGCCTTGGCTTTCCAGGGCAGGACTCATGGACAATGAAGGGTCTTCAAAAAGTGCATGGAAAAGCCTGGTATGAAAATCCCTGTAAGGAAGTGTGGCTTTTAATTCCATTTTCCCATGAGGTTTCTGAAGTGCCCGCACGCAACAGGGCTTGGCCTGAAATCCCTGGAAGGCACGCTTCCTTCGGCCCCTACCTGCCTGCAGCCCCGACCCTGGAGCTGGGGTCAGCCTGACCCTGTATGGCGTCTCAGAGGGGTGGGTCCCCCTAGGGAGAACTGGCTTGGAGAGAGTGGAGAGGAGGAGGGAGGGAGCCCCAGCTGGACCCCACTTCCTGCCACTCCCCCCTCCCCCCTCCCCGCTTTGCACAGGAGGAATCAGCAGTGGCATGGTGGCATGGTGGGAGTTCTAAAGCCACAGGGAAGTAAATGTGAGCTCTCCCCACAGGGAGAGTTCTGTGTTCTTTTTTTGGACAGACAGAGTAGACAGTGAGAGAGGGAGAGACAGAGAGAAAGGTCTTCCTTTTGCCGTTGGTTCACCCCCCAAATGGCCACTACGGCTGGCACTGCACTGATCCGAAGCCAGGAGCCAGGTGCTTCCTCCTGGTCTCCCATGGGGTGCAGGGCCCAAGCACCTGGGCCATCCTCCACTGCACTCCCTGGCCACAGCAGAGAGCTGGCCTGGAAGAGGGGCAACCGGGACAGAATCCGGCGCCCCAACCGGGACTAGAACCCAGTGTGCTGGCGCCGCAGGCGGAGGATTAGCCTAGTGAGCAGTGGCGCTGCCTGAGTTCTGTGTTCTTAAGTTATGTTTTCCATCATGTCACCCCCCACCGCAAAAAAATGTATTTTTTATTTTTTCATTTTTATTTATTTATTTTGTTTATTTGAAAGGCAGAGAGAGAGAGAGAGAGAGAAGCAGAGCTCTTCCACCTGCTGGTTCACTCCCTAAATTCCTGTGAGAGCCCAGGGCTGGGCTGCGCTGAAGTCTGGAGAGTGGCACTCCGTCCGCGTCTCCCACGTGGGTGGGAGGGACCCAATTTCTGGAGCCATCACCAGCTGCTGGCCAGGCCCAGCTGTTGCGGCCACTTGGGGAGTGAATCAGTGGGTGCAAGATCTCTCTCTCTCTCTCTCTCTCTCTCTCTCCCTGCCTTTCAAATAAGTAAATAAAAAATAGAGTCAATAAATGTCTTTACAAAAGTGGGCCATGTCACTCCCTGGAAGCAGATCTTCCCCTGGCTGCACACACCCTGCAGGGTGAGGCCCCAGGCCCTGCACGTGGTGCTCGGCATCAGGCCAGTCTCCAGCTGGATTTCTTGCCATGTTCCCACCACGCACTGTCACCTGTGGCAGCTCCCATTCTCCTCCGTGCATTAATACCGGAGATGCCCCCTCACCTCCCCTGGCGGCTGGCCTCCCTCTCCAGCGTCTGCACTCCTGTTCTGGGATACCAACCTCTCCACCTCTCCTCCATGCCTCCCCTCCAGCAAAACACTGAGGCTGGCGTCCTGCTCTGTCCCACCCTTTAGACCAGGAAGTCTCTGAAGACACGGACCATGGTTTGTGATACTTGTACCGCTTAGCCCAGGACCTGGCACAAGGGACTAGGGGACTTCCCAAATGGCTGACCTTGACTGAGGTCAAGAGTGGTGGGTGAAGATCTAACAGCTGGAGCAAAGCTCTGTCCCAGCCAATCAGAACGCACAGCAGCCTAGGTCCTGGAGCAAGGGTCTGGGGGACCCTGACAGATGGAGCCCCGAGTTGCTACAGCACGGGGAGCTGTGGTTGCATCTTCTAGGTTGGCTCCCAGTGACTGCTGCTTCCTGGGGTCCCTGCCTGCTGTTGTCCCCTCCCTCTGAGCCTGGGGGGGGACAAACAGAATCTGGTGGGTGGGGCGGGAGAGCCCTTCTGATAATAGGTTATAAAGGGACTGGGACTGGGACTTCCACTGCATTTGGGAGTCAGCCAGTCCCCACTCCCCACCCAGCCCACCTTGGGGATGACCCAGATTCTGCACCAACAGATGAAGACCCCTCCCTTGGGAAGGGAAGTGACCAGGACCAACCTGAGGATAAGATTTTGGCTCTGTGGCAGGTGCTGTCAATTAGTCTGATTGGTAATGCGAAGCACCAAGTTGCAATACGTATGGGTTACTCAAACCTTGGCTTGGCTTCATCAGATGACAGGACATTGAGGGCGAATATGGGCAAGCAGAAACCGGCAATAATCATGAACGGTTTGAAGATTTTCAAAGCTTACCCGAAGCCTCTATAAACTATATCGAAGTTCTCCAAGTAGATAATGAAGGGAAAAAAATAAAATAAAATAAATCTGGGATTTTACTGAGCTACAGGATGGACATGAGGCTCCATCCAAGACCAACATTTGTTTTGCTGCCCTGGTTTCCCAAGTTGCATTTGTCCCCAAATGGAAAGAATCTGTTGGTCTAGAAGGTAAATGGGAATATCATTGTTAGCTACCACATTCAAATTTCGAAGAGTGAAGAAGGATGTTGGTGACGGTTCCATTGTGCTTGACTGGGGTACCAATGGGCCTAATTCACTGAACAGCGATGTCTCTGAAAACAAACCACAGAGCTTCTGTCGTGAGCCAGACAAGAGGGGAAGGGAGAGACTGCTGGATGGGATAGCCCAGAAAGACTTTGGAGAAGCCTTTTCCGCTAGCAGGCAGCTGTTTGCACTATTTGAGTGACAGAGAACCCTCCCCAGTGTCTTCTGAACAAAGAGGAACCCCACACACACCAGTGTGGCTGAGCAGAATGGTTTTTATTTGTAAGTATTGCACGCATCCTGCTAGCTTAACTTGGGTTACAGTCAACCGAAAACTCGCCTTAGTCTTCCTGGCAGACATTAGGATCGCAAACAAAATGAAGTGTGTGACTTGAGCCTCACTTCCCAGGACTCACGCCATGTTGCTGAATACTTAGGCAGAGCACACATGGGTCCAGAGAAAGATCATACTAACTGTTGAAAAGATAGGGGCAGGTGCAGTGTGCTGTTTGGGGCACACCTGTGCCATTTCAGAGCGCCTGGTTCAAATCCTGTCTACACTGCCCTTCAGATCCAGCTTCCTGCCAATGCTCCCGAGAGGCGGCAGGTGATGGCTCAAGTCCTTGGGTTCCTGCCACCCACTGTGGGAGACCCGGCTGGAGTTCCCAGCTTTTGGCTACAGCCCGGTCTAGCCCGGCGGTCACAGGCATTTGGGCAGTGAAGCAGTAGATGGAAGATCTTCCTCTCTCTCTCTCTCTCTCTCTCTCTTGCTCTGCCTTTCAAATAAACCTTTAAAAAAAACTATTAAAATCCATCTAGACAATGCCAACCAATCGCACAAATTTAAGGGATATTTGAAAAAAATTAAGTGAAATAAACAAGCACTGAGCAAGCCCCGTGTTTCAGACAAGGGAGCTGAAGCCAGATGCCACCAACTTCAAGAGTTGAAACAGAAACAGGCAGGTCCAGAGGCAACTCTTTCAGCTGATAAGATCGCTCCCCCGCCCCCTGCACTGAGCCTTTCTCTTCGAAGAATTGCATACCCCCCGCCCTTCCCCAGGAAGATCAATTTGTTCAGTGCATTACATCTGTCTCCCTTTGTCAAACTTTTCCCTTGAACCCGTTAATTCCCAGATCAGAAAATGATCAAGACCTGGTGACCCGACAAAGGACAGAGTGCAGTGTCTCCTTCTCTAGTCCAAGGTCAGACAGAACCAGGGATGCCCCAGCAGAGAGCCACGGGAGAGGTGTGAAGGGCAGGTGGGAGGTGGCTGCAGGGTGTGGCGGTGGGGTGGGGGACGGAGGGCACCCTGGGGACGCCCCCAGCTGCGGGCCGGCTTCCAGAGGTCAAGACCCAGAGAGGCATTGGAGCAGAACTCCATCCGCCACCCAGGAAGGGAGCGCAGGGTGGGCGCGGGACGCCTTCCCCCCATTTCCGTTTCCCTAGGCGGCCACCCACTTGGTGGAGGTCAAGCAGCTGCGGCACCCGCACAGGGCGTGGCCTTAACTGCCCTGACCCTCCCCAGCCCCCACGCCGGGAGCCCTGCCCTTCGCTCCACAGCCATCCCCAGGGGGTCCCGGCTCTGAATTCCCCTGTGAAAAGGTGGCAGCCGTAGACTCTGCAAGACAATGAGGGTCCTGTTTGCCCCGGAGTGCGGCAGCTCCCAGTTGGAGCCAGTTCTCTTCCCGGGGAAAGCGGGCCGTCAGGGCAGCAGGCACAGGGCGCCCTCCCCCAACCCCCGCCGAAGTGGACCCGAAGGAGGACAGCCCGATCTAGGGGCTGCTTCAATATTTTTTTTTTGTGGTGGGGGCTGGGCAGGAGAGGTGGGATGGACAAGGTGGCCCTGGACACAAGGCTGGTAAGGGCCTCATGCAGAAGGAAGGTCTGCTTTTCCCATAACCCTCAGCAGCGGGAAAGGCCAGGTGGGGCCCCGCTGTGCCGGGGGGCTCACAGAGCCATGCAGGCCTGAGAAGGAGGTGTTTTCTTCATCTTAAAGTGTAATGAAGAGCCGGGGGAGTGTGGTCAGACCTGCAGACTCCGGAAATAGAGGACCAGCTCCCCCCCAGAGAACAAAGTTTGTTTCTCCGTGCCTCAGTTTCCCCAAGTGTACCATGGGGTGCCTGCCTGGAGGTGGTGGTGAGGATTAAATGAGATGATACAGAGTCCCTGGAGCTGGCCTCTGCTCCCTTTCTGGGGACGTCCTGTAGGTCCCTGGGGCTCTCCGCCCCCTCTCCCTTAACTATAAAGTGGGCATGAAATGCGGGCCTGTGTCACCTGTGGTTAGAATGGGAACCAGCTGGGGGCCAAGTGCTCAGCTTCCTGGCAGGCGCTGACAGCTTCCTAAGGCCAGCGGAAGTCCTGGCATGCCTGATCTTTTCATTGCTCACTGCCACCCATGCACCAAGGGGAGGGGCCGCAGCCAGCTGAAGTCGGTGTGAGTCTCCCGGAGGAAGCACCACTCCCACCCCCCAAGCCCTGCACAGCCTCGGCAGCCCCAGGCCTGCTGGCTCCCCCATTACGCCAGCTCCAGTGGTCCAGCAGCACGGCTATGTCTATGGATACTCATCGCCCCTCCCAACTGTGCCCCGGGCCCCTCAGCAAGAAGTCAGGAAACCCAGAGAGCCCATTCTCCACCTGCTTATCCCTGAACATTTTTGTTTGCTTTGAGAGGCAGAGAGACAGACAGAGGCCAGGCAGGCAGACAGAGATCTTCCATCCACTGGTTCAGTCCCCAAGTGCCTTCAACAAGAGGGGCAGGAGCCCAGCACCCAATCTAGGTCTCCCCACTTGACAGGGACCCAAGCACTTGATCCATCATCTGTTGCCTCCCAGAGTGTGCCTTAGCGGGAAGCTGGAATTGGAAGTGAAGCTGGGAGCTGCGACTTGAACCCAGGCCCTCCGATATGAGATATAGAGTGCCCCAAGGGACAACCTAACCACTGCCCCAAATGCCCGCCCCTCACCCCTGAGCATCCTCTGAGCTGGGCAGGATTGGCAGCAGACACACCCTGCAGCAGGTTGGGCCTCTTTGTTCTAACAGCTGTGTGATGACCAAGGTATGACCACCAAGTTCAAGGGCTTCCTCCTGCACCTGTTGCTCGCCCTTTAACTCCTGCAGGGGGCCCGTGTTCTATCGATTCTTTCCTGGATGGATCCCACTCCTCCAATTCAGCATCAGAAAGAGGCTTATTCAATGGGAGTGCCTGAGGTGAGTGTTAGGAGGGCCACAGGCCCACTGGGGGAACGTTTCCTGTTGCTGACCAACCAGCAGTGGCCGGTGTGCAAGGTGAAAGCATCTTTCCCTGAACATCAGGCGTCTCTCGCCCACAAACGAGGCCTCTCTGTGTCTTGGAGATGTGGTTGACTGTAATATCTTGGTGTTGCTATGACACTGGGCCACCCCCCGGGGATGGGAAGCTTAAAAGGTTACAACAGGGAGCCGGCGTTGTGGTGGGTGAAGCTGGCACGTGCAACACTAGCATTCTATATGGGTGCCCGTTCGAGTCCTGGCTGCTCTGTTCCCCGTCCAGATCCCTGCTAATGTGCCTGGGAAAGTAGCTGAAGCGCTTGGGCCCCTGCACTTCACTGGGATGAAGCTCCCGGCTCCTGTCTTGGGTCTGGCCCACCCCCACCCCAGCCATTGCTGCCATTTAAAGAGTGAATCAAGATCTCTCTCATCTCTTCCTCTCTCTGTAACCCTGCCTTTCAAATAAATCTTAAAAAAAATAAATTAAAAAGTGACAGCAGGAGCCTGAGTCGGGATTGAGCCCCTCCAGGCTCCTCTCCAGCGCTCTGCACACTGGACTGTTAACTCGGTGCTCCTCCGGCACCTGCTGCACCCTGGCCCCTGCCCCGGCTCTGTGTCTTCTTGCCACGTGTACCTGACCCCAGGCCTAGACATCATCACTGCTCCTCGTCCTCGGCTCCCAGGGGCCCCTTGGCAGAGCCTCCTCAAAGGACGCTGAAGGTGCTGTGCACCCACCCGTGCACCCGTGCACCCGTGCACCCGTGGCTTTGAAGCCCGCGCTGCGGCCGGGGCCAGCGCGGCAGGAAGTTCATGTTGAAAGGAGCTGGGAAGGGCAGCAGATGGGGAAGATGTGAGCTTGTTCATTCTGATGACGGGCTTGGCTCTGATTTCAGTGACTGACAGCGGTGACCTCCCTCGCTGGTGGGGGCTGGTGGCCAGTGAGGGAGGCTGGACGGCCTGGCCAGGTGCAGTGGCCCCAGCACAGGGGTTTGCTAAGAACCGGGAGAGAGCAAAGGGGTCATTCTGGGCCTTCCAGGTTTGGCCTTGCCTGCTTCAGGAGGCCAGACAAAGGCCCGAGGGCTTGGGCTGGGGGTTCTATAAGGGCTTTTCTTTGCTGACTGCATCTTCCATTGGGGGCAGGGCCGCTCCATCATTTGCAGATCTGCCTGGGGGACTGGCTTTGGAGGAGGACATTCCTGCCCTCCCCTGTGGCCCAGAAGAGGCGGGATCAACTTGGTGGGTATGCATAGCTCCTACCCTCTGCCTTGGGGCTGGCCTGTAGAGAGGCCCCTTCTCCTCTGCTCCCCTACCAGTCTGAGGCTGCCCAGGGAAGGCCCCAGTGGGCAAATTCCAGGTGGTCTCTCTGAGGCAGTGGCAGGTGGGAAGAGAGCCTAGCTGGGGACTCCCAGCTCCAGGGAGCTAACGATGGCCATTTATAGTCATTGCACTTTTGTGGCATGAACTTGACATTTCATCTGCATAGATCAGATCCTACACCTGCTCACCCAGCTCTGTGCTTGGACAGGGAAAAGGGTTGCGATGGGTCTTTCCTGGGGCATCCATGGCTGGGTCCTGAGTGGACGAAGAAAGTGGGAAGCCACAGTCACCCCATCCCTGCATGTGGCCTGCACTGGGCTGTTTGGGTTGCATATAGAAAGTGCTCGATTTTTGCAGACACTCTTGTCTATACAACCTGAGCAACATGGGAGCCAGGACCCAGGCTTCCGCTTGTCTTGTGTTCAGCATCATGCGATGAAAGAACAGGCAGAGGAATGAATGAATGAGAAGCAACACCGCACACAGGACCGTGGGGTCATAAATACAAATGGTTTCACATCTGAACCCCACCACTGACCGGCTGTGGCCCTGAGTAGGCTGCATATCTTTCTTGAGCCTTAATTCCTCCGCCCATAAAGTGGAACTAGCGATACCACCTTGTAGGACGGCCTATGACTGAGATCCCCTCCCAGCTCTGCCGTATGTGTCCCCACAGCTCCGTCCTGGGGACCCATCAGGCCCAGGAGGCTGTGAGAGTCGAGGCGGTGGTGGCACCGCGCTCACCAGAGTTGCTGGACACAGAAAGCAGAGTGGCTGCTGGCCTGGGTCAGGGCCGGGAAGCCTACCCTGGAGACCGGGCAGGGTGCGCCCACTCACTCTCCTAGGTCTGGCTCTGGACCAGGTCAGACCTCACCCCAGCCAGTCTTAGAGGCGGGCCCCACCCAGCCTCAGGGAACCCAAAGCCTGTGCCCCAGAGGGAAGGCGGCCAGCGACGGCTCCATCCTTGGCGCCATCTTCCCTCACAAAGAGCGGTGCTCTCTGAAGCCCGGGGCCGAGCAGCAGTAAAAGAGCCATAAAGGGAGCCAGAGACGGGAAGAGTCGCCATAAACCAGGGACGGAGTGGGGCAGTTTCCTCACTGATAAGGGCCTCCAGGGCTCCAAGGAGCCTGCCGTCATCCCCAGGGATTGGTCCCTGCCCTTAGGTCTTTGAATCCTGGGTTCAGAGTTTAGGGAGGAGAAACAGAGGCACAGGAAAGAGCGCGCGGGGTGGGGGCTGCGGGAGGGCACTGGGAGGGGCCGCTTCCTGTGGGCCACATCCTCCGTGCAGTGGTCTCAGACAGATCCCCTCATTTGCTCGCCCACCCTGGAAGCAGGAAACAGTGTTTTCAGGTGATTGTTCAGGGAGCGCAGCCCCGGAGTGGAACACGCTACACCATTTGCGGGGTACAGTCTCCTTGTCCAACATTCACTGGGGGTTCAAGATGGCGACAGCAGGGCGTTAACCCTCGCATAGGGCCCTGCGGGGGAAGGGTCTGGTGTGACTACACAGGGCGCAGGCCCATGAAGCCAGCCCTCCCTGGAGGGGCCGAGGGGCCAGATGAGGGTCTCATGGTGCTGCAGCAGAAGTGCCCCCCCCCCATCGTGGGAAAACACAAGGCTTGGGGTTGGTCTCTTGACTCTCCATCATCCTTCTAGAAGGTGGACACCAGCCGCCAGCCTCAGGCAGGCTCGGAGAGGACATGGAACAAGTAGGGGCAGGGTTGCAAGAAGTCAACCTCCACCTGTTCAGACCCCGACCTGGGGCAGCGGAAGTGGCCAGGGCAGGAGGGAGCAGCCTTGTCCACCGGCTCTGCCTCCAGGAACTGGCCTGCCTCTCGGAGCCCAGGGCCCATGCCTGCTAGCGAGTTCCTTAAAAGCCGCGCTCCAGGGTTTGCTTCTCTTCCGAGTGACAGGAGTCAGGGCTCAGAGGCCCAGATCTCTCCAGCCTGGTCTGAGCCGCAGTGTTAAGGACCACAGCCATCAACTGATGCGGCTTCTGTCCCTTTGCCAGGCGGCTGTGTGTTCCCCCCGGCTGCACACGCAGTTGGCAGGGTTTGGGGTCCACATCAACTCCAGAGGCCCCTCCAAGACCTCATCTGTGCCAGGAGGGCACTGAACGTTAGCATTGCTGTCCCCTACACGCCCCAGATCTCAGCTGGGGCAGGGCCCAGCCTCACCTCCAGGTGGCCAGACTCACCCGGTAGGGGGAGCAAAGACTGCCACCCACTTTCTCCACTGCCGTCCTTCCCAGCCTGGGTGACCCTGGGCCTCCCTGGAGGCTGACGACCGGGGCTGGTCTGTACGCTGGGTCAGCCCTCGGGTCCAACATTCAAGCAGGATACAGACGGATGCTGAGGGCTTGGGCTCCTTTCTTCTCGCCCTGTGGCATTTTCCAAGGAGTCTTTGTATCCATGCCTCAAGGGAAAGGATCTGGTTTCTCAAACGCTCCTGGAGTTACCGGCGAGTCTAGAACGATCTTGTTCCTTCCTGCAGCCTGCCCCGGCGTTCGGAGCTACGCAGACCAGTGAGAATTTGGAACAGCATTCACACTGGAGGGGCTGATGAAGGAAATCACGTACACAGGAACGCCACGGAGTCACGGAAAAGGTCAGGGCATCAGGAATGCTTGTGCGATGACATTATGTCCAAAGAGCAAGACGCACGCAGAATTGTGTGGAATATGTCCTCAGCCGGGTAAGACGGAAAACAAGACTTTGCCGAGCCCCGGAGGTGGGAGGATGGCTCATTTTTGCACAGCTGTGTGGTGCCCCAGATGGCTCCGCTTAGCACCTGGGGCACCCCGCCCCCTTCCTGGGCACAGCCGACCTGAGGACAGTGGGCAGCATCCTTCACGAGCCGCCACTCGCGTGCTGGCCAGCTTGACCAGCTGACCCGAGCCATCTGGCCCAGGAAGATGAGCTGGGCCGTTCAGTTCTTCTCTTGAGCTCAGAAATCCGGACTAAGAAACAAAGGAAAACATGTGCTCCGCGGGGCTGGAGCTACAGAGCAAGGCTGGGGCCGTGGCAGCCTTGGGAGAGGAGCTCGCCCAGGTTTGCAGGGAGCAGGGGTCAGAGGCCAGCATAGAAACCCAAGCAGGTGCCTCCGCCACAGGGGCTTCGCTCTTGCCAGCTCACTCCCATTCTCCTCGCAGTCACCTCTGACCCTAGCACCTGAATATTATCTTGTACCATCCAACATTTCTACGACTTTAAGCAACTTTAATAAACTTTTAATAAAATAACGCTCCACCGGAAGGGGATTCCACAGCACCCCCAGGGAACCCTCCCATGTCTGAGTGCCTTCCTCTACTGACGCGCCTCCACTCATGATGGCGTCCCCACCAACCCGTTGTAAGTTGGAGATATCATTACGTCCAAAGTGCACTTGAGACACCTAGCGCACCAGATGTCATAGCTTAGCCCCGCCTACCTTACCTGTGCTCAGAATGCTTATGCAAAAACCTCAAACCACATGGACTCTCAGCTCTCTCTCTCTCCACACACACACACACACACACACGCCAGGGCGTGAGCATACTAGAAACAGGTGGGTGTTTGGCACAGCGTTTCAGCCCTGGGTGTTTGCAACACTTGCATCCTGTATCTTAGCACCTGCGCTGGAGTTCACTCAAGACCCAGCTGTCTGCCAAGGTGCACCCTGGGAGGCAGCTCGGGCACCTGGGTCCCCGCCACTCCCGTGGGAGCCCAGATTGACCTCCTGGCTTTGGCCTGGCCCAGCCCTGGCCGTTGGGGATGTTTGGAGATGACTTAGCTGGTGGGAGATGCCTCTCTGTTGGTCTCTGTCTGCCTTTTAAATTAAATAATAATATAACAATTTGTAAAAACGAAACCACACACATCACTGGGTTTGCAGTTTGAAGGCTATTTCCCCGCGAGGGCGGCGGCTGGCTGGGGACTCCGAGCAGAGGCCTTGTGATCCTGCAGCCCCTCGGTTCCCCTCGCACGCTCCTCCTCTGGGCCTCCCTGCTCCTCACACTCCCCGCACCTCAGGCCCTGGACTCGCAGGAGGCAGCGGGGTGGCTGGAACGGTCCCTCTCCTGGTGCGGATGCACACACACCTCCAGAGCTTCTGTGAACTTCCAGGCTGCCTGAGCCAAAGGGGCCTGGGGTGGGGGGCGCTGGGTAAAGCACCCAGCAGGTGCGCCGCTCCTGACCCTGGCACCTGCTCCATCCCCAGCCCCTGCTCTGTTCCTAATTTCACCACACAAAAGCCGTGGGAACTGGGCAGATTTTTTTTTTACCCTTCTGGCACCTCAGTTTTCTCAGCTGTGGAATGGGAATAAGCCTTTCTGCTGTGGAAGGGTGAAATGGGCAAATGGACACCAGGGCCCACGTATACAGCAAGTGCCCTGTAAATGCAGGTCTACCTTCAGCTCAGGAAACCAGTCTGTGGCTGCCCTTCCCCTCCCCATGGGAAGAGATCATCGGGGGAGCCAGGCGGGGGCTGGGCGGTCACCTCGGGTCAGGTGGGTGACTACCTTTCCGCCACCGGACCGTGGCTCGCTTTGCAGACCGTGTCACCAGGCCGCGCTGTCCTGGCCCAGGCAAGGCTCTGCAACCAGGTTTGGAAACACGTGTCAAACCCAATTCCAACCAGATGAGGCTGGCCCGCTTCCAAGGCTGGCTTTCCATCCCCGCCGCGGCCAGGGGGAGCCTTGCCCAGATCCCCTCCGTGGGCAGCCAGGCCTGTTTGTTCCCTGGAGCCCTGGGTCCAGCCTGACAAGCTCACCTCTCCATTCAGAAGGTCCAAGCCGTGAGTCACGGAGCCCGGCGCCACTGGGGAAGGCTAGGTGCGGGCTCAAGGGCGCAGCCACATCCGGAGACCCCATCCGCCCCGGCCTGTGGTTAAGCCGGGGCCAGTCCTCTCCCGGACAGGCAGGGAAGGAGCTGGGCGAAGAGGGGATACTTTTTTAATGCCCACAACACAACATGGGGTGAGCCGGAGCCTCCTCCAGGGCACCCCCGTGGAGCCGATGGGCCTGGGGCACTTGGCCAGGGGACCAGTGACTACTCTTTGCTGGCTTAAAAATGGTGACTGAAAACAAAAAATGCTTACCGCCAGCACCCACCCACCCCCAAACCCACTGGAGAACACAGCATACCAGCAAAGTCACAGAAGGAAAGGAAATCCAAATGTTTTCAGTTTAGCTATTAAGCATAGTTTCCAGCGAGTGTACTCATGTCTTGAAATGAAACAGATGAAAGCAACATGTGTCAATGGTTGTAGGAAGGCAATAATGTCATCAACAGGAAATAAAGAAATTCAACACTGAAGCTTCAGCCCAGAACTTAACTCTTCTGTTGTCCCCAAGGCACCGGAGGACGCCTCCTGCCAGTCTGGGTCCCTGCCCCTCTACACCTGCTCCCAGGCCCTGACGGAAGCCCCAGCCGGGCTCTTGGGCACCGAGAAGGATTTGCTTTGTTTCTGGAGGGATGATGGCCTGGGGCGGCCGGGAGCCCCGCGGGGCTCTGGAGCAAGCGATACTGTACCGCCTCGGCTCTCCATGAAGAGGCTACAAAGGTTTGGCTGCGGGACCACACTTAAGAGTTCCTGGCAAGGGCAGTGCCGGCTGCTGGCAGAGGCAGCCGAGCCAAGGCCAATGTGTTGGCCCTAACAGGGCGGGTGGCGCCACTGAGGAGTCCCGCAGGCCCTAAGAAGCCCTGCATGCGGCTCCCAGGCCAAGGCTACAGATGGAGCAGGCCAAGGTCGAGGCTATCCCTCCTCGGCTGGAATAAAGGGAGTGTGCGCACAAGGCCCCGCGGCCAACCCCAGCGAGCCGCAGAGGGAATGGTGACCCTGGGTCCCTCCGTCTCGGATGCATCCACACTGCTCGGCTTTGGGGATGTTGGACTCACTGTCTACTCTGCACATCACGTGCAAATCCAACATGCAAAAATCTAAAAATCAGCCGGCGCCGTGGCTCAATAGGCTAATCCTCCACCTTGCGGCGCCGGCACACCGGGTTCTAGTCCCGGTTGGGGCGCCGGATTCTGTCCCGGTTGCCCCTCTTCCAGGCCAGCTCTCTGCTATGGCCAGGGAGTGCAGTGGAGGATGGCCCAGGTGCTTGGGCCCTGCACCCCATGGGAGACCAGGAAAAGCACCTGGCTCCTGGCTCCTGCCAGGATCAGTGCGGTGCGCCGGCTGCAGCGGCGGCCATTGGAGGGTGAACCAACGGCAAAGGAAGACCTTTCTCTCTCTGTCTCTCTCTCTCACTGTCCACTCTGCCTGTAAAAAAAAAAAAAAAAAAAAAAAAAAAAAAAAAAAAATCTAAAAATCAGATAAACGAATGGATCCAACAGAGGAAGCAGTGGCTCAGAGCAAGAGCGTCTGTTAGCGCCGTTTAGACCCAGCCTGTGAGAAGGCACGCAGGTGCTACGGTGGCGGACAGTGCTCTGGGCTGCACCTGGACCCGCCTGGGAGTCCCGGGGAGAGGTATCCGCAAGCCCAGTCTCCGAGCTCTGCAGCTAAACATGACTCAGGAGGTCATGTTTAGGAGTGGGGGACTTGGCCCACAGAGTTTTAGACAAGCCTGGCCCGGAATATCCTAAAACAAAGGGGCGGTGGCATTGTCATTATGTGCAGATCAAGGTAATGGGGAGAAATGAGTCACTTCCTTCCCCCATAGTCTTTTTTCTTAAGATTTTATTTATTTGAAAGTCAGAGTTACACAGAGAGAGGAGAGGCAGAGAGAGAGAGAGAGAGAGAGAGAGAGAGAGAGAGGTCTTCCATCTGCTGGTTCACTCCCCAGTTGGCCACAATGGCTGCAGCAGCACTGATCCGAAGCCAGAAGCCAGGAGCTTCTTCCGGGTCTCCCACATGGGTACAGGGGCCCAAGGACTTGGGCCATCTTCTACTGCTTTCCCAGGCCATAGCAGAGAGCTGGATGGGAAGTGGAGCAGCCGGGACTTGAACCGGTGCCCATATGGGATGTCACACTGCAGGCGGCAGCTTTACCTGCTACACCGCAGCGCTGGCCCCTCTTGCATAGTCTTAAAGGAACAGAACAAAACATCTGGCAGGTCTTGACGTGGGATGCCAGGTCTGAGTATTTCGGTAGTCACTCGGAGATGTGTGCTGACAGTCAGCGTGGGACGCTGGAGGCGAGTGCTGAAGACTGGGTGCTGAACAATGAGGATTTATTTCTCCCACCTCTGGAGGCTGGAAGTCTAAGATGCAGACGCTGGCCGATCCGTTTCCTGGTGAGGGCCCTCCTGCCCAGCACGCAGAAGGCCGCCTTCTGGTGGTGTGCGCACGTGCTGGGGAAAGACGGCGAGTCCTCTGACACCTCTCCTTGCAAAGGCACAAATCCCGCCCTGTGAGACCCACCCTCACGGCCTCAGCACCCCAGGACTTACCCCAGAAGCCCATCTCCAAATACTGCGGGTTTAGGGGGGCGTAGTTCAGTCGCAGCCCTGAGTCTCCTGCAGCTCCTAGGGGAGCAATGCCAGGTCCGCCTGAGCCACGCTGGGTGCCCGCTGTGCGCCACATCCTGGCTGGGGTTCAAGGGCAGTGTCAGCCTCGGGCAGACACAGCTTTGTTTTCTGGGAGCCCTCACTGTGCAACAATAACAGGGCAAGGGCCAAGGTGAGGAAGCACCCAGGTGCCAGGGCGCTGGCGGGGGTCCTGGGTCCACTCTGGGTGAGCTGACAACGTGGCACAAGCAGCCGAGGCGGCTGAGAAGGGCACCACAGCCCCAGAAGATGGAACCGAGTCAGCAAAGGCTCAGAAGCTAGAACTGCCTTGGGAGCGGGGTCTGTACCCTACTGGGCTGCATCTGGGCAGGCACATAACGTGCAAGGCAAGGGGGTGTCCAGAGTGCAGGTGGGCAGGACCGGACCCAGGAGAGACCCAGTGGTTCGCTGGACAGGTAAATGGTTTCAAACCAGGTAGCAAGGGAGCCGTGTATTCCAAGTTGTGTTTAAAAAACTCCCAATTGTGGGAGTGTCGAAGCTGGACGTAAGAACCGGGGGACTTAGGAGGACCCCAGGGAATCCATGACATTGATCTCAGAGATGGTATTTGCTTGGACATTGACTTTTTTTTAAAGATTTATTTTATTTATTATTTGAAAGTCAGAGTTACACAGAGAGAGGAGAGGCAGAGAGAGAGAGAGAGAAAGAGAGAGAGAGAGAGAGGTCTTCCCATCCACTGGTTCACTCCTCAGAAAGCCGAAGCAGCTGGAGCTGTGCTGATCCGAAGCCAGGAGCCAGGAGCTTCTCCTGGTCTCCCATGTGGGTGCAGGGGCCCAAGGACTTGGGCCATCCTCCACTGCTTTCCCAGGCCATAGCAGAGAGCTGGATCAGAGGAGGAACAGCCGGGTCTTGAACCGGCGCCCATTTGGAATGCCCTCGCTTTAGGCCAGGGCATTAACCGCTGCGTCACAGCGCCGGCCCTGACATTTTATTTCAGCAATTGTTGCAGCTTGGGCTCCTCAGAGCGGATTCTGTATTGGGAATTCCTGTGAATTCTTAGAAAATAGTCTCCTGGAAAACCTGAGGGGTGCCACGGAAGTGGACAGGGACAGAGAAGGGAAGGAGGCCAGAAAGGGCCTAATATAAGGAAAACCCAGGGCATTGACTTTGGTTCAATCCCGGGCAGACCTGGAGGGGTGTAGCCACCCCTCCCCAGCGTCCTGGCTTGGGGACCAGGAGGCTGAAGATGCATACGCCAGGATCTGGGAGTCAGTGGCTGGGGGGATTTGGTGGGAGACACGGCCATTCGCTGCTCTCCAAGCTGCAGGTGGAATGGGTTCTAGTAGCTTCCACCAGAGATGCAGGAGGGAGAGTTGTGGGTGAAACATACAGAAGCCGGTGCCCGTGGCAGATGAGGGGTCGGCCAGCAGAGCACTGGGTGCACCCGTCACCGTGTGCGACGGCCCGAGGACAGCCAAGGCACCCCGCGAGCGCTCATCTCAGCCACGCCTGGCCGGGAATGAGCACTTGGGAAGCACTGGTGTGGCTCCACTCTAGAATGTCAAGGAAATCCCCAAACGGGACAGATGGCGCTAGCTCCATTTTGAGGATTAGGGGAATCTTGTGGCTCCAAAAAGTTCCTCCCAGCTGGAAGGGGCGAGGGCCTTGGCAGAGAAAGGAATGCTGGCCCCGCGTTGACCTTGCCAGCTTACCGCGAACCACATCAATGGCTACAACAGTGCTTGGCAGTGAATATTGGGGCCCACCCAAGGGCTGCCCCTGACTGCTTAACTGAACGGACGGCAAGGTCAAGTTCCATCTGTCGGTGACTCAGTGTTCTTATCTCCACATCCAGGATGGTTCTGGCCATCCTACTCACCTCTAAGACTGTTGTACAGACACAAAAGCGGTGCCAGCCCAGGCAAGTTCGCCAGGCATGTTCAAGAAGGCATGCTGTAAATCCACAGGGCAATCTCACTTCTGAAAGGGCGAGTGGCGGGGAAAGACGCCCGCACAAGGCTGCCCTTGGAAGCGTCATGCAAATGAGGGGAGGTGCACAGCGGGAACTTGGACCTCAGGGTCCTTCCCTGCAACCCGAGTCGTCACACGCACGCCATTTCTTTCTGAAATGCAGTGAACCCCTAAACGTTTGAATGACCTCTTCAGACTTGAGGATAAGCAAAGATCAAAGTCAGCCGGCCAGTGAGACTTGGACAGGCCCTGCCCAGGCCCAGCGCCACGTCCCTGCCTGCTCGCCCTCCTGGTCAGGCCAGACGCTCGGCCAGCCGCTTGTCAACTCCAAGTCCCGCCCCCACCCTCCTGGCCAGGTGCTCCAGACCCATTTAGCCCCAAGGGTAACGTCTTCCTTGTTACAGGAATAGGGACACTGTCATCTCTGTCTTGGTTTCCGAAATCGACATCACGGGGCCACTGTCCCTTTCCTCCTTTGGCATCCTCTCCCTAGTAGACCAACAAGCAGATCTCCCTCTAAAATGTTCATATCTGGCCCCAGGCCATTTGCAAAGCCTACTTGTCTACGACCACAAAGTTTCAAGAAAAAAAAAAACCTAAACTATGACCATAGCCTCTCAACCATCTGGTGACTGACATTTTGTCTCTGTCAGCTTCTCTGTGAGGGTCTGTTCATTGCACTGTCCCAGAGGCAGAGAGCGAGGGGCAGGGAGTTCCTCATTGTGGGGTGGCTAGGCTCTCCTGGGACCCCAGTGTGTCCGTGAAAATCTCGTTGGACAGTCAGGGAGCCCTGCCTGCAGCCCTGCTCAGGGCAAGGATGAGAGTCATTCACCTGTTCAAGCCCAGAACTTGAACTTCACGCCAGGCAGGCACCCAGCACAGGTGGGTGCTCCCAAGGCCCTGAGACCAGGCGCATCTACAAGGCCATGGCACCTGGCCAAGCTAAGTCAGTGAGTGGCGGAGTTTGGACTCGAACACAGGGCTGTGTGACTTCAAAGTCTGGACTCGTTCCAGCACACCGTACACGTGTGTCAACGGAGACATCTGGTTACAGCATCATAAAGATCACGGCCTGGCAATGCTCCCCAGCAGCCAGCCGGACACATGCCACCGCCTCGTGACCCTGACCCGAGGCACATCTGTGCTGAGAAGGGGCTCTGGGTAAGAGCCGGCAGGAGGCTCCAGGGCTGGGGGTGTCGTGGGGTGAGGCTGGGGGAAGGCCACGCTAAGCAGTTTCCTGTCTTTCCTCCTAAGAGGGTGTCAATGGCTGTGGTATGTAGGATCTAAATTAGCAGATGAGTTTAAACATTTCTTTGGGGATTGGATTCTGGAGTTGATGGCACCATTTTCCTTATCAGTCAACACTGGACATTTCCCATAATTCTCTAGAACAAACCAAATGTGATGAACTGACTTCCGAACTTTCGTCAGCATAGTTTGAGGGTGTGTGACCCGTATGTGCCACGGAGTGCCTGTTTGCCCATTACTCGACCTTCTCGAAACCCCCCACTACGACCGTTGCTTCTGGACTTAATAAAGAGGGGTGGGCGTTGGGGTGCAGCAGCCCAAGTGGCCTTTCAGGATGCCCACTTCCCACACCCCAGTGCCTGCGGCTGAGTCCCGCCTCTGCTCTGGATCCGACTTCCTGCTAATGCACCTGGGAAGGCAGCAGGCAAGGCCCAAGCGCTTGAGTCCCTGCCCACCCACGTGGGAGACCTGATGCAGTTCCTGTCTCCTGGCTTTGGCCTGGCCCAGCCCTGGCTGTTGTGAGCATCTGGGGAGAGAATCAACAGATGGAAGACTTTCTCGCTCGCTCGCTCTCGCTCTCGATCTCTCTCTGTCAATCTGCTTTTCAAATCAATCAATACAACTTTTTTTTTTTTTTTAAAGGCTGGACGTGAACTTGGACTTGTAGCTCAGATCACAGGTGTTAAGGGCGCTGAACCGAAGGGGCTGGTGGCTCCTGGTCAGAGCCTTCTCTCTCTTCCGGAGATGGTCATCGTCCAAAGGGCAGGCTGCTGTGGGCAAGTAGGCCACAGCGCCACGTGGGCCGCCCCGCTCTGCCCTGATCCTCCCGCTGCAGGCCCTAGCTCGCCGGTCTGTCCAGGAGCAGGGCTTGTGGCTTGAGCTGCTGCAAACCCTTTGCTAGGGTGGCAGTCACTGCTGCTCCCTGAGAGGTCTGCGTGAGGACTGCAGATGGCTGGGCCCTCCGAGAGGGGACACAGCCCTGCGGCCATCGCACACACCTAGGGAACACAGACGGAGGCGCACTCCGGGTCAGCTAGAGGCCTGGGGTGGGTTTCCCTGTCCTTGGAGGAGGCGGGTGGCTGTGTGCAGCAACCCAGGAGGCCTGGGGCTGGCCGGGCTAAAGCCTGCTGGCATCGGTGTAGGGTCTCCCGCAGCCTCCCGACGGGCCAGGCCCAGGAATTCGGTCAGAGAGCCCTGCCCCATCTGCAGAGGGAGGCTCTAGCCACCCTGGCAGCTGTTCAAGTGTCATCCATTTCAAAGGCCTTTTGTTAAACGTCTAACGGCCAAAAGGACAGCCTGAAGCTCTCCTGGTGACCTGGAAGCCTAGAGAGCTCCCTTCCAATGCAGGCAACCAGGAACCTGGGGCTGGGCCCTCAGCGCCGTGAATCAAGGCCCGGGTCCCAGGTGGCCATAATGGCCAGCAGGAGGCGCCCGCTCGCCTCTGGCTCTTATTGGACGTTCAGAGCAGGAAGGGGACACGGGGGCTCTGGACAGGCTGGGCCTCCCCTGGGCCAGGGCCTGCTCAGGTGCTGGCCCAGCGTTGGCCGTGGGAGGCCCAGCTCGGCCTCTGCTCTGGGTTTGGCTCCCGCCGATGATGTGCTGGAGAGCTGGGGTCGTCACCTCAGCGGCCGGGAATGCCCTCCCCTCCTTCATAAAATAAAGATGACGGCCTGGCATCTCTCTCTGTTGGGGGCCAGGGGTGTGTCCAAGCCCAACCCCACCACTGCCCGGCCCCCAGACCAGCACGGGGTGGCCTTGGGCTCCTGGGCTCCATTCCCAGGGCACCAAGACTGGAAGGTTCCCCCACCCCCAAGCATCCTCATTGGGTTTGAATTCCGGATGGCGGTGGAGCAGGGGTGGGGCCGGGTGGAACCCTGATCTCCCCAGTGCCCTGAGGTTCCGGGGTCTGTGCAGTGGCAGGGAGCCCGGGAGGGGTGCTGGGGCTGGGGGCCGCGGCCAGCCGGCAGGTTCCCTGGGCCCGGGGGGGGGGGCGGGGGGGGGCGGGCAGAGCCTTACCTGGAGCTTTGAAGCTCCTCCTGACTCCAGACTTCTCAGGTCAGCGGCTACAAATGTTCATAAAATTAAAGCCACCTGAGAGCTGGGGCTGGCGCTCCTTTGAAAGCAGCTCTGTGATAGGTTATTACCCTCAATTACCTCGTTGTCCACTCTTAGCTTGGGGTTAAACTCTTAACTCTTCCCTTTGAAGTCATCATCCTTTCATCTATCACTGGACCAAGGAATTTCAGGACAATCATCAATGGAAACTTCCTAAGAATAGAAGAGCCGGGAGGGGAAAAGGTGTGAATATCCCTTTAACTGCGGGCTGGTGGGGGAGGGGGCGGCGGGTCGCGGTGGCTGTGCACCGCCCCCCCCCCCCCACACTTGAAGAAGAAGGGAAGGGGGTGGGGTGGGGAATCCAATAACAACAACCCAGGGAGCACTTTTCAGATCCTCTGGAAAATAAAGAGAAAGCGATAATTTGGGGGGCCTTTAGAGGGGTGCAGGGCGCCCTCATCAAAGGGGAAGGGAAAGTAATGAAGCAAAAAGACACAATTAAAGAATGGACTTAATTAGGGCTTTGATGTCTGACGTGGGGCTCCGCACTCACAGGGGGAGGGGGCGCGCGGCTGCTGCGCCAGGAAATGGCTTGTTAAGATCTGTCCCCAACAGGCTGCCGGGGACAGGCCAGGCAGGCCCTCCCGGACCCTCGCCACCGGGAGGAAAGACCCCCGCTAGCGTTGCATCGTTATTATTACTGTTGTTGTTGTTATTTGCAGAAGTGTTTCTGGGTGTCCCAAGGCTGCGGCTCCTTGGGGGTCACTACGCAGCCTGCGTCCCCGCGTTTAAAAGGAGAGGGCCGGGGCGGGGGGGAGTCGGGAGTCGGGGGGCCGGGGAGGGTGGGCTGGGGGAGAGGGGAGAGGAAGGGAAGGGAAAGATGGCGGGGTGCTAACTAACGTTGGAAATGTGTGTTTCATTTCTCCTTCCCGTCTAATCCCATTTGGAACGCTTGTCTACACAGACAAGATGAAACGCCGAGGGGAAGAGCCTGTTCCAGCCCGCGCCCAGCGACGGCGACCGGGGACGGGGGACCGGGGACCGGGGACCCGGGCAGGCGCGGCCTGGCTTTAGGTGCGCCCGAGCCCGCGCCGCTCCGCCTGGCACACGCGCGCGCGCGCGCACGCCGCCACCCGAGGAGCCGAAAGCTCACATTTTTGCCCTGGTTGCAGCTCCTCCACTCACTACAAAAAAAAAAAAAGAGTAAAATAAAAACACCCTTTATTGTGTGCAACATCTGGAAAGCGGTCTCCGCGGTGCGCCACCGCCAGGCCAGCGGCTCGGCGCGCGCGGTGCGTACCCGCAGCTGCGGGGAGGGCTCCCCGTGCACGCGGGTGCAGCCCCCAGCCTCCTGGCGGTCCCGGGTCACGCCCTCCTGCCAGGCTATGAGAAACGCACCCTGCCCGGAGACCCTCGCACTTACGCCTAGGATTGGATTGGAAATAAGTCTGTTGGGTTTTTATTTCTTTCCTCTGATGCGCGCGCGCACACACACACACACACACACACACACTCAGCACTGGGGCGGTGTGTGTGGGGGGGCGGCAGCAGGTTTTGAAAAGTGGAATGGTTTGCGGGAAAAGATCAAAATGTCTCCTACTTTCTCCAAAAGTCTAGGGCTCTTTTTTCCCAGGGCTGAACTTTATCTGAGGGAGAGAGAGAGACACACACACACACACACACATCCTTTAAAGCTGCAGCCCTGGTTTCTTTTAGGTCACTCTTCCATTGCTTGGGTTTAAAGGGAGCTGGGGGGTCAGAAGTGTGGGCATGCCACTCAACAGGAGCCGGGGCCTCGGGGCTCACACCCTCCTGTTCTGCGGGCTGGGGGTCCAGCGTGAGTCTGAGGGGGACTTGCCAGCTAGATGGCCCGCAGCTCCTGCTCAGCCAACGGGAAGTCATAGAAATTGAGGATGGCTTGGGCTGCTGTCCCCTGGGGGCTGTCCTAGGTCATCTCCGATGGGATGACACGGGGTACCCACATCCACCAGAGTCCAAGGTGCAGGACAGTCTAAGGGGGCTACAATGCACCTGCTACCAGCCAATGTCAGCGCTCACGTTGCACCACAGAAGCCAAGTGTGACTTGCACACCCACCAAAGTTGCTTTGCGGCAGATGCGCAGGCCGGGCAGGAACTTCCCCCTGAGCTGCAGGGCCTCAGCTGCTGGTGGGTCAGAATCATCACTACCTAGGGAGCCCTGCTGCG
This sequence comes from Oryctolagus cuniculus, assembly GCF_051225735.1. NCBI lineage: Eukaryota > Metazoa > Chordata > Mammalia > Lagomorpha > Leporidae > Oryctolagus > Oryctolagus cuniculus. The sequence continues at coordinate 11,817,526 of NC_142883.1, forward strand.
AAGGGGGACAGGTGTCGGGGTGTCGGGGGCCCGGTCCTCGGGGCGGGCTCCTCCATCTACAGCGGTTTTCCCATCTTTGCACAGCGGAAAGTCAGATGTTTAGGGAAGGAGGAATAAAAAACCTTATGGAGGAATTGGGGTTTTAAAAAGAGTTTTTAAATGGGGCCAGCACTGGGGTGCAGCCTGTGATGCCAGTCTCTCATATGGGCTCCTGTTCATGGCCCAGCTGCTCCACTTCTGATCCAGCTTCCTGCTAATGGCTTGGGAAAAGCAGTGGAAAATGGTCCAAGTGTTTGGGCCCCTGCCACCCACTTGGGAGACCCGGAAGAATCTCCAGGCTCCTGGCTTTGGCCTGGAGCAGCCCTGGACATTGCAGCCATCCAGGGAGTGGACCAGCGGATGCAAGATCTCTTGTTCTGTGTCTCTTCCTCTCTGTTACTGACTTTCAAATAATCAAGCAAATATATATGTTTAAAGTTTTAAAATGTCCTGTTATTTTAAAATCCTTTTGAAAGTATTTCATTTAATATTTTCACAAAGGGAATATATGATACAAAGTATTTTTTAAAAAAATGTTTATTTTTATCTATTTGAAAGGGAGGGTGAGAGAGAGAGAGAGAGATTGATCTTTCACCCACTATTCACTCCCCAAATGCCTGCAGCAGCCAGGGCTGGGGTAGGCCAAAGCCGAGAGCCAGAAACTCTGAGTCTCCCACATGGGTGGCAGGGGCCCAAGTACTTGAGCCATCACCTGCTGCCTCCCAGCCTGCATTAGCAGGAACTTGGATGGGACTTGAACCGGTACTCCGGAGTCCCAAGAGGTGGCTCAACCTCTGCTTCACAAAGCCCTCCCCACCAAGCGTATTTTTAATGATTGGTTTTGGGGAGTCTAATCCTGGCTTCTGGTGGGTTATTATGCTGGGCACACAGAGACCCTCCTGGGAGTGCAGCTGGGCAAGGCTGAATGCCTTAAGGGGCCTGGGCCAGGGCTTGGCTCATTCTTTTTCATGTGCATCTACTTTGTTTATTTGAAAAGCAGAATGACAGAGAGAGAGAAGAGAGGGCGCGAGCTCAATCTTCTACCCACTGGTTCGCTCCCTGGGCCAGGGGTAAGCCAGGAGCCTGGAACTCCATTTGGGTGTCTCATATGGGTGGCAGGGACCCAAGGACTTGAGCCATCACATGCTGCCTCCCAGGGTGCACACTAGCAGGGAGCTGGCAACCAGGAGCCGAGCCAGGGCTCCATCCTAGGCTCTCCAACATGAGATGCCGGCGTCTGAAGTGGCGGCTTAACCTGCGGGGAGCCACAGGTGCACCCCGGGATGGGCTGGCTCTTGAGCCTCATTTCCTGCGTGTGTGGGGGGTGCCAGCGCTTCCCCCTGTGCATCATGGGCAGAAGGGCTCGTTTGTGTATGTGACACACATTTCTGCATCAAGAGAAAATGGGTTGTTAATCACCAAGTGGAGCCAAAGGCAGATTCAGCACGGGGCGGCTCTGCAAGAAGCTGCAGGTCGCAGAGAAAAGTCTCTCCGTGGGGACCGAGCGCAAGGCTTTCCTTTCATGTCGCTTTCAGAGGGAAAGGCTTCATGTGTGATGAGAGCAGGTGTCAGGAGGAGGCTCCTATTAAAGGTGGCTTTGCTGGAGGCAGGCAAGGACCCAAAGCGAGGGCCGCTCTTTTTAAAGAACTTCCACCAGTCCCTGGCCTCAAAGCAGAAACTGGCCCCAGGTCAGCACTCAAAGGACGGACGGCTTCCCTTCCTCCACCGCCCGGTCTCACACTGGAAGGGAGGTGAGGCCGGTGCAGGTGTGTGCTTGCGAACAGGGGACATGGATCAGCTGGGAACAGGGACACTCCAGAATGCTTTTCAGTCTGTGGAAGTAAAGAATGAACTTGAACTTGAAGGGATAGACGTTTGGCCTATGGTTAAGATGCCTGCACCCTGCGGTGCATAGCTTTGAGTCCAGGTGCCAGCTCCTGACTCCAGCTTCCTGCTAATGCCCCCGGGGGAGGCAGTAGGCGATGGCTCAATGAATTGGGTCCCTGCCACCCACATGGGAGACCTGAAATGAGATCCTCATCCTGGCTTCAGTCTAGTCCGACCCCAGCCGTGGCCAGTTGAAGAGTGAACCAGCAGATGGGAGATGTCTTTCTGTCTGCCTTTTGAAATGAACGAATGAATAAAAATTTTATGAAAGGAATGAACTTAAGGCCTACAGAACCCACAGTCAGTCACACCTGCCGCTCAATAACTTGTCAGATGAATCAGGCCCAAGTCTGCACCTCACCCTGCCATGCACCGGTTGAGGACAGCTCTCCTCCTCGAGAGGCAATCTCTCCTTGCCTCCTTTTCCCAGCCTGCCACACGGGACACCTGTCTCATAGAAGCTCTATGCTTATTAATGCTGGTGTACCGCTTTGCAATATTGCAGCGGGCACTCAGAATCCTCATTATTATTTTTCTGATACTTCTTTGGTGTGAACATAGCCAGGAAGAACGGATTGAACTTAGTTCCTAGACTGTAAGCTCTTTGCGAGCAGGCACTGCTTCTCCCCTTGTGTGCCCAGCACAGAGCCAGGACAGGACAGGTACCATGCGTGCATGTGGTCGCCGTCACAGCTGCCGATGGTCAGCAGAAGGTTGTCGCTCCCCCTCTTCGTGGAGGAACGACACAGGACCCTGCGCTGTTCTTTTCATCTGCTCGGCCCTCCCCGGGTTTGCTGCTGGTTCTTCCCGGGTTGGCTACTATCCCTTCCACCTCCGTGGAAGGGCAGTTCCCCCTGGCCACATTCCCCACTTCCGCGGGGGAGCGGCACACCGCCGGCCGGCTTTCTCGGGGGCTGCACAGATGTTCCCCTTAGATGTTCCCCCTAGATGTTCCCGGTGCATGCCGTCTCTCTCCTCCTTTATAGTCCTCCTCTGCCAATCCCAACTCGGCTGCCCACACGCCGAGTACGCTGCTCTCCTCCAATCAGGAGCGAGTCCTACAGTTTATTGGCTGAACTGGAGGCACCTGTGTAGAAGCTGTTTTCTTCTCTCCCAGCGCCATATTGTGGGAGAGCAGATGCATAGAATAAGTCTTAATTCCAGTAACTCAGTCTAGTCCGGGTTGCTCCCCATAGAAGGTAGGGCAACGAGAACTACTTTTACAAAAGTGTCTTATGGGTTTGCCAGAATCAGACACTGACTAGTTTTATTGACCGAAAGTGGCAAACCTCAGGTCCGAGTTGAAGTCTATGCTGTGTTAAACAGGGACACCTACTGGTAAAGGAAGGAACTGCAACCCGATTCTATTAGACATTGCTTGCAATTACCCCAAAGGAGGAAGTGGTGGAAAGGAGCTCAGAGATGGAGGATCTTTTGACCTTAGAATCGACAAAAGAGGAGATGGAGGTGAAGGAGACATTTCTACTTAGGAGGAGACAAATGCTACCAAGCTGTCCACCTGCTGGCAGCATGCCATACCCAGGCCAGCTGGGCACATCCCACAGGAGCGTGACCTAAAGAGGGTCCTGCAGTTGTGACAGATCTGTGTTCCTGTGCCCAATCTCTCTGGCTGGAGCTCCACAACCCATGGCCAACATGTGGAAGGACTGGCTAGGGCGTTCCTCTCATGGCACGTGCAAAATGGGAGGCTCCAAGAGGGATCCAGGACCATGGCTTTGATGGACACTGTTATGTTGAATGAGTCAACCGGAGGGCTCCCCTCCCCCATCACGAGACAGTGACTCATCCTGCACAAGTCAATGGGAAAACAGCATTCACTTTCTAGTGGTCTCTGCGGGAACCCACGTGTTGCCTGCCCACGCCTCAGCCTTTGTTCTCTGGAGGACAGGCTGTGCAGATAATTGAACAGGGGCTGTCCACTTACTTCCTCTCCCACTGGGCACCTACTATGTGATGGGCAGTGTTGAGGACGGGTGCCCCACTAGGGTACGCACAGGCATTGCTCCAGGGAGCACACAGGGCCATTTGAGCAGTGCAGCCATACTCCCAGACACAGGCTATGTGGCCTTGGCCAAACCATTCCAATTCTGCCAATTAGTTTCTTATTCTGTGAAGCAAGACGTTGAAGTAGATGATCTCCAAAGCCTCTTTCAGCAAAAAATATGATCCGTGTGGAAAGGCAGGGCCATTGCCATGGTTTTGTACAGACACAGGCTCTAGGGCAGTGCCACCCAATCCCGCAGGCTCCTTATCTGAACTGCCAAAGCGCTTCTTCTCCGAGCCCCTCCCGAGGGGCCACTTGGGGTAGGAGAAGAGAGTCAGGGTTCTTTTTCCGGAACCGCGTGTTGATGGCGCCTGCGGTGCCCCGCCTTTGCAGGGGCTTCTCACGGCCGTCCTGCTGCTCCCCTCACGCGTGGGGAGCTGCTGATTGGCAGATGTTTCCTCCTGTATCTTTGGGAGGGGATCATCAGGCAGGAGCCTTCACATTTTTGTAATTATTATTTCTCTTGCCCATTGAAATGGAAATGTCCTCCCTCCTACCCCGTTTTCCTGGAATGTTATGTAGGGGAGCTCTTCTGTTGTTCAAAAAAGAGAGAGACTGTTTGGAACGGTATGAAATATCTTTAAAGGAACAGTCAGATCAGCCATTCAACTAAATAGGAGTCAACTCCCCTAGAAATCGCTTCCAAAAACTTCTTTGGAGTATGACATTTTCAAAGCAGAATTCTTTTCTTTTTTTTCAAAATACCACAAGCAATGCATTGAGTTCAGGGAATACCGCCTGCCAAACTTCAATTTTTATATTTAACCTTTCTTCTTCTTTTTAAATGTCTTGCAAAAACATGCTTGAAACTCTTCAAAAATCCTTTTTAGCTTGAAAGTTTGGGAGAGTCTTCACAGACGACACCCTCAGCTCTTGGCTTCCCTGCCACCTCCCATCCCCCTCTTCTGGCTGAGAGAAACCTTATTTGTGCCTGTTCACCAAAGCAGGTTAGTTCTAACCAGCCTGGGGAGAGGCTTGGCGAGGCTGTGCCGGCTACCCACGTCCACACGTCCACCCCACCTAAATGACTCCTAACTGACGCCCAGTATATCTTTCCAATAACAGCTCACAAGCTCTTGGGCCATATGGAAGTGAAAGCCCCCCCATTTTGTGGTTTTGGTAGAAATATGTCACTGAACGCACCCCCAGTACCTACACACAAGGGTTGTGTGGGCATGTTCTGCCAAAGAAATTGGAAACACACCTACAAAAGTGGAACTAGTGGCTGGTCGGTTTAAGATCTGAACTTTTAAAACAGTGTTGATAAAATACTTGTTAGAACAGGAAAATTGGATTAGCGGTGGTGTTCGGGGCATGACGTCCTTTGGGCCAAAAAAAAAAAAAAAAAAAAATAATCATCTTGTTCTATTTTTCCTGGGGCCCAGCAAAGCGCTCTCAGCCCAAACATCAGCTCTCTAATCTTATTTTCTTTCTCTCTAGCATGTATTTTATTAACCCATTTTCTCATTTACCCACTCTGAATAGCTCAGTGGGTAGCATCCTTCTTAGAAAGTCAAAGGCTCCTTGGAGATGCTGTGTCGGAGCAGAAATGCACACAAACCCCCAGCCCGAGCGCAGGAAAGAAAAGCCCCTTCTGTAATCCTGTCTGGTGAATCTACACATTGTATTCCGGGCTGCCAGGAGTGCTCAGGCCTTATTAAAACATGGGCCGTCAAGGAATGCAGCTGGCAAGAGGCTGCCAGTTTGCAAAGTGATTAATATCTACGTGGAGATGAAAAGCCATCCTTCCAATCCAAGGTCCATGGCAAGGCTTTCTACATATCTGCCGCCTGGCAACAGACCACTGCCTTCAGCCACGGCGGGCCCAGCTGCTGGCCGGCTCTTGGAGGCATCCACAAGCAGCGTCCCTTGCACGCTGTAGGCTGTGAGATCAGCCACAGGTTCAGGTCCACTTTCCTTCTCAGAACAAACTTACAGGGCCAGTGTTGAGTGAGTGACCTCATTGTCCAGGGAAGCTGGCAAGAATTGTGGCACAGTGTCCGATTCCAGGTCCCTTGGGGGTATAAATGTAGACATACTGTCCCCATTTCAAAGGCAGAGCCCTAAGGCAGCGTGCTACAATTTAAAATGTGGTTTGCAGTACCGCCCCCACCAGAGGTTCATGTGCTGGGAATTTGGTATCCAGGGTGATGCTACTGGGAGGTGGTGGAACCTTGAAGAAGCAGGGCTTGATGGGAATTTCTTGGGTTATGGGAGGCGAAGGGTAGTTCTTGTGGAACCCCTTGAGTTCTTGCAAGAGGGTTGATTGAAAAGGAACAAGCCAGGTCTCAGCCTGCTCTGCCTGCCTCCTGCAAGGAACGGCTCCCACCGTCGCCATCTGCCAAGATGCGGTACAGCTCAAAGAGGGCTCTCTCCAGGGCAGAGCCCATGCGACATCGAGCCCTGCTACCTACAAAACTGTGAACTCAATAAATCCCTTTGCTTCATTAAGCAGCCTGTGCCAGTGATGCGAAGCTGACTAAAACGCAGGGGGTAGTTCTGTTTCCCCCAATTTCCCAACCTGACTCTTGGAAAACACGACCAATGATCTCCCTGCAAATGTGAGGTCAGGTGGAAGAGCCGCATGGGAAGTGAGGACTCGGTCTAATCTAACAAACAGCAACTACCTGTGCCAGGTGCCAAGTCCAACGTCACTGCTCACCGGGGGGAATGCAGACAGAACTCCATCGAGCTAGTGCTGTATGCCCATCGCAATGGCTTACAGTTTTAAAACCGACAATATCCTGTGTTGACAAAGACGTCAAGCAATAGGGACTCACACGCATTGTTGACGGGAGTGTAAACTGGCTCAGCTTTTGGAAAAGCATCTATCGGTATCTATTAAAGCTAAAAATACTTCAGTCCTACGACCCCGGAGCCCTATTTCTGGTACACAGCTGGGAAAAAGGGTTGCACATGTTTATCACAGGGCATGTACGGGGGCCGCCGCTGTGGCATAGCGGGGAAAGCTGCTGTCTGCAATGCCGGCATCCCATATGGGCACCAGTTCGAGTGGAAATGGCTGCTCCATTTCCAATCCAGCTCTCTGCTATGGCCTGGGAAAGCAGCAGAAGATGGCCCAAGTCCTTGGGCCCATGCACCCATGTGGGAGATCCGGAAGAAGCTCCTGGCTCCTGGCTTCGGATCAGCTCAGCTCCTGCCATTGTAGCCAATTGGGGAGTGAACCAGCGGGTGGAAGATCTCTCTTTCTCTCTCTCTCTCTGCCTCTCCTTCACTCTCTGTGTAACTCTGACTTTCAAATAAATAAATACATTTAAAAAAAGACATGTAGGATAATGTTCATAGTAACAATATAATAACCCCAAGCTGGGGACAACCCAGTTATCCATCTGTGTGTCGATGGATGAATACGTTGTGGATATTTATACAATAGAACACCACACGGCAATAAAAAAGGAATGACTACTAACAAATAACAACATAGCTAAAACTCCCAGATCTTATGTCAAACAAAAGAAACCAGGCTCAAGAGGATTTACGGTTCCATTTATACAAGGTATAAGAATGAAAGCAACTGTGTGATAGAAGTCAGACTAGCAGTTACCCCTGGTGGTGGGCACTGGCTAAGAAGGGGCACTAGAGAAGCGTCTGGGGTGACAGAAATATTTTACATCTTCCTCTGCTGATGATTATATAGGTCTACACATATGAAAAAGTTGTCCTTGGCCGGTGCCGTGGCTCACTTGGTTGATCCTCTGCCTGCGGTGCCAGCATCCCATATGGGCGCTGGGTTCTAGTCCCGGTTGCTCCTCTTCCAGTCCAGCTCTCTGCTGTGGCCCGGGAGTGCAGTGGAGGATGGCCCAAGTGCTTGGGCCCTGCACCTGCATGGGAGACGGAGAAGAAGCACCTGGCTCCTGGCTTCAGGCCGGCACAGTGCCAGCCAGAGTGGCCATTTGGGGAGTGAACCAACGGAAGGAAGACCTTTCTCTCTGTCTCTCTCACTGTCTATAACTCTACCTGACAAATAAAAAAAAAAAAGTTGGTCTGACTGCACTTAAAATTTGTGCTCTTTACTGCATACAAATTATATCTTTTTTTTAAAGATTTATTTTATTTTTTTGAAAGTCAGAGTTACACAGAGAGAGGAGAGGCACACAGAGAGAGAGAGAGAGAGAGAGAGAAGTCTTTCATCCGATGGTTCACTCCCCAGATGGCTACAATGGCCAGAGCTGTGCTGATCTGAAGCCAGGAGCCAGGAGCTTCTTCTGTATCTCCCACATGGGTGCAGGGGCCCAAGGACTTGGGCCATCTTCCACTACTTTCCCCGGCCATAGCAGAGAGCTGGGCAGGAAGCAGGGCAGCCGAGTCTTGAACCAGCGCCCATATGGGATGCCGGCGCTTCAGCCCAGGGCGTTAACCCACTGCGCCACAGCGCCGGCCCCATACAAATTATATCTTAATAATTAAAACTAAATGAACAAAAAAAAACATTTTAATGATATTTTACCTTTTCTTAGGTTTTTCCTTGGTCTTTAAATCGGAGTGTAAGTTCTTCAGCACTAAACTTTTTTTTTTTTTAATTTTTTTTTTTAATTTTTATTATTTTTGACAGGCAGAGTGGACAGTGAGAGAGAGAGAGACAGAGAGAAAGGTCTTCCTTTGCCGTTGGTTCACCCTCCAATGGCCGCCGCTGCAGCCGGCGCACCGCGCTGATCCGATGGCAGGAGCCAGGAGCCAGGTGCTTTTCCTGGTCTCCCATGGGGTGCAGGGCCCAAGCACCTGGGCCATCCTCCACTGCACTCCCTGGCCATAGCAGAGAGCTGGCCTGGAAGAGGGGCAACCGGGACAGAATCCGGCGCCCCGACCGGGACTAGAACCCGGTGTGCCGGCGCCGCAAGGTGGAGGATTAGCCTATTGAGCCACGGCGCCGGCCCTTCAGCACTAAACTTTGCCTTACACTAACAAAAACCTACTAGTAAGATTACTAAATACATAATACATGGGAAAAAATTGCACAGAGCACACACATGCACACACATGCACAGTGCCCTCCAAGACAAGCTGCAGAGAAGTTATGTATATAGGACGAGAGTAGGGGCTGAAAGATTGCTTCTGAAACAATCAGAAAGGGCGCTGAGATCTTGTGTTTTACAGCCAATCCATTGTTTCCTGGCCCCCAGTATTTCTGGTTAGAAGTCAGCAGTCATTCTTGGCACTGTTCCCTTGGTTATGTCTTCACTCCTTGGGAGCTTTCATGGTTCTCTCTTTACATCTGGTTTTCAACCGTTTATCATGTACCTTGGTGTCATTTTCTTTGTAGGGTTTATAATTGTTTGGGATTCTCTGAACTTTGACCTGTAAGTTGATGGTTTTCATCAAATTTAGTAAAAATGCAGCTACTATTTCTTCAATTTTTTTTCCTGTTCATACTCTCTGTGGGGAGCAACTGGGAGCAACTCGGACTAGACTAAGTTACTGGAATTAAGACTTATTCTATGCATCTGCTTTCCCACAATATGGCGCTGAGAAGGGAAACAGCTTCTACACAGCTGCCTCCAGTTCAACCAATAAACTGTGGGACCTGCTCCTGATTGGAGGAGAGCAGCGTACTCGGCGTGTGGGTAGCAGAGTTGGGATTGGTGGAAGAGGACTATAAAGGAGGAGAGAGACGGCATGCACCAGGAACATCTAAGGGGAACATCTGAAGGAACACCTGTGCAGCCCCTGAGAGAGCCGGCCGGCGGTGTGCCGCTCCCCTGCGGAAGTGGGGAATGTGGCCAGGGGGAACTGCCCATCCACGGAGGTGGAGGGACGGCAGCCAACCCGGGAAGAACCAGCAGCAAACCCGGGGAGGGCCGAGCAGACAAAAGAACAGCGCAGGGTCCTGTGTCGTTCCTCCACGAAGAGGGGGAGCGACACTCTCTCTTATCCTGGGATTCTAATTACGCGTAACTTAGATCCTGTGTTATCAATCCAGGAATAACAGAGGCTCTGTTCATTTTTGCAATAAACTTTCTCTTTTCTTCAAATTGGATTTTCTATTGGTCTATGTACTGATCTCTCCTCATTGTCTCCAATAAGCTGTCAGGCCCATCTAATAAAATTTTCTTTTTAGATGTATCTTCAGTACTAGAATTTTATTCTTTAAAACATTATATTCATAAGAGTCTCTATTTTTTTAGAGAAAGCCAAATTTTTTTTTAAGATTTACTTATTTATTTGAAAGTTGGAGTTACACAGAGATAGAAGGAGAGGCAGAGAGAGACAGAGACAGAGAGACAGAAAGACAGAGAGAGAGAGAGAGAGAGTGAGAGAGGTCTTCCACCCACTGGTTCACTCCCCAGTTGGCTGCAACGGCTGGAGCTGTGCTGATCTGAAGCCAGGAACCAGGAGATTCTTCTGGGTCTCCCACACGGGTGCAGGGGCCCTAGGACTTGGGCCATCTTCTGCTGCTGTCCCAGGCCATAACAGAGAGCTGGATCAAAAGTGGAGCAGCTGGGGCTTGAACGATATGGGATGCTGGCACTGCAGGCGGTGGCTTTACCTGAAATGCCACAGTGCTGGCCCCAGAGTCTATTTTTAAACTGACTATGAGCATACTCTCCTTTAAGTCCTGGGACATATTTATAAAAGCTACCTTCAAGTCCATCTCTGCTAATCCCAGAATCTGAGTCATAGAGTTGGATCAGTTTCTTATTGTTTTCCTTTTGTCTAAGATCATATTTTGTTTCCATTCATACCCCGTCATGAAAAAATTATTAATTTTCATTAATTTGGAAGAGAGAGAGAGAGAGAGAGAGAGAGAGAGAGAGACATATGCTGACACAGAAAGATCTTCTGCCGGCTCACTCCACAAAGACCCAACACAGCTCGGGCCTGGCTGTGTAAGCCAGGAGTGCAGAATTCAATTCAGGTCTCCACAAGGGTGGCAGAGATCCAAGTACTCGAGCCATCACCTGCTGCCTCCCAGGAGGCACATTGGCAGGAAGCTGGATCAGAAGCAGAGGAGCGGGACTTTCACCAGGCACTCCCATATGGGATGTGGGCCTCCACAGGGGCATCCAACCACTGTGTCACATGCCTGGCTTCCACTCAAGTATTTTTTTTTTAATTGTACACTAGGGGCTGGCATTGTGGTACAGGGGGTGAGGCTGCCACCTGTGACATTTGCATCCCATATAAGCACTGGTTGGAGTCCCAGTTGCTCTGCTCCTGATCCAGCTCCCTGCTAATGTGTCTGTGAAAGCAGCAGAGGATAGCTGAGGTGCTTGGACCCTTGCACCTATGAGGAAGACCTGGATCAAGATCCAGGCTGCTGGCTTTGGCCTGGGCCAGTCCTGACCATTGCAGCCATTTGGGGAGTGGACCAGCAGATAGAAGATCTCTGAGTGTCTCTTGCTCTTCTTCTGTAACTCTAACTTTCAAATAATTTTTTTAAAGATTTGCTATATTTATTTGAAAGGCAGAGTTACAGAGAGAGAGAGGGAGAGACAGAGAGAAAGAGAGACAGAGATCTTCCATCCACTAGTTCACTTCCCAGATGGCTGCAACAGATAGAGGTGGGCCAGACTGAAGCTAGGAGCCAGGAGCTTCTTCAGGGTCTCCCATGTGGGTGGCAGGGGCGCAAGTACTTGGGTCATCTTCTATTGCTTTCCCAGGCACATTAGTAAGGAGTTGAATCAGAAGTGGAGCAACTGGGACTCGAACTGGTGCCCATATGGGATACCGGTGTCACAGGCAGTGGCTTTACCTTCTATGCCACAACACTGGCCCCTCAAATAAATATTTTTAAAAAATTGTACACTAGACATTGTGCTTTTAATGATATAGAGACTGGGTTTTATAGTCTTTTGAAGATTACGGCTTGTTTTCCTTTTCTTGCCAGGCTGGCAGCTAGCTTGATGGGACTCAGACTCTAAGCTCTGCTTCTTTTGTGGTGGCAACAGCTGAAATGTCTGCTCTGCCTTTTTATCTTCCAGCTCTTGCTTCTGCAGCTCCTTGGGGTCTCTGCACACAGTGACAATCCAGGGCACAGCCAAGAATTTCATATGCAGATTCTAGACTTCCCCATCCGTGGTTGTCTTTTCCTGGATTCCACCCTTCATTTCTGGCCACCGTGGAACCCCCAATTCAGTGGCTTTCTGCTTGACTTGTAGTCTTCTCACATCAGACAGCCTAGGGATTGCCCTCAGAGGGGAAATTGTAGAAATGTGGTTCTCAGTGTAGTTCCCTTCTTTCAAAGTCTGAATGCCCTGCAGTTATAGCCACTCCTCAGTGTCTCCAGATTTTTTTTTGATGAATTTATCAAGAATTTATCACCATTATCCACCAGAGAGCTCATTCAGGCTACTCCGCCATTACCGGCACATCTTTAAGGTCTCTATCTCCTAGTCTTTTATACAATGAACATCTCTTCTCCTTCTGTCCAGAATAGGAAAAGTTGTGGGGTGGAGGTGATTCTTACACCTTGGAAGGTTCTGTGTATGTGTGGGTTTCCCTGTGTATGTGAAGTCGGTGGTGGCCAGGAAAATGGCACCCAAGGAGACATCTGGCTGCACCTGTATCGAGGCAGGGCATGGTGCTAAATGCCGAGGATCTGTTACGGCAAAGAACACATCATCTATGTTTCTGCGGCATCAGGGCCCAGAAAATATCTTGCATAAAATCAAAAATCAGCAAACGTTGGCCTGATCCAAACTCCAGTTCATGTTCCTGCTCTCAAACAGCCTGTAATATATTCATAAAACAATCATAACAAAATAGCGCCCAGAAACACAGCAACCTACATCAAATGAAAACAGCCATGGGACTGATAAAGGCACCTTGTGTATTAAAGACTTTACCTCTAATCTTAGGTGCACTGCTCACTGGCCATGTGATGACAAGTGCCATGTGACACTGGGTAAGTCTGTGCTGGGCTGTGACCTCAGTGTGTTCATCTTCAAATGACTGAGGGCCTGGCCATGTGCCCCACTGCTGTGGTTCACAGAGAGCAGAGGGTCCCCTTGGGACACTTCTTCCCTGAACGGAAGCTGAAAGGGGCATCAGGACCCCAGCGTGGGCCAGTTCCCTCTCCCGCAAGGGCTCTGGTCTAGGGTAACTTCCAGGTCAGCACGGGCTTGTGGTTCCTGGGAAACGAACGGGCGAGGTGAGGGAAGCAGGAGGACCTTTCCTGAAGTGCCAACCCCTGCAGGATTCAAAGTGGCAGAGGAGCAGGAGTGACGATGGTGACGACGTAAAGAAAACAGAAGCATTCCGTATTGAGTCCCACCTGTGCTGGGCGGGGCACTGGTGGGTATCAACACAAGCTGGCTGGGCGTCCAGAATGGCCGTGATTCTGCCCGCAGGCTCCCATCTCGTTCAGGGGCCATACCCTGTTTTGGGCTGGGCAGGCCAATCGAGTTGCAGCCACCCTCGCCTTTCCTCCCTCACTCCCCGTATCCACGCCACTGAGAAATGGTCTCCACGGCCTGTGTCTGCATGCTCTCCCCAGCTCCCAGGTGGGCCTCTCTTGAGAGATACGGCACATTCATGCCCTTCCCCCAGAAAGAAATCAAAGGAAAAGGCATTTGAGTGAGTCTGCTATTTCAATTGACCAGACCAACCCACAAGACCAGGGCTTCAGGTCAGCTCGGGCTCAGCGCTGGAATTTTCTAGTTGGGTGACCTTGGGTCAAGCTCCCCCTTCGTAGAGCTCACAATGGCTGCCTGACCCCGCGAGTCCCAAGGCAGGATGCTCCAAGATGCCTCCAGCTCTGCCTGGTCTCTGTCTACAGCTCTCCTCGCCTCCGCCTCCCACAGAAACACCAGAGCTTGGGGATGCTTGGCATTTTGTGGTCCCTTAGGATGAAATTCCTCAAACCCTGTCTCCATGGCATTTGTGGGCAATGTCTCTTCGTTTCCCAGGGGACGGGACAGTGGGGGATTAAGTCTCCCAGCGAGAGGGCTGGAGGGTAGCTGACTCTTAGCCTCTCCTCTCTCCTGCCAGCTCGGGCCACTTAGGACAGGGGAACCACAGTAATTCTAGGGTCACCCATGAGGGATGTTACCACCGGAGGGGGAGGCTTTTGAATGAGCCACATGTGTTGTGGATTTAATGCGACATTTGCTGCTTTTCACAACAGACTTTTAAAATGAAGTTGGAAAAATCCCACTGATTTTCAATTAGAAACATTTCATCTTAACCTCTTGTCCCCTTTGGTCATTACAAAGACACAATGAACTGGCATGGTCTAATGGGCTCTGCACTTAAATGGATTCAGTTAATGGGAGCAACTAATGGATCCTAAAGGTCTACACATTTGCAGAAAGGATGTGCTTTGGAGGGGAAGTGATGGCAGGCTGGGGGTGGGGGTGGGCGCTTTGAAGAAGAGGGGCTGAGGATTGCCTATGGGACTCAACGTCAAGGGTTTTGATAAAACCCATTTTGCCTAATACACCTGCCAGCCCCAGCCCTCGGCTCATCTCGGGGACTCTGAAGATGTATTTTGTCTGGATAGGGGCAATGTGTCACCGCTGAAGTGTAACACATGAGGGATAGGTTCAGTACAACCCAGGACAGGCAGCTGTCACTCAGGAGAGGGGCGTAAGCTCAGTGAGACCAAGCCGCCTCCCAGTGTCCTGCAGAACCTGCATGTGCTGGGACCAGATCCCGGGCAGCTCAGGCTGCAGTCAGGCCTTGCCATGCTCTGCCTTGGCCGAGGGCGATGGTGAGAGGAGGGGGTTCCTCAGCACCCAGAGTCTCTGCAGCCATGAGCCAGCCCCAGGCTGAGCTGTGAGCGAAGCACGCCACCCGAAGTCTGGGCTGTGGGATGCTGGCCCCAGGCAGTGGTGACGCGATGGAGGGACCCTCGATTCAGTGCCTTCCCACGCATCCCTAAGAACAAGGCACTGAAACACTGGGCTTGGCAGGAGCAGGGCCTCGGAGCAGAGAAGGAAACGGCTGCCCTCACTCCATCAGCATTTGTGGGGTACATTACCAGAGCCAGCGCGTCACGGGCATCACTGCATTTAACCCTACAGCACCCCTCTGAGGCAGGTTCTCTGTGCAGTGAGTGAGGCTCACAGGGAGAGGGGCATAGGGTGGAGCGTCCACTCCCACCCGTGGGCGAGCCCCTCCGTGTGCATCCAGTGGCCTGGCCTGTGGGGGGCGTCTTCCTCCTCCTTCATGCTTTATAAAGACTTCCTGCAAAGCTGTAGCGAGCCTGGGACTGCGAGGATCTCTTACACTGGTTCTCACCCTGGATGCACGTTAGGGTCATCTGGAATCTTCAGCAACACCCACACGTGCAGACACAGGCCCAGCTTTTAGTTTAACTGGCCTGGGTGTGTCTTAGGGGCTGCGGAGAGCCCAGGGGAGCAGTCCGGTGCACTCTGGTGACTGAGTGGGAAAGCCAACATGAGACCTTGCTGAGCCCCGGGACGGCTCCTCCTGGGACACCACCTCCGACCGTAAGAGGAGCTGATGGGATTTACCGCCCAGAGCGGTTGTGCTGAGAACCCAGGGCTGCCCTCTGAAACAGATGAATGGAGCCCCCACCGCGAGGCCTCCTAGCTCCTAGCTCAGTGTGCAGCGGCCGCGAAGGCCGGTGTCTCTCCAGGAGGGGTTTGCGCCTCGCGGTTCACCTGTGTGCAGACCACAGGGGCTTGTTCTGAGGAACGCTGCCTCCTGCTGACTTGTGAGGGGGCCTGGGAGCCGCCAGCCCCTGAGACAGGACTGGTGCATTGCACTCTCCTGCAACATTCTAGCAGAGAGAGCGCAAAAAAAAAAAAAAAAAAAAAAAAAAAAAAAAAGAGGCACTGTAAGATTTTGATACCTGTCTTCAGTGACAGCGGGAAGAGGATTTGGAAAACCAGGGGCCCTGCCTCTTTCCTTCTAGAGTAAAATCTGACAGCGGCCAGGAACTGTTCAAGAACAAGAACACTCCGGGCCATCAGCAGAGTGGAAGCCGGGTCCTGCGCGTCTGCCGCGTCGCCCAGGCATCCAGCCCCAACCGTGTCCCTCTGTGAGGACATCTGGCTGCACAAGGACCCGCCGAGTGCGAGTGCTTCCCACCTCCTCTCCCGGGGCCCAGGAGCTGCTTATCTGCTCCCTCCAGTCTCCCTCCGGCCTCCCGGTCACCCCAGAGGGTGGGAAAGAAGTGGAACCCGAAAGGGACAGCTTCTCCACCTCGGGTTCCAGCAGCAGCTCCCTAAAGGACCCTTTGCCCACTGCCCACAAGAATCTATCCGGAGAACAGGGAGGACGCCCAGGGCAAGGAAGGGCACTGCTGGCGACTGGAGGGAAAAGCCATCTGGAGGCGAGGCCAGGTCTCCCCTCTCGCAATTCCCACTCCACGGCTCACTCTTGCCCAACAGCAGATTCTTGCACAGCCCACTCCGTGGGACCCGGGCCAAGCGCTGTTCTCCTGTAACATGTCTTATCTGATGGTTTATGAAATGCAGCTCTGTTGCTATATAGCACATTTCCAAACACACACCGTTCCCAGGGCCACGACGGGCTACACTCTTTGGCCTCTGTACACCCCAAGACAAATGAGATACTGAAGAGTCCAGGAAGCGCACACTGGCTCATGCCCGGCTGCTCGAAAAAGAAAAAGAATGAAAGAAAGACAGAAAGGAAGGAAAAGAGGGAGGGAGGGAAGGAGGGAGGAGGAAGTGAGGGAAGTGGGGGGGAGAAAAAAGAAAAGCAAGCAGGCTTGGCTCACCTCACTTGAGGTCATATCATTTTTTTTTTTTTAACAGGCAGAGTTAGAGAGAGAGAGAGAGAGACAGAGAGAAAGGTCTTCCGTTTTCCTTTGGTTCACCCCCCAAATGGCCACTATGGCCGGCGTGCTGCGCCAATCTGAAGCCAGGAGCCAGGTGCTTCCTCCTGGTCTCCCATGCCGGTGCAGGGCCCAAGGACTTGGGCCATCCTCCACTGCCTTCCTGGCCACAGCAGAGAGCTGGCCTGGAAGAGGAGCAACCGGGACAGAATCCGGCACCCTGACCGGGGCTAGAACCCGGGGTGCTTGCGCTGCAGGTGGAGGATTAGCTTAGTGAGCCGTAGTGCTGGCGAGGTCATATCATTCTGTTTGACACTCCAGGGTGCGCTACAGATGGCAGGGAACCAATGGGGGAAGGGTGTGGCTTTTGAAACGAAAACCTTGGGTTTTAGAGCTGATTTAGCCACGAGGTCATTGATCTTTGATTTCAGGAAAGTGATTTTACCTTGATTCTCAGCTTCCTGATTGATGGAACAACTTTTTCTTTTCTTTTTAATTAACATACCATGGAACTGGCATTTCCAATTCTTTTTATTTGTTTATTTTCTGAGAGAGAGAGAGAGAGAGAGAGAGAGAGAATATCTCCTAACTACTAGTTCACTACCCAGGCCTGCAATAACTGGGACCAGGCCAGGCCAAAGCCAGAGCCAGGAACTGAATCCAGATCTCCCACACTGAGAGCAGGGGCCCAGTCACTTGACCCATGACTGCCACTTCCCAGGGTCCTCACAGCAGGAGGGCTGGAGTCAGGAGTGGGCCTGACTCACACCCAGGCGCTGACAGGGGATGTGGGCGTCCCGAGCTGTCTTAACACCTGCCCCTGGAAGAGCATTTCAATATATGCAAAGTGATAGTCACGTGACAGGGGAAGTGCTGTGACATTCTTCAGCCCACACGATATCCCACGTAACAAGGAGCAAGATCAATTATGGAGAAAAATGGAGGCCTTGGGTTAAGGTGGCAAGCTGAGTGTTTTTAAAAAGATGGAAGGGGGCCGGCGCCGCGGTTCACTAGGCTAATCCTCCACCTTGCGGCGCCGGCACACCGGGTTCTAGTCCCGGTCGGGGCGCTGGATTCTGTCCCGGTTGCCCCTCTTCCAGGCCAGCTCTCTGCTGTGGCCAGGGAGTGCAGTGGAGGATGGCCCAGGTGCTTGGGCCCTGCACCCCATGGGAGACCAGGAAAAGCACCTGGCTCCTGGCTCCTGCCATCGGATCAGCGCGGTGTAACGGCCGCAGCACGGCCACGGCGGCCATTGGAGGGTGAACCAACGGCAAAGGAAGACCTTTCTCTTTGTCTCTCTCTCTCACTGTCCACTCTGCCTGTCAAAAAAAAATTAAAAAAAAAAAAAAGAAAAAGATGGAAGGAAAGGTTTCATGTTGCCCGTAGGTCAGTAGAAGTCATGACAGTGGACTTGAGGGGTTGCAAGGAGCGCAAGCCCAGCAGGGGAGACACTGTTTGCACTCCTAAGTCCCATTCCCTTGTAGCCCAACTACAGTTCCTGCACAGGGAAGTCTGCTGGGGAGGCCAGGCCACAGGTCACCAGCCAACTGGCCGAGAAGAAGGGGGTTGGGTGGGGTTGCTGTGGCCTGAGCTGGGGCATGGGGGGAGGGCAGATTCTCAGATTCTCAAGAGGGGACGGTGAGTGTGCCAGGTGTTTTGAGATCATACCTGGTGCAGCACCTGAAGAGCATATACAGCCCTGAGCTGCCCAGGACCCAGATCCCAGGAGGTGGAACCCATTCAGTTCATTCCTCAAAACACATCCAAAGTCTACTAAACGCCAACTCAAATTTTTCTATCCTTGCTTTCAAGGAACTTAAAGTCCGGTAAGAAACACAAAGAAACCCACCATGTTCGCCCAGTACACAAGAGCTGTGGGAGTGATGGGAATGTGGACGCAGCATTTCAGGAATCAGAGCAGAGGCACTTCGTGCAAATGAGGTGCTGGGGTGCCTGGCTGGGGGTGGGCAGCAGAGGTGGCCATCAGGGGCCAGCTGCTTTCGCTTGGGAAATACTGAAATCAGCACCTGCCAGGCGCCAGGCTCTGTCAACAAAGGATGAAAGCAACACAATCCTTGCCCATAGGGAGTTTGCAGCCTTGTAGAGAAAGACACCAAGGATGGGACAACGCTGTGAAAGTCACGTGGTGCCTATCCCCGCTGTGGATTCACACGGGCAGATTCTCAGCTTGCACAGGACACTGAGTATCGTGACATGGAGTTCTTCTCTTGTAAGTTGAGAGTAAGTAGTGGAGGCAGGAGAGTAACAGGTTAAGAACTGGGTGTTCAGAAGCTAGGCTGCAGGTATGGGGGAAATGGACTGGAGAGTGATGAGGCTGGTGAAGAAGCAATCGCCATAGTTGAGAAATAATGGGATTTTGAGCTATGGCTCTGAAAGCAAAGATGGAGAAAGGGAGAGAAATGAGAGAGCCGCTGAGCCCATGGCATTGGCAGAAGGTGGGGATGAGGCTGATGGAAGGATGGAGAGAACAGGATTGGGAGTGTGTCAGCTTCTGAAGTGGGTGACTGGCTTAGCTGGGCAATCTGAATGCTGGCTGTCCATTGGCCATGCAGATGGAGACAACAGGTAGTGAGGTGAATGTGTGAGCGGGAGAGGACTGGGTGTCAGAGTTCATGTGTAGGAGCTGAGACCCGGATACAGAAATGGTCATATGGGGAATAAGGTCTGGAGAAACCAACATTTGAGGAAAAGGAGAAGACCTGCCCATGCAAGACACTGCAAACAGCAGAGACACCGAGGGGAACCAGTCAAGGGAGAGAGTGTAGGAGAGTGGAGTGGAAGAAAGGCACGGAGGAAAGTGGGGGATGTCTGTTGTAGGTCACAGTTACGGCACTTTAGCAAGCCCGGTCTCAGTAGTGATTGACCTCAGCAACTGGGCTTTAGGGGTTGCAAAGTGAAAGAGAGGTGAGAAAGTGGAGACGCAGTGTGGACCACTGTGGTGAAAAGCTTGTCGGAAGGGAAGGAGAGGAGCAAAGGCCACGTCTGGAAGCCAGGGTCCAGCGGGCACCACGTTTTAAGAGGATCAGCAGGCACAGAGGAGAACAAGGTTGTGCTAAGCAAGGGCCGGGGCTGTGCCACCGTTTCTTCCTTCTGTGGTCTCTGAGCCTTTCACAGAGCGCCATGTTGGGATGAAGCCCCTGGAGGTTCGCAACCTCCAAGGTCCATGAGTGGAGAGCCTGGGAAGGAATTTGGCATTTTTAGAGGAACACAAGTAGTGGTGACTAGTGATGATGACTTTGCATTTCAGAAATGGATTTGCTGCAACTTTCTTCATAGTATGACACCAACTGCTTAAGAAGTGAGGATCTCTTAGCTTATCCACTTAACAGATAATGAAGAACATTTCAAGACGTGCAACCTCTTTGAAAAATGGGTCAAACTCCTGAACTCACAGCACACTACATATTTTTGTAAATAAACTCATGACATGAAAAAGAAAAGAGCATCCACAGACTGAAGTGTGCCCAAGGAGTGTCCCCGGGCTGATGCAGGGTCAGAAGTCACGCCGCACAGGAATGACTGAAAGAACGACGATTCTTCAGAGATGAAGGCTGAGGGGCACCTCACAGCCATGTCCGGTTTGGGGAGAAGAGTTGTGTCTTGTAGGGTGGCCCTAAAGAGCAAAGCTAAGGCCACTGGGTAGGAGTAATAGCCAGGATACTTTCGAATCAATCTAACCGCTTCAAATGAAGAAGAGCACCCTACAACGGAATGGATTGCGTTGGGAGATAAAGATGCTCCTTTTTAATTGGGAATGTTTAGCTGACTCCAGACCAGCACATGGTGATACCGGGGAACTTTCCAGAAGCAGTGTCGCTGGGATGCCACTGATGCACTCATCCATCCCTGAGGGCTGTGGGCTGGAAGTGACCTTGCCGTTTCCTGGCAACCTAGAGATTCTATGAACCTAAGAAATTTCCAGCTAAGGGCATGCGCAGGGGGAAACCGACCCTTTGCACGTTGGCGCATGCAGGCCCTAGCCTCCCGGCTCCCTGCTCTGTGAATAGTTTTCCTGGAAGGCAGGACCGCACGGCCACTGCAGAACTGAGTCGTTGTAACATGGAGCACACGGCCTGAAGTTGAAAATATTTTCTACCTGGCTTGCCACAGAAAAAGCTTGCCGACCTCTGCTCTGTATCCTGGAGATGGAAGGGGTGAGCACATTTTTGAAAACTGGTCTCCCAGGCTAAGCTCTATCTCTAACTGAGATTCCTCTTGCTTATCTTAGATTTAGTTTAAATCTGCAGGAACTGGGGTTTATAGGGGATAAAAAGAGCTAAGCAGAGACTCAGACCTGGAGCTGTTTAACAAACCCAACTCCAGGTGCACACTCTATGAGGCGGGTACAGCACCAGCAGCAGGCCCCGACAGCGGCTGCACACTCTTTCTCTTTTTAAAAATCTTTATTAATATAAAGAAAACAGATTTCATGTATTTCAAAAATACAATTCTAAGAAGATAAGGTTACTCCCCTAGCTCAATCCTCATTCCTTCCTTCTTTTTGTCTTTTTTTCCTTTAATTTTTACAATGATACAATTTCAATTTACTTTATAATCGCAGGCGTAAGACTGCACACTCTTAAGGTGGAAACAGTGGAAACAGCCAACGGAGTCTGCAACCCCTCAGATGAGCAGGATTTCTAACCCCTACCCAAGACCTGGGTCAGACCTTGGAATGGAGTTCTATCTGAATTCACAGAACACCCTGTCTCTTGTGTCTACCCTACGGTTCACAGCAATGGACAAAAGTGATGGCACAGAGGGTCAAGAGTCCGCCCTTCACTGCTATCAGTCGGCCTCCCAGACGTGGGGACCACTGAAGGGAAGGAGAGGAGCAAAGGCCATGTCTGGAAGCCAGGGTCCAGCGGGCACCACGTGCATATGGAGTCGCCACTCTCTCTCTGACCTGAGTCTTCTGTCCTCTGGGACGTTCGGACAACACGTGGCCTTTCCTGTATTTCTACCATATCCCACTGATACCCTGCTCCCCTACACTTGAGAAAATGAGACCGAGCCTGTTGCAGCGCTGGGGAAGCGAGGCAGTCGAGGCAACCCACCATCCACAAAGACGACAAGTGTCTGCTTGTCCCACAAAGCAGGGCACCGCCGTTACTCCCCCTTGAACTCCCACGCTCAGAGGGGCGCTTCTCCTGGACTCTTCTGGCATGCCCTACCAGTCGCTCCACATCACCACTTCAGTTCCTCTCCCACAGCGTGACCCCCCTGGGCGTGGGACATGTGGCCGATTCATCTCCGTTCAGCTCAGGACCTGACACACAGAGGATGTGTCTCGGATGCACACGTAATGAATCACTGAATCTTAAAGTCTGCTAAGTAGTGGCCACCTGCTTAGGTTCTATGAAGGGCAGAAAACTGATCTCGTTCCAGCTAAGGCCCCCTCCCACTGAGAGGAGAAGGAGAAAGCACCTTTCCTTTGAGGACTGTGACTGCCCACATCTGTGCCTGGCCAATCTGACAACACTGGGCACGGGCTTTGCATGCGTGTGTCTGCAGCCTGAGCTGGGTGAGAAATTCCATGGGCAGGGTATTCTGATTGGGCCAAGCAAGGCAGTGAGGAGCCTGAATAGCCAAGCAGGCTGGACAGCGTCCCCGAGTTGGGGCAGGAGGGCCAGGAGGGGTGAAGTGAACCAAGTAGCAGAATGTTCAGCTCTGCCATCTGGGCGGGAAGGATGGTTGTACCCTCTGTTGGGGTTGGTGGCCTAGACTGTCTGCCACTCAACCTCCCCTGGATGGCGTTGTCACTTCCCAGGCAGTCTCCACCTCCAGTGTACTTGGGTGGGGGTGGGGGATGGGAGGCACTGGCCATGGGTGTTCAGCCCCCTTTCATCGTGGTTGTGGAGTATGGTGGTGCTACTCCTCGCGAAAGCTTCAATATTTATCTTCTCTGCTACTGGGGACAGTTCATGAGCTTTCTTTGCCATGGATAGTTCAGGGAAATCTGCATGAACCCGAAGCAGTCACTAGTCATTCTCGACTCTGGACAGCTCAGGAACAAACACTTGGGGCCCTCGCTTGGCGATTCCTTGGAAGGGAATCTTGTGGAGATGAAGTCCTCGATTCAGCGAAAGCAAATGACTGACCCATCCGAGCTACTCAGGATCTGGGCAAATCTTAACTTCAGGTTATTAGGATTAAAAGCTCTGCATGTTTGGTCTTTGTGAAAGCTGGAAGAAGTACATGTAACCATTTTTGGTTCTAAATACATTAAATACAGACCAGAGATCCTCCACAACCTAATTCGTTACCAGCCTTGTGAGAAGTTACTCTTATTTGTCATAGGCACCCTGTCATAGATGGGGAATCTGTGTGTTAAGAACCAGTTTCATAACATTAAAAACAGCAAAAGTGGTCTCAAAGATACAGAAAAAAGCAAGCATTTTCTTACATAAATAGTAAACATGCAAAGCCAACAATCAAATTAAAAACTAGGCCATATAAGTTCTTTTCTGAAGGCTTTTCTTTTTTAAAATACATTTATTTATTTATTTATTTATTTGAAAGGCAAGGCGGGGGAGGGGGGGAGAGAGAGAATGAATCTCCCATCTGCTGGTCAGCTGGTTCACTCCCCTAAGTCTGCACCGGCTGGGGAGACACTGAGAACTCAGTCCAGTCTCCCAAGTACTTGAGCCATCGCCAGTCTCCCAGACTGTGCATCAGCAGGAAGCTGGAATCAGCAGTGGAGTCAGGACTTGAACCCCCTCTGAGATGCGGTGTCCCAAGCGCAGCTTAAACACTATGCCCAATGCCCACCCCACTGAGGTCTTTTTTTTCCCCATGGACTGAGCGGGCTGAGTTTTCTAAAAATGTGAGTCTATTGATGTCGGATAGAAAATGGCATCTTTCTATCGACCTTTCTTCATTGCTCGCTGGGCCTTAGAGCTGTGTTTGAAGCTGGAGTTATCTCCCGAACTGGCTGTGGCCACCGCGTGCACAGGCGCTCTGTGATCCACCGGGCGGCAGCTGCTGCGAGGGGCGGCTCCCTGGGCGCCCCTCCCTGACTTTGCTGGCGGAATTCCTTCATGCTTCCGAAGAGGCCCTTAAAGTCTTCTGTACTCTGACATTGAACCCAAAGGTCCGTTCCTGGAGGTGATGAAACGTGGCCTTGGGAGTAGTAAAAAACGTCTTCACATCCTTCTAAGTCTAGAAGGGGATCGGTTCTTTGGCTCAACTGCTGCTCGATTCTGAGGCTCATGGAGCCAGTGCATCTGCTTAGGTTTCCCCTACGCTAACAAGTGTTTCTACTTTATAAAAGAGCCCATCGCTTTTTTTTTTTTAATAACCAAGAAAGTGCTCTGTCCCTTTTTCAAATGCTTTTCATGGCCTTCAAAATTGTACTCACAATAAATGACATATCTTTCTTTTTGACTAAATACTGTGTTTCTAAAACCACGGCCTTTCTTGATACTTTTATTGATGCAAATCTGCACATCATAGTTAATTTTCTTTGATACACTGGAACATGAACACTTAAACTTTTTTTAAAAAAAGTGTTGCCAAAAAAAAAAAAATCTATGTTTTCCCAAAGAGCCCGATGAGCCTCCACCGGTCTTGACCTTGCCATGTGTTGGTGGTTCGCAGAGGTTTCACTCAGGTGAAGACGAGACCTTGAAGTCGGGATGGCAGCGGGACAGCTGTTGAAGACAGCGCTGCCGGGGCTCAGCATCAACTGCAGACGGCAGCTCCCTTTCCAGCTGGCCCCAGTGAGCTCACCCTGTGGCTTCCACACCTTCGACACATCGCAGTTTGATAACGCTACAGGCGTTATGTCTTGTCTGTTTATCTGGATGGCAGGCAGACCTAAGGTACGCAGAGTTTCAGTGGCTGGCCTAGTGGCCAGCTTAACTGAAGGTCATTGAATCTGGGGGCCGGTGCTGTGGCAGAGTGGGCTAAGTCTCTGCCTACGGCACCAGCATCCCTTATGGGCGCCAGTTCGTGTCCCGGATACTCTTCTTCTGATCCAGCTCTCTGCTTATGGCCTGGGAAAGCAGTGGAGGATGGCCCAAGTGCTTGGGTCCTTGTACCTGTGTGGGTGAAGCTCCTGGTTCCTGGCTCCTGATAGGCCCAGCTCCAGCCATTGTGGCATTTGGGGAATGAGCAGGTGGATGGAGGATCTCTCTCTCTTTGTGGCTCTTTCTCTCAAATAAATAAAATCTTTTTTAAAAAAGAAATTGAATCTGACTATCAATATGAACTCTGGCCTTAAATAAAGTATTGTGAACTATGTTTTCACAATAAAAGGTTTAATAACTCACTTGAAGACAGAGTAGTATTATACTTTCTCTTTTCAGTGGTCAGAAGGCAAACAATAAAATTCAACTACCCTTCGGGACACAATCACTTTATGAATATGGATAAGACCATTATGACCAAGCAGGAAATACAGAACAGGCAAGGCATATAAAATGGAATTATTTAAAGCATTACAGTAAAGCTCATCTGAAATGGGACAAACAGGACTCCAAGTTATCTTGGCCCAGACACTCCTTTCCGATGAAGACGAATGCTCATCTCAGTTTTCCCTACATTTCCAGGAACAAAACTCAGGGCTTCTCAATACACAACTTGCCCGGGCTGGGAGCCTCTCCATTTGTTCCGGAAGTGCCCGGGAGGAAAGCACATCCCACTGGGCATGAGCGGGAGCCTCTAAAAGCAAGCTCGTAATCACCCACGGCATTTCTCGGCTTGCTTCTGGCTGATGCCATCTGGCAGAAGAGTGGCCCCACGTCTGGTGCAAAGGCAGCAAAAATCTCCCCACTCCTCTGCACCAGCCTCCTGTCCCTGATGTCTGTGGCGGACTCGCTGCACACCGACGTGCCCCAGGCTGCACCTGGGTCCCAACTGGCCTTTTTGTAGCTGAGAGCGGCACCTGCTATTACTGACCACGAAGCGCAGAGCTGGGTTTGTGGAGGCACGTCCCCTCACCACGCTCGTCTTTGCACACACTCCCAGTGGGGACTCCTGCCCTCGGCACCTGGGGCAAGCCAGGCTCCGGCCAATGTGAGTGCCCTGAATTCTCCCAACACTCAAGGGCCCTGAGCAAAGCTGGGTTCCCTTTGCCACTTCTAGGGAGGATGGTCAGCAAATCTAAAGCAGCTGCCAATTTTACTACCCCATGCACACAGCCCGAGACTACAAAATGTCCAAATGTCTTGTTCTTAGGTTTCCTTTAATAGGGGGAAAAACCCCTATGTTCTCTTAGCTCCTCTAAATGGTGCCCAGATTCCAAATATCAGACAGAATCATAATTTCCTCCTAAGTTCCTATTAATAACTTTTAGTATTGGCATGAAGGAAATTTCAGTGGCAAAGTATTTTTTAAAAATAAGGAAAGGATGACATTTTTGGTTTCTAGACATTGTGGTAAGTACTTAAAAATTTATTACAGGGTAATTAAATATTTTGTGCAGCTGGAACGTCAATCTGCATTTTCAGAATTTTAATTTTCCATTTTTAAAACACTGTTTCTCTTCTGGTATTCAGAGCTAAGGCCCCTTATGCCATTGCTATATTTTCACTGAATTCTTTTCCACCCCCTAAATGTGTTCACAATCATTTTTTTGGGTTAACTACTGGTTGTTTTTGGAGAGGGGTGCCGGGTATTAAAATGGGTGATTTTGTGATTAAGTATACTAATTCAAGGTCCTAACTTTGAACTTAAGTTAGAGTTGACATTTTGTTGTTGCTGTTAATAAATAAAAATGCCCGAAAACCAGCGATGATTCTTGAATTTCATTATCAGTAAGGATCAGAAGCAAAAATATTTGACTGAGTGTGGAGAAACTTCCCTCACTGTGAATCAATTTTATTAGCATGATTTATCCCGAGGGCTAGTTTGCAAAGTGGCTACCTTCATTCAGCAACTCTGCAAAATTTACAAATTGGTGCCGACTGTGTGATGGAGGGAAGAGCTGAGCTTTGGAAAATATTTCCCTAAACGTTCACAAATAATCTGGATTATCCAGCACATGGCGGGCCTGCACGAGTGCCAGTATTTCTTTGTGAGTTCGGGGTCCAGGGGACTCACGGTCATCTGCAAACTGTTGTCCAGACGCAAAGGAAAGGATCAGAGCTCCCAGGGGGTCAGCTTCACTCTTGGCTCCTCTCGGGGCTGCAGGCATCTGGGCACAAGCACCCCCTTCAGCTGGGACCCTCCAGAACTCAGAGGGTCTCTGATCCACCTGCCCACCCTGACTTTTCCTCAAGGGCAAATTCAAAGGATTTTAGGCTCTCTGAAGCCCCCTGTGCTGTGCCCTGATGAGCGGCCTCTCTTCTCCCCTGCTTCTCTTGTAGAAACTCTCCTGGGGCCGCCTCTCCCCTGCCTTGCCGTTTCTGTTCACAGTGAAGCCATCATCCCTACCAGCTCCACCCCGATGCTTGTGTCTGATAAATCTCTGGCCACCGACCCAGGTTTTCTTATCTGCTGGAACTCTATTGTCTAAACCCAGACTCAGCCTTCTCTCCCCCCAACTCCAATCTGTGCCACACATTGTTTTAGGCTTGGAACCTTGGGCCCACATGTGTTTCTTTCTCTTTCACAATCATTCATTCAGGTGCTACAGAAGCTTCTAGAATCTTTGACCTGCTTTCTACTCTCAGAAAAAGGCTTCTCTCGCTGGGGACTTGGACCGACTCCTGGGAATACAGCACACGCTTCCTAAGGTTCCCTCTGCCTTCAGCCTCTGTGTGCCCAAATCATGCCCCCGCCTGCTCTTGTGCGACAAACACTCATCAACCAGTTTTGATGGTGTCACTCCTCTGCTGCAAACCCCTCAGTTACTGCCTGTTGCCTGTAACATGAACGTGGAACTTCTCAACCACGGAGGCACTGCCTTGTAGTAGAAGGAGCAAGAGTGAGTGGTGCACACATGGAGTTCTGATTTCTGCTATGTGGCCACGGGCACACTCCAAGCTTCTCCTCGCTTCAGCTTCCTGCAGTGTCAATACTACTTACTGATATCTTTGAAGACTGCCATAGAATAAAAATAGCCTTCATTTATCGAAAGTTTATTGCATGCTGCACTTTTAAAACATGCATTATCCTCTCAGTCTTCATAACCATGTTCCATGGTTTCCTCCATATTTTTTTTTTTTTTTTTTTGGACAGGCTGAGTTAGACAGTGAGAGAGAGAGAGACAGAGAGAAAGGTCTTCCTTTTTCTATTGGTTCACCCCCCAAGTGGCAGCTACGGCCGGTGCGTTGCAGCTGGCACGCTGCGCCGATCTGAAGCCAGGATCCAGGTGCTACTCCTGGTCTCCCATGCGAGTGCAGGGCCCAGGGACTTGGGCCATCCTCCACTGCCTTCCCAGGCCACTGCAGAGAGCTGGACTGGAAGAGGAGCAATTGGGACAGAACCAGTGCCCCAACTGGGACTAGAACCCGGGGTACCAGTGCTGCAGGCGGAGGATTAGCCTAGTGAGCCGTGGCGCCGGCCCTCCATTTCTAAGTTAAGAGACTCGGAGAAACCAGGCAACCTGCCCAATTCCAGCCCATGTGACTCCAGTTTACCCGACCTGTGCTGAGGCTTTGCCCAGGACTCTAGGTTGTCAGTAAATGAGTTTCCTTCCATAATCTGACTCCAACATATCTTAAAAAAAAAAAATTAAAATTTTTTTTTTTTTTTTTTTTTTTTTTGCCAGGCAGAGTTAGTGAGTGAGAGAGAGAGAAAGGTCTTCCTTCCGTTGGTTCACCCTGCTAATGGCCGCCACGGTTGGTACTGTGCTGATCCGAAGCCAGGAGCCAGGAGCTTCTCCTGGTCTCCCATGCGGGTGCAGGGACCCAAGCACTTGGGCCATCCTCCACTGCACTCCCAGGCAACAGCAGAGAGCTGGACTGGAAGAGGAGCAACCTGGACTAGTACCCGGCGCCCCAACTGGGACTAGAACCCGGGGTGCCGGCACTGCAGGCAGAGGATTAGCCTACTGAGCCACGGCGCTGGCCCCCTTCCCGCATTTCTACCAAGTGAAATCCTATTCCTATCCCAAACTCCAGCTCCACGATAACGCCGCTGCTTCCTTGGAGTTCCCCCGTAGCTGTGGTTCGTCTTACACGAAGGCCACGCTCTCTTTGTATTAGCACCCCTCCCCCCTTTCCATGGGGGTTTGAGCTTTCCTCTCGGATCGACAGCTCTTTGTGGGCAAGGAGTGGGTTCCATGGTCTTCCTCCTCCTTGAATGGGACAGACCAGGCGCTCAGCGAAGGTCTGCAGAATATTTCATTCTTGAGCAAATTTACTCAAGGCTTGAAGAGTTGGGCTGAATCTACAGTTCGTGTGGAGTAAAAATTCTCAACCGTTAGAGGTGGTTATCAAAGGGAGAACAATAATTGCAATGTGAGGTGGAGATGGGGCCAATTAGTCTTTCTCCTCTACCAATAAAAAGGCAGAGAGAGTGAACATGATATGGTTTTAGGCAAAGTCCCTAACAGCAGGGGCCAGCAGTAGGAGGCCTGCTTAGGTTTGCTATCTTAATTGGCCTATTTAAAAAAAATATTTGCGGCACTATAAAGAAAAGATGTATGGATTTGCCTTTGAAGGTGTATGGATTTACATTACACACACACTCTCTCTCTCTCTCTCTCTCTCTCTCTCTCTCCAAATAAGATAAGAGAGTGGATTTTAAAAGAAAACACTTAATCCACCCAGTTTACATTCCTGCAGCTTCCAACTTCACATGCCCAGATGCATAAATAAAAAATACCGAAGAAGGAGATCAGATAACACAAGTGGGAACTCAGTCAGAGGAAGGTTCCCTCGCACTGTAAGAAACATCACTCTAGGCAGAAAACTGCTCCCAGATCCTTAACTCAGAAGGAGCAGGTGGAGACACGATAAGGCAGCTCCGGCCGGGCCGCACGTTGCCGCTGTGGCTGGCTTGGATAAATATTTTTATTGCAAACACAATGCTACGTGATGGGCCAAATGATCGGTTCTGCAAAGGATTTCACATGGGGTTGCGCCTTCCAGGGGGACGGAAGTGGAACCCAGGTTCCAGACACCTGGGGCAGCAGCCTCCGGGCTGGTGTCAGTGCAGCGGCAGCTCCACCGTCACCTCCGTGGAGCAAAGCTGGGGAAGGCAAACCACAGTTGGGAGAAAGCTCAGTCGACCTCAAGATATTTCTTCAAGAAGTGTGAGATTCTCAGGACCCTGTGAACCCATCATCCTGTTATGAAACGGTGAGAGGTCTTCAAAAAGTTCATGGAAAGCATGCATTATGAAAAAACTATGTGTGGATTTCAATTTTTTTTTGTTGGTGCCAAAATAAATCCCATTTTGCATGAGCTTTCGGAAGTCCCCTTGCAGCTCCTCTTTCTAAGGAAATCGTTATCTTTTCTGTTTTCCTTTCACCCCCAAACTGTGGGGCTCTGCTTGCTGAACAGAGAGCTGAACTCCAGTCAAACCCGTCATTTCCACGTTTTCAAAACACACGTGGAGCACCGGCGTGGCTCAGTCTGCAGTGATGCGCAGCTTCGGGGGGGGGGGTGGGGAGGTGGCAGAGAGGAAGCCTCGGCTTCTTCCCTGTTTGCATCCCCCCACTGACCCAGGCTGGGGCCGAGAAGAGTGAGACAGAGGAGATGGGCTAAGCGGCATGGAGAACGCTCTGCAGTGGGAGAAGGCTAACCGGGCAATTAGGAGGCTGATGCATTTGTTTATCTCGATGATTGCGCTCTACTTAGTTGAGTCGTTTCTAAGTGTTCTGTGGTTCAGGAGATTCCCCTCCCCGGCTCATCAAGTCCAAACCCTTCCACGCACCTGGTAGTTCCACGAAAGAAGGAAAACCATCCTAAGCACTGGGTATGGGTTTTGGTGGACCTTTATAATAATACACTTGCTAAGATAATTACAATAAACAGTGCATACCAAGCCCCAAACACAGAAGAGCTGAAAAAAAAAAAATTCAACTATGGTTGCTCCCATCTCTTGGAAGTATCATGTTAAACATGAGTACTCCTAGCTCAAGGCTTTCTAAGAGTGTTTCTAAATCACCAGGTTAACCTGTGATTGTGGAAATACAATATAGATGAACAGAACTTTTGAACAGGAAGGGATTTTACAGCAATCACTCAGGTTTGGGCTTCTTTCATCAGTATGGCACACAACTCTATAATAAAATATGTGAGCCACAGAAAAACTGCTTTCTGGATCAAATCATCTTAGGAAGCTCCAGCTCAAAGGAGGTTAAACAGGTCTCTTTACCAAAGGGCACGACAAAGTAAAGATGGCCAAAGAGGCTTTGACTTCGCTGGGGTCCATGTCTTCTACTCTTGCCTCTGGGCGGGCTCGGTCTTTGACAGAGAACCGTAGAAGTGACGCTGCCAGTTCTGGGCCTGAGCCTCCTGGGGCTCACGGTTTCCATGTCTGAGCTATTGCTGGGACTGCTCTCTAGGGCTCCACAAGGCTGCCATGCTCCACCCAACACACAGCATCAGGTGCCCACCATGTGAGGGGGCCATGGTGGGCTGGAGCACTTGTGTGCTGTGACTGGCATCCCAGCCAACATCTGGCTGTGCCTGCATGAAACCCAAGTGATAGCAGCCCCGCTGAACCCAGTCAACCCTCAGCACCAAAACAGAGGATAATAAATTACTGTTTTATAATGGTTATTTAAGCCATTAAGTTTTGGGGTCACAAAAGTACTGTTCAGCATGCAATTGGCAAACAGTACTGCTCATTAAATGAACGACGGACTGGTGAGTGATATAAATGAGACCATAGATATGGCTTGCCACATTTCCTAAATCCGACATCTGAATACTTGCATGCGTGGATTTCAAAAATGTTTTGCACCAAAATAAACTTATTTTAAAATTCCACTTTCCATGAGCTTTGTGAAGTTCTTTCATACTTTGAAGCAACCACAGGAACAGGGCTTGATGTGATACAAGCTAGAGAAATGCTGAGAGAGGGGACTGAAGTGTCACAGTTGGGGAAATACAGGCCTAGTTCTACCTCTTCATGTTACAGATTAGAAAAGAGAGACCTAGAGGAGCAGAGAACTGCCTAAGGAAACAAGGAACTAATTTCCTTTCTGGTTAAACCAAATGGATATGGACAAAATGGCTTCCCCATCCATGTAATCACAACTTTAGCTAATTAAAAATACCAGGTTTCTCAGCAGGCGGCCCTCTCTTTCTGTTCCGTGACAATGTCTTTGTGTCCAACCAGTCATTCTCCATCAGACCTGTCTAAAGTGGTACATTCCTATGGAGGAAATAAGAATATTGGCCTGAAGTCTGGACCAACCTCCCCCCAAGCCGCAGATCTACAGCAACATCTTGGCTCTGTAGTTTTAAACCAGTTGCCCTATAGAAATCTTTCTGAGGACCAGAATGCTGGAGGAACACCTCCTCTATTGAATCAGGTCTTCGTGAGGGGTCCAGACTTTCACGTTCCCCCAGTCTGTGTGACAGCTTCCACGTCTCTTCCTCCATATGAGGAGTAAAGGATATTATCTCTAGTTGGGTTCTGTTTTTAAAACAATGTTAATGCCAACTGGGTCAAGATCTGGGGTATCCAATTTTTACTTTTCAAATACCATTATAGCCCATGCCACAGCTTCCTAATCAAGTCTCCAAAGCTAAGAACCACTTCAATAGTTGAAAAAAAGTTTCATCTAATTATCTCCTTTCCCTACTTTGAATTGACCAACCATGTATCTTTTTCTGGTTTTATCAAAGAGGCTGCCAGGACAAAAGCACATCCAATTTTAAGTAAGCTTTAGTTAGCAGACTTAAAATTGATCATGCATTTTAGTTTCAGTAACTTGCAATTTCTATAGCCTTTGATAATTCACTTTAAAGAGCAAACTGTCTTTAATGACAAGGCTTAAAAGAGACGACCTTTCTGAACAAAATATGAAAGCTCAGAAGAAATGGTTCTTTTAAGGAAACTATGAATTAAAATGACCTTGTGTTCTGAAACTTTTCTCCCACCATTTTTGATGTTTTACCTTTCCTTCTTCCTCTCAGAAAGAAAGCTAAAACCCCACTGCCTTTCATGGATGGTGATGCACTTCAATAAGACAGAGCTGTTAATTGTTAATTCAAACTCACAGTTTCTTCTCTCTGCACTTTCTCTGCGGAGTCCCTTAACGAGGTTGCTGGCCACTGAAAGCATATGCCCGCGCCTGGAGAAACCACGGTTAAAGTGGGGCATTAGAGGGCCGGGTTCCACGCTGAACCATTTCCCTTGAGTCCTGGCCACTTCTTTTGTGCAATCCATGGAGTGAGTCTCCCTCTTCTCGCTCCCTTCTGTCTCCACCTTCCATTTCCTTTGCTCCACTGTGGCCCCGGATGGTTGAGGAGATTGCAAAATCCGAGGTCAGACCCCTGCTTGGTGACACAGAAATGGGGGCCTGAAACTAACAAGGCAGGTGACCCGCCAGCTAACTCTCCTTTAACTGCCCTCTTCCTTGACTCCCGGATAATAGCACTCATCAGGAACCCCGTGATCCCACAGCTTTCCTTCTGCTTGGCTTTTTCCAAATGCCGCTACCTGTTGACGGTTCCATGCCCAAGGATGAAAAGCACAGGTGGACGGCTCAGGTACAGCAGCTGATAATAACTGGAGATGTAACTAAATTAGAAACTTGTGATGAACAATTGATCTTTCACCAGATAAAAGAACGTATGGAATCTTAGATGATTTTATAATAAGGCACAGTGTTTATAATTTATCTCCCGAGCCCGTGCTGTTTCTCCCAGTAGCCATTTATACACGCAGGGCTCAGCACAGTTAGGAATTTTTTAACATGCCAAATGCAATTTTTCTTGCTCTTCCTTTATCAGAGAACATTCATAAAAACCTGAGTGTCAGCCACACCTTCCTCTCTCACCCAATCAAACTGACCAGAAAGTGTCATTTCGCTTACTCCCAGACATCCATGGCACAATTCAGAAGGGAACCAGGATCCGGGCAATGTCAAAGGTTCACCAGTGTTTGGAATTCATAACCCTTGGAATAAGGGGAAGAAAGAATAGCAGGCAACTTCCCAAAACACCTACTGATGTTTACTCATGGAAAACAAATACTCTTGAGTGGGAGCGTTCCAATTCCAGCATACAATACAATTCACAACGTGTGTTCACTTTAAGCTAATAACCTTACTAATGAAATCTGTTGAGCTTTAGCCTGTTTTTCATGGTCTCTACAGAAGTACTTAACATTAATCATGTAGTCTTAATCTTTCCCTTCCAAGTACTAAATCATCGTCTAAGTACCAACTGTCCCCGTTTGTCGGGTGGCTATAACAGCATCTGCTACGATTCTGCTTTTTACTGAATATTCTCGAGGCAGTGCTGTGGCATACTGCCTATGCAGGAAAAGCCTTATCTTTGGAAGGGCAGAGACTCAGTCCCGCAGGAGGTCAGGGTGAGCTTCCAGGAGCAAGGTGGCCCCGCAGACCAGATGCAGACACCGCTTAGCACATGCAAGCCAGGCCTCCCCGTGCACGACAGGCCCGGCTTTAGAAATGGCTGTAAAACCTGCTACTTCCTTATCACCTCCAGGTCTCAGTCACAATACAGAGAAGGGCAATTAATCCTCAGGCAGCAAACAGACATGGGCGTGGGAGAGAGAAAAGAATTTGGAAAAAGTATAAATAAACTTTCATTTTACAGTAAGCCAGCTGATTGCGGTCCCGCCCACGGAGCAGATTTTTTAGAATCTCTCGTAACGCCCGTGGCACACACCACAACACCATCAGAAGAATCTGGAGCATCCACTGGGGCAGCTCAAAGTTCCCTAGGCAAGTCAGGGCTGACCAATCAGCACAAAACTGCCCATCGGCATCCGGCTGGGGAGGGGGAGCCTGCCCCAGACATCCCTCCCCAGAGCAACAGAAAACCAAGTCGGTTAAAGCACGCTTCTGTCCTTACACCATGACCCTCCACTCCCAGGCTTTCTTAAGGATCACCGACTGATAGATACCACCATGAAAACAACCACCGTAACAAGAGAGATCGAGAACGTAGCCGTCAAACCACAGCCGCCACACCAAGCACTTCCACCAGTGCCGCCTCTGGAGTGTCCAGAGCAGACTGGAAACCAGTAAGACCGTATTTGGACCGATATCTGACGACCCAGTGATTTTATTCTAAACACCCATTTCATGCACTAGTCGTGGATTTGATCTTTGACATTGGTATTTTCCCCAAAGTACAACTGGACGTTGTAAGGTCTTGCTAGGGAAAAGTACCATGTTTTAGCAAATGAGGTATGATAAAAAGTAGAAATAAAACTGGTAAGTACAAAATAATATTTTAATAATATATGAACATGAACATGAACACAAGATAAACTGGTTAAAATGTGGGATATGATACTGCAAACGTGATTTTGACCATATGCAATTGGTAAAATTCTATGCAAAAGCATGGACAAGGTATACCATCAGAAATCATGACTTTTCCCAAGATAAGCAATTCTCAGCACACACCTGAATGCACACAAATGTGGAAATCAAATAAAGGAATGTTTACAAATTGATTTAGGTAGACACACAAAAAAACCCAGCTCGTTAGTGTGTGGATGATGTATGTTTTTATGATCTTAATTACATTAAGTATTAAAAAAATGCCACTGATCTCACAGTTTACTTTACAATATCCAAATCTTCAAACCTGCCAGAAGGCGTCCACAGTGCAGCCCAGATAACTGCAACTCTACCTTCTCCCGTGCAGTTACCTGAAAAAGAAAAACCTCGGTTACGGCTTCTCCTAGGTTTAACATGTCTGTCAGCTATCAAACGTGTTCACATTCTGGAAAAGTTAGAGAAGGGTTAAAAAGATATTTGAAATCAAAATCTCATCATTTATGCCTATAATGGATCAAATCTTATCTATATCAAGCAAACTGAATCTTTTGAAAAGTAAATGATTTACAAGCTCTTTCCTTTTAATTCAATGCCAAATAAGTGATTCAGTCTCAGTGCACTACAAGGAAGTTTGAACTGGAGCAGGTGAATGCAATCCATGTCAGTGACACCGCTGGGAACCGAACCTTTTACTAAAGAAGGTCTTCTGCATCCCCGAGCAATGCACACTGGGGCCCTCCAGTCCTGTGAGCGTTGCGACATCGTTGAGCAGTTGACTTACTCTGGCCGCAGCGCCAAACCCCCAGGGGTTCGGGCACTTTGAAGATGTGAGCTATTAGAGCAAGAACTGTGTCTTAAAAGAAGACAGGGTATCCTTAGCCATGCAACTGGGCTTCTGGACAATGTTTTGTTGTGATTACCCTGGTGAGGCCTGCGCCTGCCAGCTCCCTCCCACTCCAGCATCTCAGTTCTGATGGTGCTGGCGAAGCCTTGCGATGAAGACGCAGGTGACGTCTCAGACAGGCTGCTTACTGCAAACAAGTCTTTCTGCCCAAACTGCTGTTGCGTCTCTGAGTGTTAAGACTCAGATGTCAATCCAGGGGGCTGTCGGGTGCAAACAACACAAATGAACACAGGGGCACCCTGCCATACCTTCTGCCTTGGTATGTCGTCAGTTCTTCTTGAAGGATGGACGCTCTCTTTTGCAGAAAGTTAACCTAGAAATGACACCTTGTGTGAGAACAGGTGAACATGGCTTACATGTCAACATGGCACAAACAGTATGGTAGGATTTTATTTAAATTCAGACAATTCCCTAAAGAAAACACAGAGGATTTGTTGAACATCTGTGTCATATTCTTTATAGCTGGTCACGTCTCCTCCCTACTGAAATTCCATCAGACTAGGGAATCAAGTTCAAAGTCCTTGTTACTGAGCCCCGTGGACCTGGCCATGCTATTTCAGTGGCTTTGTCTCTCCCTGCTCCCGTCCCACCATGGCTACCTTACACAAGAATCCTTCCAAAAATTCGAAGAAGAATGGAATTAAAAAATAAGTTTAGTTTGGTGCAAAAACCCTGAAATCCATGCAGGTTTTTTCATACTACTTATTTTCTATGAACACTCGAGATCTTTTGTAGGCATGGATTTCAACATTTTTTTGCGCACAAATCAACTTACCTTTAATTCCACTCTCCCACGAATGCTTGGAGTACGCTCCTGCATCACGGTTTTTATTCTGTTGCCCTTCGGCACAGGCACTCTCTTTCTTTGGAGTGCTCGGCTGTCTCCTGATTCACCTTCCACGGCTGGTTCAAATGTCACCCTTCCCACTGAATTCTTCCACTTGCTCCCTGCTAATGCACCTAGGGAGGCAGCAGAGGATGGCCCAAGTACTTGGGTCCCTGCCACCCATGTGGGAGACCCAGATGGAGCTCCTGGTTCCTGGCAGTGGCTTGGCTTAGCCATGGCCATTGTGGCCATCTGTGAAGCAGCAGGTGGAAGATCTCTCAGAGAGTCTGTGCTCCGTGTTCCTGTGCTGGCCCTTCCCCCGCTGCATCCGGCTCACTGGGCTCCTTTCTCTCTCGCACATCGGAAGGGCTCTTGTGGGACGGGCATGACCCTGTTGCACATCTTCGCGCCCCCGGTTTATTTTACAGGGCGGCGCGTATGACTGGTATTCACTAGCTGTTGAATGAATGAATGAGTGCAAAGAAAATCACTGCTCTCTAGAAACCTCAGTCCATCCTGGGGGATCCCTTGAGGTCAGAGAGACAGCATTTTCTGGTGGAAAGAGCCTGAGCTTAGCCTGGGGAAAGGCCAGCTTGGGCTCAATCCCTGGCTCAGCCTCTTAGGATAGCTACTGAAGCCCTTGATGCCTATCTGTGAAATGGGGTTGATGACAGCTACTTCTCAAGGTTAAAATCAGCAACAGACACTGCCTAGGGCAGCGCCCACAGCAGGTACCTCCTCATACCTGTGTTCTTGGGGGGCTGGGGGATACACGGAGGAAACTGGGTTGCTTAGCATGTTTCCTTAAATCAGAACCTTCCAACGCACTTGATTACTGGGAAGCATACATTTCTACACTGTGAAAGATAACTATATCAAGCATAAATTCTAAAGCACTTTATACAACCAAATAAAAACCGTTTGGGGCTAACTTATAGGACCCGCGTAATGCAATCAAGAGTCAGCGGCATTCGGTCTGAGTTGTTTACTCGCAGCCTCTTTGGTCTGAACTGAAACCATGGCAACGGTTGATTCTGAAACATAGTTATGCAAGAGAGTGCAGCTGGCAGCACCAAAAATGTGCTTGAAAGAGAGGAAAGCACAGTCATTCTAAATGGGTGCTTATCAGAGTGGTCCCGGGGGTTTCACTTACTTCCACTGTCAACGCTGGTCTTAATTTTATCCGATTGCTCAAATGACCCCTAGGACGACTGATCATTTTGACAGTTGCAAGGGTTGCACTGTTCCGCTCCCCTCCCCCACCCTGCTTTGCAACTGGAATCCCAACAATTTTCAAAAAACACAAGCACCTGTGCTTTCGAACTAAATCTGCTTGGCTCTGTGGCCTGTGACTCCTCCGCGCAGCTGCCAGCACTCTCTTTCCGGGTCAACATCTAGTTGGAAGGGCTGCAGTGGCTTTTATTACAGTGAAAAGATACGAATGATAACAGAAGTCCTGCAGGTGGGTATCGGGTTTCTCCTTTGCCCTCCACCCCCAGGAGGGTGTCAGCTCCCGCCTAGCTGGCCCCAAAGTTAATGGGCAAACCACCCCTCCAGGAGAATGGTTCATGTAAATAAACATTACTTAACTCTTTCTCCTCCTGCACTTATTTTGATATCCTGGAGCCACTACAAGAGCCCACAGAAGCCTGGCAGACCAAAGCCCAAGCACTGATTTAGCGAACATTTCAGTTTCAGCTGGGACTTTTTGCTCAGGGGAATATAAAAGGAACGGCTAAAACTTGCTCGACCTCTCATCTTACACCTTATAAATAGCTGGTGTGAATGTCATCAAGCTGTATCATTTACTTTATTTGTAAATGCATTTATTGAACACCTACTGTGTGCCAGGCACAGTTCTGGGCACAGACAGTACAGATTCTTTCCCTCATGGAACTTCTCCAGGAAAACACATGTCTTAAATTTCTCAGTGTGTTGGAAGTGGGTGTATCTGAGCTCTTTCTCAGATCGGCACATGCAAACATTAAACATGGAAGTTTAAAGAACTTTATGTTGGAAGTTTTGAGTAAGTATCTAAAGCTAACCGAATTTTATCTTTCACATTATATTTTATACACTATATTGAAAACCACACATTTCAGCAAGAAATAATATTTAACCTAATTGAATACCTTGTCATTATCTTAGCTCAAACTTAAAATATCTTATCTCTCACAATCATATAATACACCAGGACAAAAATCCTTCTAATCCTCTCTGTCACTCTGCCATCAAATAAATACATACATACATAAATATTTTTTAAAAAGATAATAAAAATATGGGCTGGCATTGCAGCACACTGGGTTAAACTGCTGGCATCCCATATCAGAGCACTGGTTTGAGTCTCTTCTGCTTCATTTCTGCTTCAGCTCCCTGCTAATGCACCTAGGGAGGCAGCAGAGGATGGCCCAAGTACTTGGGTCCCTGCCACCCATGTGGGAGACCCAGATGGAGCTCCTGGTTCCTGGCTGTGGCTTGGCTTAACCATGGCCATTGTGGCCATCTGTGAACCAGCAGATGAAAAATCTCTCTCTCTCTCTCTCTATCTCTCTCCCTCTCTCTAACTGCCTTTCTAATAAATAACTAAATCTTAAAAAAATGCTTCTAACTTAACTGTGCTTTTGATTTCTCTGTACTTTGACACAGTGACGAATCAGCAGTGTGCTAAGTGATGGAATTTCGGATCCAGGAGCAGAGTGAAAGGGGAAGTTGTATTGGAAAGTGGACTGCACATGAATAAAAGCCACCATCACTGAACTTCTCAATTGTGAGGGTGCTTTTAAAAAAATCTTACAGAGCTTTAAACTTGTAAGAAACAAATTTAAAACAAAATAAAAACCAAAAATAATCTCAGGGAGTAGTAGGTTATCCTATGACATGTTGATTTCTGGCATCAGTTCAGAAATCAAATTTTTTTTTTCTTTTTTTTTTTTTTTTGACAGGCAGAGTGGACAGTGAGAGAGAGAGACAGAGAGAAAGGTCTTCCTTTGCCGTTGGTTCACCCTCCAATGGCTGCCACGGCCGGTGCGCTGCAGCCGGTGCACCGCGCTGATCCGATGGCAGGAGCCAGAAACCAGGTGCTTCTCCTGGTCTCCCATGGGGTGCAGGGCCCAAGCACCTGGGCCATCCTCCACTGCACTCCCTGGCCACAGCAGAGAGCTGGACTGGAAGAGGGGCAACCGGGAAAGAATCCGGCGCCCCGACCGGGACTAGAACCCGGTGTGCTGGCGCCGCTAGGCGGAGGATTAGCCTAGTGAGCTGCGGCGCCGGCCAGAAATCAAATTTCTTTGCAAGTTTATTTTCAGGAGACGCACTTCACCCAAATCCCCGAGAAATGTCCTGATTCTATAATCACCTGTGACTTCAGGGAGGAAATGGTGTCTTCAAGTTCCTGTCTTAGAGACGCTGGCATCAACCCTTTGAATTTTGTTTCATATTCTTGTCGGATGTAAGTTATCTAAAAATGGGAAAAAGAGGAAGATTATCATTTTCACCACAGAAATGATTGTTCTGAATTCAAGAAATCCAGGAAAAGTACCTACCTACCCATCAAAAAGACCAGTTTGCTACGTATGACACAGTGGAAATCGGAGAAAAGAGCTGCAAAGCCAAGGCCACCCAACCTGACCTTGTGACCGTGGAGAGACGGTCCCTGCGACAACACTTCACTTCCATGCAACTGGCCTCAACTGATAAGCAAAATACTGGTTGCCAGGTGCTCTCCATGGCGGAGGCCCAACACCTGCCAGCCTGGCAGCCTTTCCTTGGTCAGAATGTGCGCGACAGCCCCTCCCAGCTGTGACCTGGCGGCAACTCACAGCAGGTCTCGGGTTTGATTAAAATATTCCCCCAAATTGGCAGGGACCTGGGGTGCTCATGTGAGTCACGTGATTCGGAAGATACGAACAAGCAGAGTGCACAGTTCTCTCTCCAGGACCCCTCAACAGGTGGACAGGCGGAGAGCCTTGGGCGGGGACAGCTTCCCTGGTCCCTTTGCCGCCAGATCACAGTCAGGACTATGCTCAACCAGCTGATGACCACTGGGCTGGTCAAGGGGAGGCTAGTGGCCCATCTCTGCCACCTCTCGAAAAGCTATCGGTGAGGGAGGTGCTCGAGCAGGAGGAAGTTGTGCGTGTGTGTGGCACGAATGAGTGTACACACTGGCTTCTTGCTCCAGCTATGTCTTCATGTTTCTCTTTCTCCTAATCTGAGATGTCCTAGAAAGAATTAGTTCAGGACTAGGCATTTGGTGCAATGGTTAAGATGCCACTTGTGATCCTACATTCTACATCAGAGTGCCTGGGTGTCAGTGACAGTCCCACTCCTGATTCCAGCATCTGAGACCTGGATTGAGTTCCTGGTTTCTAGCTTTGACCTAGCCTAGTCCTGGCTGGGGCAGGCATTTAGGGAGTAAACCAGAAGATTGGAGCTCTGTCCATCTGTCTCTCTACTTCTCAAACTAATTAATTAAGAAGAAATACTTACTTCAAAATCTGTTGTGTGTGCTGTATGTGGTTTAATTAGATATTAACCTGAATAGGAGTGAATCAAATAATTTATCAGACACACCTGGAAATAAGGACGTATACTTTTGTTTACAACTGACATCACTTGGTGAACTTCACTCGATGATGATTTAAAATAATTAGCCTTTTTTGTTTTTTTGACAGGCAGAGTGGACAGTGAGAGAGAGAGAGAGAGAGAGAGGTCTTCCTTTGCCGTTAGTTCACCCTCCAATGGCCGCCGCGGCTAGTGCGCTGCGGCCAGCGCACTGCGCTGATCTGATGGCAGGAGCCAGGTGCTTATCCTGGTCTCCCATGGGGTGCAGGGCCCAAGTACTCGGGCCATCCTCCACTGCACTCCCGGGCCACAGCAGAGAGCTGGCCTGGAAGAGGGGCAACCAGGACAGAATCCGGCGCCCCGACCGGGGCTAGAACCTGGTGTACCGGCGCCGCAAGGCGGAGGATTAGCCTAGTGAGCCGCAGTGCCGGCTCGTTAGCCTTTAAGTCCCAGCTTTTCTTACTAAACGGAATAGAGAAATTTGTTCTAACAATTCATTTTATGACCTACGAAAATCCCACGGCAACTGTTCTAGAATATATGGTTTCAATTTTTGCAAAATGCTGTTTTGATATGATTTTTTTACATAAAGGAAAAAAGGAAATAGTGAAAAATGATCTTTCCCACTGATGCAACATCTTAGATGATAAAATATTTTTTATCTCCTATCTGAAGATTTTTCTCACCTCTTCCTCTTGGACTTACTTCTAAGAGTTGCATCTGTTATCTAACCCAAAAGGCAAACACAAAGGAAAATACATGCATTTTATAAACTAGACTACAGGCTATATATTGACTTTTATTTTTTCTAAAGATTTATTTATTTGAAAGGCAGAGTGAACAAGTGAGCAAAAGAGAGATCTTCCATCTGCTGCTTAACTCCCCAAATGACCACAATAGCCATGTCTAGGTGAGGCCAAAGCAAAGAGCGAGAAACTCCATTGTGGTCTCCCACATGGGTGGCAGGGACCCAAGCTCTTAGGCCATCATCTGCTGCTTTGCCAGGCACATTGGCAGGAAGCTGGATAATATGCAGAGCAGTCAAGACTCAAATCATTACTTCTATAAGGGCAAACAGTGGCTTAACCCATTACTCCACAATGCTGGCCCCTTAAACTGTTTGTTTTCTTTCACTCAACAAATTGCTTCTAAAATGTTTAAAATGTTTGTTTGTTTATTTATTTATTTATTTTTCATTTACTTGAAAGGCAAAGCAACAGATGGGTTGGGTGGGGGAGAGAAAGAGAGAGAAAGGGAGAGAGAGAGACTTCTTTCTATTCACTGGTTGACTCCTCAAATGCCAGCAATAGCCAGGGCTGGATAAGGTCAACACAAGGAGCCTAGAACTCACTCCAGGTCTCCCATGTGGGTGACAGGGGCCTAAGCCCTTGAGCCATCATTTGCTATCTCCCAGGAACATTAGCAGGAAGCTAGATTAGAAGAATAGGAGTCAGGACTCAAACACACACTCTGATATGGGAAGCAGGTGTTCCAAGCAGCAGCGTAAATTGTGGTCCCACAATACTCACCCATGGCTTTGAAATTTTGAACTTCTGCCTATGTAAAAAGGACTTTTACTCTTTTGCCTATTTCTTCCATTCTTGTCTGTTAAGAATGTTTGCCTATATATCCAAATGACAGCTTGGCTGGGTATAAAAATGCTTTAATTCTATTTTGCTCTCTCAGAGTTTTATAGAAATTTCTCTAATGTTTTCTGGCATTACATATTACTATGGTGAAGTCTGGGGTAAGGATGTTTTTTTCCCCTGTAGCATATGACTTTATTTCTCTTCTTGGATGCCCATATCATTTTCTTTTCCCTTGAATCAATAACTTTAATGGGAAATGTTTCGTATTAATTATTCTATATCAATTTTTCTGAGACATTGTGTAAAGCTCATTTCTATCTTTAAATCCTATTTTTTTGATAGGCAGAGTGGACAGTGATAGAGAGAGAGACAGAGAGAAAGGTCTTTCTTTGCCGTTGGTTCACCCCCCAATGGCCGCTGTGGCCAGTACACTGTGGCCAGCGCACTGTGCTAATCCGAAGCCAGAAGCCAGGTGCCTCTCCTGGTCTCCCATGTGGGTGCAGGGCCCAAGTATTTGGGCCATCCTTCACTGCACTCCCGGGCCACAGCAAAGAGCTAGACTGGAAGAGGAGCAACCGGGACAGAATCCGGCATCCTGACTGGGACTAGAACCTGGGGTACCAGTGCCACAGGCGGAGAATTAGCCTATTGAGCTGCAGTGCCAGCCTAAATCCTATTATTTGAATAAAATTTTCCTCTATTAAAATTATTTGTGTTCTAATACACATACATACACATTAGGAACATAGATTTTACATGTACTGATTCTTTGACAATATCCCACAATTACAATTTTCTCTATTATTACTTTTGCTTTCTTATTTCATATTTTTATTTCATTTTGTGTGATTTCCTCTGGTCTGACTTCCATATTTATTTGGATTTTTTCAGTTCTGATTTTTATATTTTTGTCTTCTTTAATATGGTTTCAATCTATGTAATCTTTTGATTTTTATCTACCATTTTTTACTAAGCTCTGAGAGATAATTTTTCATCTCTCTGGTGACTTACTATCTTTGAACACATCTCTTTTTTCTTCTTATCCATTAGTCCCTAACAGTTTTCTTTTTTTAACATTTTATTTTTATTGTTTTAAAAATTTCATTTAAGTTACACAAGTTTCATGTATTTCATATATAGATTTAGGAATGTAGTGATACTTCCTACCCTACCCTCTCTCCCACTCAAGCTCCAACTCCTCTTCCTCTTCCTCCTCCCATTCCCACTCTTAATTTTTTAACATTATTTTTAAAAAAAAATCCCCCCCCAAAGAAACCTTTTATTTAAGGAATACAAACTTCATGTATTTCCCAAGTACAACTTTAGGAATATAGTGATTCTTCCCATCATACTCACCC
This sequence comes from Oryctolagus cuniculus, assembly GCF_051225735.1. Classification (NCBI taxonomy): domain Eukaryota; kingdom Metazoa; phylum Chordata; class Mammalia; order Lagomorpha; family Leporidae; genus Oryctolagus; species Oryctolagus cuniculus. The sequence goes on from NC_142883.1 coordinate 11,861,830, forward strand.
TCCGACTCCCTCTCCCACCTCACTCCTCCCTCTCCCATTTCTAGTCTCATTTTCCACTAAGATCCATTTTTGATTAACTTTATACACAGAAGACCAACTCTACACTAAGTAAACAGTTCAACAATTTTCACAAAAAAAAAGAAAAAAAAACTGTTCTTGAATATTTGAGTCAAAAGGCTGTTCAAAATCATTGCATCTTGAAGTTAATTTCACTTTTTTTTTATATAGAAACTTAATTAACTTTAAAGAAGCACCCAAGAATGATACATCTTTTGTGAGCACTTATAAAATAACTCTTTGAGGTCCTGCATGGGAAGTTAGTGCACAGTGACTCTTGTTGTTGATTTAACAATTAACACTCCTACGTATGACGTCAGTGATCACCCAAGGCTCTTGACATGAACTGCCTAGGCTATCTTGTTGAATCCACAAACTCGGTCAGT